>NC_048219.1:141736406-141872218 GCF_002007445.2 Ailuropoda melanoleuca | reverse complement strand
AGGGCGTGATCCCGGCGTTATGGGATCGAGCCCCATATCAGGCTCCTCCGCTATGAGCCTGCTTCTTCCTCTCCCACTCCCCTGCTGTGTTCCCTCTCTAGCTGGCTGTCTCTCTGTTACATAAATAAATAAAATCTTTTAAAAAAAAATTATGTTTGCAAAGGAATCTGACACAGATTTCACCTCTGGACAGCTGTCCTGTTCGTTTTGTCTTGATTAGATGCAGGGTGAGCTGGAAGCCAGGCTTTGGGGCTCTGAATACAGAGTGGCCCCCCAGCAAGCACTAGGATCCCCCAAAGGAAACTTCCAGGAGATCGGCATTTTCCAAGTCTGTTTCTCTGATGAAAAGAATCTTTTCTGTGTAAGCCTGTATAAGTCACTCATCTGATACAGAAATCAAGATTTCCTAAGAAGACAGAAAAATAATGGCTGATAATAACCCACATCACTGAGTGCTTACTCCCTGACAACTGCTACCCTGAGAGCTTGATGCGATTATCTCATTTAATCCTCCCAACTGCCCTGTGGGCGACTCAGCTGGCCGAGACGGCACCTGGGAAACTTGACCAAAGCCACAGAGCTAGTATATGGTGGAGCCACCATTCAAAGCCAGATGCTCTGATGACAAAGTCAACAATGTAGGTCAGATATTTCAAAGTTGGCTATTTTTCCAAGGAAACCTTGAACTGGTACTTAAACACAGAGATGGTACTCTGTTATGTGTATTGGAACTTGTTTTAATCTCATGAGCGCGCGTGCACACACACACACGCACACACAGAGTGCTGTGAACACGGACCATAACCAGCAATATTAAGGATTACACACAGTAAGAAGAGAATAATACAGAAGCATCAGCAACACTTACTTTGACTGTTAGGGACACTGGCCAAAATCTGACACCAGTGTTGAAAGTGCAGAATGTGACCAAGTTGAAATCCTGCTGGTCCAAAGGGTTAAAAAAAAAGTTTCTTAGACTGTGAACATGTCCTCTGTGTGGAGTTCTCATCTCAAATGCTGCCTTGCAGCACAAGGGGAGTAAAAGCTGCTGGCCGTTCCCGGGCTGTTATCAGACAGAGAGGCTCAATCAGGGAGAAAGCATAATTGATGTGCCTCACCGCCCGTAGAAATGGAGCCTGGACACCGGCAAAAATTCGGTTCATGGAACAGGGGTGCATGAACCCATTAGCAGGCACGGTGAGGACAGGAAGGATGGCCGATGCCCAGATGAAGAGAATAGGGGAGCATATTCGAGATAAGAAACAGGAAATGACATTCCTAACCAACGTGAAAGAGTTACACAATGAGTCAGGGAGGAAAGCGATCAATGTTTCCAAGGCAATAACACTGCCTCATTATATAAAGTTTTCTGCTCTGCCAGTCATTAAATATACAAGTGAGGAAGGCGAAAAATACATGTTTTTATGAATCAAGCAATCATCAGCTTCTATGAAGCGTCTTTTCATAACCAGACTATGGGAGTAAGCTGTTGAGACAAGGACAATCACGCAAATCCAAAATGAAAATGGGCTGGCGGGGAATGCATGCAGCCGGGCTCTGGGGTGCCCTGACCAACAGCACCCTAACTCACTGTATCCAGGGCTCCAGGAACCCTCCCGCTACTTAGACAATCTTTCAGAGAAGAGCAAGGTGATCATGTCAATGCAGAACTCATTGATTCTTCACAACACTATTTTGCGGCATCACTTTCCTCCCATTAGAAGAATAGCAACAAAGAACATTTGAGAAGCTCACACAAACTGCATCACGGTCGCTGCATTGTTGCCGGCTCAGGGCAGACTCTAGGTTAGGGTTCTTCAACGGGAACAGTGGGAAGTAGAAACCGGCGAGAGAGTTTCGAGGAAATGGGTAGAGACAGTTATGATTTTTTTTAAAGAATAGAACCCTAAATAAGATTATAAGATATGATATATATATCACCTGGCAACTCTGAGGAAACCTAACTATTATCTTAGAGTATATGAATAGTTTAAAAACTAGAAGGGGGGGAACTAAAGTTCTTGAAAGGAGAGAGGTTGCAATATGGGAATTTCAGAAACAATTACCAGACCGTGAGAATATTTTAACTTTGGAATGGGTCACCCAGATATTTTTGTGATGCTTCTGGGGGGAAATAAGGTTAATGACAGGGATCGATCTTTCCACCTGCAATTGTTTAAATCAGCGTTTATCAAACTGAAGTCTATAGGGCCTAGAAATTCTAGAAGACCTTTAAAAGTTTATGTTTTCATTTTGGTGATTATCTAAAAATTATTTTATGTCAGTCTGAACATGGGTCAAGTGTGGGAAACAACAGCTGAAGTTCCTAAATTCTCCTCTTTCACCCTGCTTCTATTTTATATTGTTCTAGTATGAACTTTTCTTAGAGTAACCAATCACCACATTAACAGGAGTACAGTAAAGCACATTCAATTCAGTGCTACCATTTGCTAAAGTTACAATGAAATGTTAAAATTGGGGAAGACAAGGAAACATATTTACTTCCTATGAATTGGGCCATATGGTAGGGTGAAAGTGGTAGGGTGCAGACCCCATTAAAGAAAAAGAAACATGATTCTTCAGAGGCAATATTGTAGCTCCTCAGATACTTTATTTGAAAAAGAGAGGACATTTTATATGTTTATTTGAGATAATTTACATATTCTCCATAGACAAGAGAAAAACGTTGGTTCAAAAGAAAAGATTATTCATGAAAATATTAAGTAAGTAAAGGGTTAAAGAATTTGATTTACTGTTTGTTTACCTCATATATTATTACCTTCAAGTAATGATGAGCATGTATTTATCTATAAACCACTAATTTGCTACTACTTTGCCCAAGATGCCTCATTACTTCTCAGTATCTGAGTGGGAGAGGCTGACCAGAATTTTAAGAGATGTGTTGGAGCAGTGCAATGGGTTTGATGCTGTGGGAATCTTGTTCCCTCTAAGGCTGCTACAAATGTGTCAGTATCCCATGAAACAGTGTGTCACGGACCCCAACAATCGCTCAAGTACAAATTCATTAAAATGCTGACAAGGATGATATTTTAAAACTCCTCACCACTTTAGAAATACAAGTACCCAGGATACACACACCAATTCAAACAACAACCATATTTTTCCTTTGTTTTTCTCTCTCTTAAACCCACATATTTGGGTCCTGTGCACCCCCAGATATAACGATGCAATTACTAATTTAAAGGATGTCACCCACGAGAGACTATGGACTCTGGGAAACAAACTGAGGGCTTCAGAGGGAAGGGGAGTGAGGGATTGGGATAATACACAATCGGGATAATACCCGATGATAGGTATTAAGGAGGGCACGTATTGCATGGAGCACTGGGTATTATACGCAAACAATGAATCGTGGAATTTTACATCAAAAATTTGGGATGTACTGTATGGTGACTAAATATCATAATAATTAAAAAAAAAGGGATGTCACATGATACCACTAATGAAAAACATTTCAAGTTTACAATACTTATCTTAAAAAATAAAAAGAGGGGACTCTTGGGTGACGCAGCCAGTTAAGTGGCTGGCTTTTGGTTTCAGCTCGGATGGTGATCTCAGGGTTGTGGGATCGAGCCCCCTGTTGGGCACTGCACTGAGCACAGAGTCTGCTTGGGATTCTCTCTCCCTGTCCCTCTGCCCCTCCTGCTTGCATGCGGTCTCTTTCTCTCTCTTCCTCTCTCTCTCTCTCTAATAAATAAATATATCTTTAAAAAATAAAATTAAATAAAAAGAGGTTCTCCACTACTGTGAGCATTCAAGAATTACTAAAAACAACAACAAAAAACCAAACAAAACAGCTCGCGGTTCTAAAACTTTCCTACTTCGTTTTCCTTATAAATGAAGGAAGAATTGATGCAAGACACATTTCTGAAGTCTGAGATTGTTTCAACTGTTGTAGGCATTACTTAATCCCCCAAAGGCAAGTTCTATTAGCAGCAGGATGGGCTACTTTGAGGAAGAAGTTCCACAAAAGGGACACATTAAGCCTCTTTTGTACAAAGATTCTGAGAAATGTGTAGGATCATACAGATTTGAGAACCAAAGGAGATCTACATCCTCCAGCATCACACAGAGTAGTCTCTTTGTAAATTTCTGAAGCTATGTCCATTTGATCAGATAGAGATAGATGGATAGATAGATAGATAGATAGATAGATAGATAGACACAGATAGATAGATATCATTTTGTTCAAAATTGTAATTTAAATACTTGGTGATTTTAGAAATAAGAGAAGCACGTCTTCACCAGTAAGGTGAGTGATTGTTCAGATCCGTTTGGCACTGTCTGTAGGGTTATGGCTTCCAACTTGTTTAAGACCATTCCCAGAGTGAGGGTTGATTTGCCACGGTTATGAAGCTTTCAAGATATAAACTATAAGAATGATAAACTACAGCAGTTGAAAATGTGCCTTCAGCTACTCACTTGCAGCTCCCATTTATGTCTCTAGGAAGAGAGAAATGAGGATCTAGGGACCAAATCTGGCCCAGTCAGTAACAGTGTGGGTAACACATAAATATTAATGTTCATTGCAGTTAGTGTGGTATGCAGAAATATCAGAGTATATTGTTAATTGCCAATACATTTCATTCATGTTACAGAGGAATAAGTGAAAACCATTTTACTGTAATTTTTAAATGATTCCATCATAATAATTATAAAATATTCATTCCATTCCTTAGATTGTTAAAACGGAATTTTTTGAAAATGAAGCATTTATACTTCTCCTTTATTGCCATTTGCTTTCTATATAGATGTTTCTGTGTATCTGTTATTCAGTTTAGTCAGTGAGATAGTCTCTGGTTGAGTCGATTTATTGGTGTTTATACACTTTGCTTTCCTTATATAAAATACAATGTTCAAATAATTAAAGGCATTCATGACAGATTTCATGGTATTTTAGGAGTGGTCATGGTGTCAGGGGGAGAAGGATGTCCCTACATTGCCCTGCCAAGCCACCTGTTGGATCCTTTTCTCTTTTGACTTATTATTTCCCCTTGGATTATCCATATTCCTTCTCAGATCATTTCTGTTCTCTTCCAACAGCAACAAATATTTATCAAACACCTACTATGTGTCAGACCGTCATGCTAAGCATTTTAAATGTATTACATCTTTTAATCCTANTTCCTTCTCAGATCATTTCTGTTCTCTTCCAACAGCAACAAATATTTATCAAACACCTACTATGTGTCAGACATCATGCTAAGCATTTTAAATGTATTACATCTTTTAATCCTAAAAAGAAAGAAAGAAAGAAAGAAAGAAAGAAAGAAAGAAAGAAGGAAGGAAGGAAGGAAGGAAGGAAGGAAGGAAGGAAGGAAGGAAGGAAGGAAGGAAACAAACCTGGGGCTGGCGCCTGGGTGGCTCAATCAGTTAAGGGTCTGCTTTTGGCTCAGGTCATGTTCCCAGGGTCCTGCAATGGAGCCTCACATTGGGCTCCCTGCTCAGCAGGGAGCCTCCTTCTCCCTCTCTCTCTGCACCTTCCCCTGCTTGTGCTCTCTCGCATGCTCTCTCTCAAATTAATAAAATCTTTTTTTAAAAAACCTATGAAGTACTAATTTTTAAATCTGTAGTAAATCTGTCTTTGCTTTCTCCTTTTTTCAAAAGAGCGCTGCAATTTTTCTTTGAGTAACTTCCCCTGACCCTTTCCATATGGTTCTGGAAGGAATCTACCTTCCCTTTCTTCCTGCCCAGGTGGTGCCAGATGACTTAAGCCTGCTGTGAGTGACACCAGGAAGGAAAACAGGGTGGAGTCATGTTGATATCAGAATGTTGGCCAAATGTCTGTTTCTTCTGCTGTGAAGATCCATGGAGTTCCAGGTTTCTATTCTATACAAGGCTTGATTGCTCAGCTTTCCCTTCAATTCTGCGAGAGAATGAAGGTCATTTCAATAAATTTCTTTTTCTGGCATAAGTGAGTCTGTTTCTGTTGCTTGCAACCAAAGAACTTGACTGACGTGTTCCAATTTTGCAGATGAGAAAAAGGAAAGTGAGGCTCAGAGCATTCAGTATCATGCCCAAAGCAGCTGGTAGAGCCAGGACACACACCAGTGCAAGCCAGATTCCCAAACATAGGAACTTACCTATTATGTTCTGCTGACCCTTAAAGCAAGGGGAGCCAGGGAAGAAGTTCTCGGAGCAGGACCAAAAGCATACACCTACTTTCCTCTCTTCCAGCTTTCTGAAACCCCATACCTGGACGAGGGGCTATGCACTCCAGGTTTACTCACTCGAAGTAATAGATCAAAACGGAGATACAGTGGAGCAAAATGATTTATGGGCTTAATTACTCTTAAAAATATAACTTCAATTGGCAACTAAGCCCACTGCATCACTCATTAGGCCAATCATTTTATATATTTTCTTAAGGCACTATGATTTTTTTGTAAGTGTTTAAGTACCAGGACTATGACGGACAGTGTATGAACAGGACTCAACAGCTATCTTGCAGGCAGAGAGGCACGATGTGATGGAAGCAGGTAAGATTTGGAGCCAAAAGACAGACTTTTGGTCTCAGCTCTGCCCCTTCCTAGGCGTGCGACACTAGGAAAATCGGCCTCTATGGGTCTCAGTTCCCTCATCTGTAGAATGGAACTAGTGATGCTTCTTAATTTAGAGGCTTATTGTGAAGATTTAGTCAGATTGGGCACCTCTTGGATGAACTCACTGGTGAATTAATTATAAAGCTCTGCAAACAGTATCTTTACTCTCAGGATCTAAAGAACTGTCGGATTCAATGCCAATTTCAAGAGCCTGTTCTTTGTTGCAGAGCCTCCTTCATTGATGATCAGGCCATAGTCTTCTTTCTCTTTCCCCATTTTGTGTAAGAGGAATGGCAGAGTCTTTATCATAAAATACATGTTTCATGTGTCCAATCAAGAGGTATAAGGGTTTTGGGGATTCTGTGCTGAAGCTGTACCCCTTGTTGGCAACCTTGATCTCACTGAAGGAAATCTGATCTGCAGGATTGTAAGAAGGACGGAGAGGACAAGTCCCGTGGGTCACAGGCACAGTTCTAGTTCCACTGGTAACACTCATAAATTGTTACCATTCAACTGGAGGTCAGCAGTCTCTCTAAAAACAATCAGTGCTGCACACTCCTGTCCCAGGAAACAGGCACAGTATGAGCTTGCATAGACCCTGGCCCCAGCATTCACCTGCTCAGTGAGGGTCAGGAGGAGCTCCCAAGGGCCTCTCTATGCCCCACCCTGATCTCCTCTGTAGCGACTGATACATTTTAATACCCTAGCATGGAAACCTGGTGCTTCTATTCCTTCCACTCCGTTTTCTCCAGAGCTATACGAAGATACCAACTTTCATTCATTCACTTACTCACTCACTCAACACTGAGTGTCTACTCCACGCAAAGCATTGGGTTTAAACCCTGGGAAAATTTTTAAAAGTGTGAATCAGACATAAACTGCTATGAAGGGGCAAATAGCCCGGTAGAGGCTGGAAGATATAATCATAAATAACTTTAGTCAATGTAACAGAGATTAAAAAAAAAATATATATATATATATATGTTAAAAGGCAGCAAATATATTTAAAGAGAAAACTATCTTAGGAAAAACTATTTGATAAGCTATTCCAGGGGTAAAGGGGAGGCCCTAAAGCTGAAGTTTAGGAGACAAAGAACTGGCTAAAGGAATCTGGGGGGGGGGTAGAAAACGAGAATCAAGAGTCAAGGCAAGGGGGGAGAAAGGCAGAGAGGGGCAGGCCAGATGGCAGGGGCTTCGCCATGGAGAAGAGAAGCTCACTAGATAGTCCCGTGGCAGGGTGACCGGAAAACTCTTCAGGGTAAGGCCGTATCCGATTTAATATTAACGGCATTTAGGTGGTAGGAATATAAACCTCCACGCATTGCTTCAGTTCTTTAGTAAACCTGACACACAAGTGTCTCCTTCTCTGAGTGCTCTGTGTGTTGGAAATTATAAAAAGGGAAGGTGGGGTCAAGTCCCTTATCAGCTAAGAGAAGAAAGAGCCACAGAAGGTAAGGCAAAGAGTATAAAAATTCAGAGAGAGCAGAAACTTGGAACCCGAAGAGCCCATGAGTTTGTAATTCTCCAGGACTTTCTGGATGGAGGGGTGGACAGTGCATTTCCCACAGGATTGGTTTGAAATCTCAAGGACAGGGGATTTCTTCTGTAATCTGGGGCCCCCAAGCAGAATAGGAGGGTGTTATAAAGAGAGACTTTGTGAAGGAGTTAGTGTGAGTAGCAGACCTTGGGAAGGATTTCATGGGACCAGGATGGGAAAGAAGACAACCCAGATGAAGGTAAAGGCTGAGCCCGGCTATGGACAAGTGTAGGACCAGTGCTGGCCACAGCTGGAGTAACGGGAGAATCAACTAGAAGGCAGTTTGGGCCATTGGGATATAGAAGGTTATTTCATTATTTGGCAGGCAAGTGGGAGCCTACCTTTTTCAAAGTATTTTAGCATTTATGATCTATTTTGATTTTTATCATCTACCTACTTTTAAAAGAAATAAAATATATTATGATTCCCATTTTACAGATAGAGAAATTAAAAAACAGATGAATAAAGTTGTTCACAGTCAGCAGATTAATTGAAAAAAATATTCATCCCAGATTTTCTAAATTCTCATTCAACAACCTTCTTGTGCTTCTAGTGCCCATAAATATCCCCTTTGAATAAACATGTCCAGGAGCTCCAGGAGATTCCCTGGGGAGTGGGGGAAGGGAGGGAGAATCAGGGGGCATGCTCTGACTGATTTTCTTGGAAGCAATTCTGGAGAAGAATTTCTGATGAATAAAATTCTCCACCTCATTGCACAAGTAACTAATCTAATCAGCCGGGCCAGCAAGTGGGCTAACTTCTGGTGTGTGAACTTCTGCCTCAGCCCACCCACTCTCCCAGATGCCCTTTCCTTCTTCCCAAGTATCAAATGACTCTTAGTAGTTCATTCATTCAGCTGATACTCCAAACCAGGCTCACGGAGTGTCAGGGAAATGGCCTTTTGGGGACAGCCATCTATCTTGTCCCAAACCAAAATCTTTACCTTTCCCACAAATAAGAATGAGTACACTGCTCCATCCGTCAGGCAGCCTGCAACCAATGGATGCCTTGCAGAGCAAATACTCCGTAAAGAGCTGTTGAAACTTCCGTTTTCACTGCTCACCTACATCCACTCCTTTTTCAAGTTCTGTATATTCTGACTCCCAGTCATGAAGGACATCGTGCATATTGATTTTCTGAAATTCCATTCCTGATTCTCCCTGCGTCCCGCCTGCTGCATCCATTTGCTTACAGTTCAGTCCTGGTGGGATCACATTCTTGATCTAGAAAAATCACTAGCTCCCTGGCTAACGGTCCTACTCCTAGGTATTTATTTCCCCCCATCCCCGAGGTGAGCGTACATCCCCCAAAACAGAAACGTCACAACTGCTTTGTTCACAGTTGGTCATAAAGCGGAAACAACCCAAATGTCCACAGACAGAAGCTTGGATAAACAAAATGTGGTACATTTATTCTATTTAGCAATAAAAGAGAATGAACTACTGACACATGCAACGACAAGGAATGAATCTCAAAATAGCATCATTTTGGGCAAAAGAAGCCAGACACAAAAGAGTACATAATGTGTGCTCCCATTTACATGAAGTTTAAGAAAAAACAAAACTAATTTATGGTGACAGAAATCAGTAAAATCGTTGCTTATGCAATAGGATTAGCTAAAAGGATCTATAAGAGGGTGATGAAAATGTTCTGTGTTTTGGGGAACTGATAAAATAAGTGTATATATATATATATGTTAAAACTTACTGAATTTTATACTTAAGATCTGTGCATTTCATTATGTGCCAATTTTACCTCAATTTAGGTAATTGGTAGCTCCCTACTCCCTATTTAGTTATGTACAAATTCCTCTGCCCAAACCATAGAGACAGAAAGTAGATTAATGGTTGCCAGGGGCTGGGGGAGGGGAGAATGGGAAGTGACTGCTAATAGGTGTGGGGTTTCTTTTTGGGGTGATAAAAAAGTTCTGAAATTAGATCATTTTTATGGTCACACAACTCTGTGACTACACTAAAACCTTGAATCACACACTTTAAAAAGAATGAAATTTATGACATGTGAATTACAGCTCAATAAAAAAAATTCACCTACCCAGCATTCCAGACAGTCATGAGATGGTTCTAAACTAGGCTTCTGGCTCAAACCCACTAATTGGTGGTCCCCAAACATCTTAACCTCCACACTTTTCATCACTCTGTTCCTTCTTCCCAGAATCCCAACACACTCAGCAAACATCTCCAGCTATGAAATTTTCCCCACCATTCACAGCCCATCTCAAAAGCCACGGCTTCCCAGTCCTCCCTGCAGAATACAGCCACGTTCTCATCTGAACTTTGGATACTTGGTAGAGCTCTCTCTCTCTCTCGGGAAGATCTCACCATTTTCTGCCTTGCATTCTATTGATTTGTGCATTTGTCTGATCCTTCTTACTCAATTACAAGATTAGTGAGGATAAGAACTGGACCCTGCTCATCCTTGTGTCCCTGACAGTAGGTCACTGTTGTTCAATAAATGCATGATGAATGGAATTAACCAAGATAGTAGCTCTAACTTTATACATTTCAACCCAGGAAGAAAATGATGTCAACCCAGTGACAGTTTTTGTGAGGCATAAATGTTTAGGCTGTGAAGTGATCACCCACTCCAGCAGGTTCTCAAACTTCAGATGTCCCAGGATCACCAGAGGGAGCTATGACCAACTGATTCCCACCTGGAGTGAGGCTGAGAAGAATCCCAGGTGACACGCTGACCACGTTTTGGGAAACCCTGACTTTGAATTGGACATTAACAAATGAATCCAAAAAATGATTTTACTTAATTTATTTTCTTGAGCTGTTTTATCAGCTAAATTCTTAATCTTCTTATGGGAACGTCCTGCTGGAGTCAAAGAGGGCTACATTTTGTTGGAAGTTTTCCAAATGACTCCCAAAAAGTTTGTGAGTGAATAAGAACGCTATGGTGACTTCGTGGCCATGCTAACGTCACTGTAACCAAATCACATTGATACCTCAAACTTTGGGTCAAGTGGTGATTTCTGATTTCCCAGATTTTCACAGCACCACACTGCTTTCAACTGGCTTTGGGAAGTTTATTATTCCATAGGAAAATTCACTGAGGGGTGTGTGTGTGTGTGTGTGTGCATGTAGGTGGCTGTTGGTTGGTTTTTCACACAGAGTTGTGAACATTAAGTTCTGGAAGTAGAAAATTTTCATAGTATATGGGCAAAAAGGATAATTGTATCTGAAACCACTCAAATATCCATCTTGAGATAAAAATGGGCCTTTGCCAAAGCCAACATAATCTAAAGATCTAATAAACATTATGATTTACTTAGATTTTAAGCCTATCAGCCACAGACAAAAAGATCCTCTCTCATAATAGTCCTATCTGCAAGAGGAGACAAAATGTGCACTCCACAGCCCCTTGACCTAGACCGAAGGCCTGGTACACCTCTTGCCAGAGTGGAGAGCTCTGAAACGATGCATAGACACTCGCTCTGAAGCACAAAGAGCCGAAAGAGCAGACAGACACGTCTGGCCTGCACACATTTCTTTTTCATTGTGTCCTTCATTTGATCCATGCACCAAGGATCTCCATTAGTGCCCACAGGACTCCCAGGAGCAGAGCAAAGGGATGATGTTCCAGCAGTGAATCACCTGGTTCCTGAGCGAGATTCTGGTTTTCCTTGGATCCCCATGGCTGTAGGTTTTGGATCCTCCCGTCCCTTTTTACCTGTACCTTCAGGCAGGGATTCGTGTATAAAGCCCCAGCAAGAGAGAACTTTGAATTGAGTGGTTGGTGGGGAGTGAGCCAGGTTCAGGGGCTGGTTAAGGTCTGCTTTTGTTCTGAGATTAATTAGAGTTGCATTTCCCCCCCAAGTGTCACTGAAACAGTAGCATTAAGGGCGTGGGAGCAGACCTCACCTAATTGTACATCTTCCCACTTCTTGTCACAAGAACACAGTTTGCATTTGGATGTGTCCATTTGCTGGCAGTGCACTGATGCGTGGGCAGTATTTACTTGACCTGCAATCTTGAATGGCTTCTGTCTTAGTCATTCTAAGCAGAGCAGTCCCCTCAAGAGGTCTAGGGTGGTGGATCCCCAGACATCTTGTTGGATCAGAGTTAAGGACAATGAGAGAGGTCAGCAGAAAAGAAGGAAAAGGCAATTAAGAAGCAGTTTCTTACCTGGGGTGGCTGTTTCTCCCCCTCTCCCCTCACCCCTAACCAGCCCTAGATGTATACTTCCAGAGTGCAGAGGCTGGGGTGGGGCTGCTGTGTGTGATGAGCACGGCTGAGTGGAGCAAGGGAGAACGGTGGCCCTCATGGAGCTCCAGAGACCTTCTGTAGCTTAGGAACCCCCAAGAACAGGACAAGGATACCTAACGGCTCAGAAAATTTTGTCCCACTCAGGATGATCTTGGACACATTGAGTGTCTAGAACTGCTGACCTAGAGCCACCGCTACTCTAGAAGAGATCTAAACAGAACCAGCCCATAGGCTCAATGGCTTCATTCTCTGGGTTCACCCCAGCGACTTTCATCATTTGGCAGCTCCTGCCAGAGGCTAGGGGCCTTTAGATAGGCTGAGAACCATCTCTCCAACCATGTCCTAGCTGTCGGGTCTTTGGGCAGTTATATAATCTTGCTGTGCTTCATCTGGAAAATAGAATATCTCCCTGATGAAATAACACATGTGAAAGGTTGAGCAACGTGCCTAGTTACAGGCAAGCACTCAATCAGTGGTCACTCTTCTTCCTATTATTCATCTTTCACAACATCAATATTATTTAGTAAACAGTCTGACCCATCCCCACTTGTTCCATGACCCTTTGGCACTGATGCCAGGGGTGGCTGGAGAAGGCTTGGCGAGGGAGCCTGAACCTTAGGAAGCCCCTCCAGTGGTATGACGTCAGAACCTTCTGGCCATGGAAGATAAGGTTTCCTCGCCAGGCTAACTTTGAACAGAAAAGAAGGGAGAGGTGAGGAACAACTGTTTACTTTTTCTTTGCTGTAGAGAAAATAAGGTTTACTGAGCCAGGACAAGGTTGTTTTTAGATCGTGGGTTTTCCAAGAACGGAGGCTTGTGAATGAAGGCAGTGGTAGCACCTGTTCGCACTCTTTCTTCCCACACGTAGCCCCAGAATTCGCCAAGAGGAGCTTTCCTGCACTCCTACAGGCCAGCGCCAGGGAGACGCGACTCCCTCTGCCTGCCTCCACAGCCTCTGCTATGGCCCTGTTAGCAGGCTGAAAACACAGAACTCAGCCCCAAGAAATCAGGAAATAAGCCCATCTCTGACCCAGATTGGGCAATTCCAAGCTAAATTCTTTAAACATTTGTAAGGATTGTAGAGAAGGAAAACAGCTAATAACTTTATTCCTTACTGAAATATTGTAATGAAAATGTGAAGAATGTGTAAACAAAGAAGGGTATTTGTGGACCTTCAGTTGGGATCACCGTAGTTCTAAAACCGAGAGCGAAGAGCCTGTGCTGCAAAGCCTCCGTGACAGCCAGGCACCTCTCAAAGTGGAGTCCAAGCCCATTAGCAGAATGCACAGAATGTTCTGTCCAGTGCTGCCTGCCTCCTCTCCAGCCTTAGAGAGAGGCCAGATGGTGGCAAAGAATCTCAGGGATAGGAGACCTTACAGAATTAATAAATTCCAGTTTTCAACCAAAACTCAGGCGTGGAGAAGCTGTAGCCCAGGAGAAAGGGTGGGAGCTGCTGGAGGCTGAAGCATGATCCTGGGGCTCAGCTTGCAGGCACTTTAGGCTGATCCATGATGAGACCCGCAGAAGAGCTGGAATCTTAGAACTTGATTATTACCTAAAAGTTTAAATCTTATTGAAAAAGAACCAGATCCTGAGTTTCCATTTCAATTCTACCACTTATTATCAGTGTGAACTTGGGTGAGTTACTTATGATGTCCAAATCCTATTTTCTTCCCTGGTAATAATGTCTCTAACCCACCTCATGTTTTTGTGAGATTAAGTGCATTTTGTACATGTAAAGCACTACACAAATATGAGGGATTGTTATTATTATCACCGTAATTCTGGGGCTTCAGAAGAAACAATGACAAGGTAATCAATTATTTTCAAGGTCCTTAGAAAAAAGAGGAATAAACAAAAATAACTTTAAAAAATAAGTGACCTTTGATAATATAAACAAAACCAAAGGATATATATGTATCTATATCCTAGCCTTACGAAAAGTTTAAAGATATAGACAGAGATAGTGATAGGGACAGAAAGAGAGAGATTTATTTAAGGGATTGGTCTGAAATCTGAAGAGCGGGCCAGCAGCCTGGAGACCCAGGGAAAAGTTAACGTTGCAGCTCTGTCCAAAGGCAGTCAGGAGACAGAATTCCCTCTACTTCAAGGGACCTGTCTTTCTCTCAAGGCCTTCAACTGATTGGATGAGGCCCCATCCACGTTATGAAAGATAATCTACTTTACTCAAAGTCTATTGGNTAACTTTAAAAAATAAGTGACCTTTGATAATATAAACAAAACCAAAGGATATATATGTATCTATATCCTAGCCTTACGAAAAGTTTAAAGATATAGACAGAGATAGTGATAGGGACAGAAAGAGAGAGATTTATTTAAGGGATTGGTCTGAAATCTGAAGAGCGGGCCAGCAGCCTGGAGACCCAGGGAAAAGTTAACGTTGCAGCTCTGTCCAAAGGCAGTCAGGAGACAGAATTCCCTCTACTTCAAGGGACCTGCCTTTCTCTCAAGGCCTTCAACTGATTGGATGAGGCCCCATCCACATTATGAAAGATAATCTACTTTACTCAAAGTCTATTGATACAAATGCTAATTCCTTCTTTAAAATACCATCACAGCTGGGGCATCTGGGTGGCTCCGTCGGTTAAGTGTCTGCACAAGTCATGATCCCAGGGTGGTGGGATCAAGTCCCACATCCCACTCCCTGCTCAGCGGGGAGTCTGCTTCTCCCTCTCCCGCTGCCCCTCCTCCCCATGCTCTCTCTCTCAAGCTCTCTCTCAAATAAATAAATAAAATCTTAAAAAAAAAAATCACAGCAACATCTAAACTGGCATTTGACTAAATGGCTCAATACCATGGCCTAGCCAGGTTGACACACAAAATTAACCACCACAACAAGTAATCTAGCACTAACATTCAGGGCAGTTTAACAGGTTCTAAAAAACCGTAGCAGTGCAGAGACCAAACAAGTAACTTGGAAACAAACTGAGTAATCTCAGGACCTCATTAATTGCTGAAGGGCAAATGGGAAAGCATTTAAAGATAGAAGAAATTGGGCCAGATTGCTGAGGATGGCCCACCTCAGGGTGTGTAGGATTGAGTACTACAGCTAGAGTAGTCAGTTAGATAGGCAAGAGCAGGAAAGGAGAAAGGAGGATGGCGGATGGGAAATTGCAGGGACCACCCAGGCTCTGCCCAGAGACCAAGGGCTTTTGCGGTTTAGCACAGTCTGATAAGCAGAAAATACAGGCCACGGGGACTGTCCCAACTTTGGAGCATGCACACTTAAGAAAAACCTTGTCCCTAGTAGTCCCAAGGCCATTAATATATCATTATAATATCATTTGCTTGCGGTTTTGCCCCCACCCCATGGGTTTTACTTAGGAGCTCTTGAGAAGATGGCAGACATGAACACAGGCAAAAGGTTGGAGGGGAGGAAACCAGGGCAGATCCAGAGGGTGCTGTGATGATGACATGATGGGAGGGAGGAGACCAGAGAGACCAGCACAAGAAAACACAAGGCAGAACTCATCACGCCGCTCCCCACCCTCAGGTCTCCTGCTCTCCATCTCTGGGATGTACGTTTGCTTTCCTAAATAAAAACCATCACTGCTTTAACTCTCTATCGGGTCTCTCGATTGAATTCTTTCCTTTGAAAAGACAAGAACCAAGGAACTCCAAAACCCACGACCAGGTAACACTGAGGAGGCTGGAGCCGGCAGGAATGCGGGAGATACCAGACCAGGCCAAGCGCTCTTTGCACCCAGGCTGCAGTATTCTGATCCCAGATGCCTGTGCCCGGCTCCCTGGGGTCCAAGTATTACAGAAGCTGCTTCAGCAGCAGCTGAGTCGGAGCAGGACCAAGTGCTGGCGGAGGGCAGGCCTAAGGCAGTCTCCACTACAGAAAGGAATGCTGGAGAGGACAATAAAAGGCAGAAGTGGTCATTTATCTCTTGGGTTTGGTTTTTAAATATGAAGTGCAAACTCTAAACCAATTCAAACTCAGTTGTATTGGAAAAATTAAAACCAGATGAAGCCAGAGGCCAAATAGGTTTACTGAGAATCTAAAAGCTGGGTGTATGTAAGTGAGCCAGTTCTAATGACATGCAGATAGAACCTTACAGCACTTAGGATTTTTTTAAGACCAGAGAAGACAGAAGTTCCTTTTGAGTAGTAATGCGAGCAAATGTTGTACTCATTTTTTAAAAGATGGTGGCTGGGAGGTGAAGATGAATTAATATAGTAATTACAGACCAAACAGCACTGACAACTAGAAAATTCTGATTAAATCAGTCAATTAATCTCTGCTTCAAAGAGCATTAAACACCAGGAAGCAACCAACAGGTTTTTTGAAATGCTTACAGAACAGAAGGTTTAAGGACAACTTTCTCTCCAAATTTGGGACACGCACCTAGTCACACCACCCCTTAACCCAGGACTCCTGGATTTATGTCATCCTCCAGCCCCAGCCTCCAGGAGGCTGGGACTGCAGACGCCAGTCTCTTTGTATAAAATACACTAGGAGCAGGGGTCTTTCTATGTGCCCAAACGCAAACAATTTAATTGAATCCAATGCTCATTTCTTGAGTGTTTACTATGTGCTTGCTGTCTCACCAGGAAGTGATTTTGAAAATGCAAGAATGCATAGGACTTGGTTTCTGCCCCCCCCCATCACTAAAAGAGACTAATGCACATATTAATAAAGGAAAAAGTTGTTTATGTTTATAGTTAAAACAGAAAGGGAACACTTCAGACCTAAGCAATAACTCTTAATCATCAGGATGATAACACTGGAATTTCCTTTGGAGAGAGAACTGAAGAGTTTCTGTCTTAGATGTAAAATTGAGACTAAAAGTCCCCTGTCTTGGGTGGTTAGACTTTCCCCTGCACCAGAACAGAGCCCCCAGGGCAGGTAATATGGGGCGGTCCCTTCCACTGTATAATTCTAAGACACTCTCATTTCAAAGTTGCTAAAAATAGAAGCATGGCGTCTGGTATGTAACAATATACACTATTGCAGCTGTGTCTTTATGATGAATAATAATACTTTGGAGTTATATGATGAGGCAATCACTTTGCAAGCAAAATCTCATTAACCCTCACAATATTCTGATTAGGTAGGCAGGTGGCAAGTGATCTGAACTCCGTCTGCAATTGAAGTCACCAAGACACAGAGAAGCCCAGAAACTTCCCAGGGAGCACATGGTTTCTGTGTCAGAGCTGGGAATGTCAGCCAGGTCTTCCTTCCCCAAACCTGGGGCTCTGAGCAGCAGTAAACATCACTTCTCAGGTGCAGCCCCCGCCACAACACAAAACTGGTGCTGTCCTGTATGCACCCTCTTGGAAAACACTGCTGACTTCTCTTGAATAAACTTCAGTGTCACCCCAAGATACAAAGTTGTTTCTTTGTTTATCCTTGCTGTCTGGTAACTAACCCCGTCTTGCCTACAAAATCCAACCTGTCTTGAAACAAATCAAGGAAAATTTAAAACCACGCCCAAACCTCTTTATGACTTTTCTTTCCTGTGGCTGTTAATGTCTCCTGAGCTCCTTTGTTTTCATTCTGGGTCCAATTTAACCAAAGGTCAGTTTTCAGAAAGTTTTAAGAAGTCACTGTTGGAAAAGTTTTTGAACACAAGGACGGGCACTCTGTCGAAACAGCTTTCTCCTTTCAGTCCTGATTTTATTTCTTTGTTAAAAAAAAAAAAAGATTCTTTTGCTTTCCTAAACTCAGACTAGAGGAACAGGTTTGGTGGTGCTGATAGAAAATCACAGGAAAATGACCCCATTAACCAGGAAACGTTTGCCAGACAAAAGCAAAGGAGCCTTCCCAGCCTCTGGGGAGACACTGACGTTCAGTCTATATGGGAACCGTGAGATTAATATGGGAACTCAGGTTTTGTGCTTTTGGGGTAAGCTTCCCTGGCTCCCTCTGAGACAATGACACGCGGCCACATCTTCAAATTGTTAATTATGTACTGCCCCCTAGGGATTTTTGTTTTGCTGGTGGCAACCTGCTTCAAAACCTACAGGAAATATTTATCAGCGGGCTTCAGCCAGCATTCGGCTCATAGAAAGCGGCACCTTTTGGCGACCTTGTTGTAGGAGTCCACCCTTTTCCCTAGCAAGTTGCATTCATACACTTTACTTTTTAGATTGTTGATTTTTTCCCCCTCCCTCTTTTGTCTTTATTTTATTTCCCCAGGATGGCTACATATGCATATGGGGTAGACCTCGCCTCTGCTCTTTTCAAAGCTTTGCTTCCTGCACCCTCCGCCACATTTACCCTGTCCTTTTGTAAACATCTCTGGATTTGGGGAAAAGAGGAAGAGCAAACTGTGAATTAGAGACACTTTACACATATGCACTTAAAATTTATCTGTACTTAACCGATGGAGGATTTCTCCACACTCCAAAATGTTCTCTATGAAATCCCATTTAAATCAAAAACTTTTATCAGAAAAATGAAATTGCTTTATGATTGAATAGCACTTTGCTTCTAAGCACCAGCCATCGAGGCTGATGAAATGACCAAGATGGCATTCTTCCCCAGAAAGACATCCTTGCCCTTTATTTTAAAGTTGGAGTAAAAAATTTCAAGGCTGTATTCCTTCATATCTCTTCTCTCATACAGGGGAATGGGCTTTAGCTATAATTAATGGCATTTTGGCATCTGATAAGAACATTGGACACATGCATTGTTTTTAGTCTTCACGTAGTTTTGTTTTTAATAATGCATAAGACAGACTTGGCAGGAATCTTTCTTTCTGCATTATATATTTTTAAAAACAGGCACACACACACACACACACACACACACACAAATCCTGTACACAACAACTTTAGCAAATATATGCATGATCAAAACAGTTCAGAAATATAAGATCTGAAAATGAGAAAGGGCAGCAGGTTTTTGAATAGGCTTCATCAGCGGAGGGGAGAGGTCAGCCATGGAGATTAGTTATAGGAGCTATTAAGTCTCCTCTGACACCCACAGTACAAGCTGCTTAACATAATCAGCCGCAATCAGCAAAACTGCTGTTTATTACAAAACGTTTTTTCCCTTTTAATATTTCATATTGTTATGTAAAATGGTGCAGTGTAGGGACACACACATTTCACCAGGGACAAATTGTACAAATTGTCAGCAATAATAATTTGTGGCTCTTCTCGTGACATCTTTTGAAGTTAAAAACCATTGAGCGATACCTCTCCAGAGCTATTTTCTCTAATGTGGTTAATGGTTTGCACCGGAGTTGACCAGCCACTCTCTGTACAATGTTGTCACCGTTTACCGGCATGAGAAAATGTTTGTGTGACCGCACATCAATCAGTTAGGTCTGTAATTCGGGGCCCTGAAGCTTGGCTCTGCTCACTCTCGCCCATGTGGTCAGAGCCCTCCATTAAGGTGTGTCTCATGTGTATTTCCTAGTCTGTCTGAATCACCAAAGTAATTCCTTGTCCCAGACATTTTCATTTCACTGGCACTGATTATGAGGTGCTCCACGGTAGTCCATGTTGGATTCCCTTGCATTTCACACACTGGTGTTGGGATAAGAGAAATGTCCTAGCTGTCCTATTGGACAGACTGCAGCAGCCTAGATTAGAGGGCATTTGGAGATGATACCCACACTTCTCTAAGGGGAATGAGGAGAGACAGAGACAGGCACTGCTGGTTCCTATTCCAGCCCACCAGGGATCTCCTACAAGATGCCTGGAAGCAAGACTTGTAAGGCTCCACCCCTCATCCTGCCCCTGCTCCTCCCCATCAGCCCAGCTGTTCATGGGCATGCTGGACTGAGGGGCAGCCAAGGGAGAGGGGCACAGGGGTAGGAGTTTATTTTTACAAACAAGCTAATACATAAAAGGTAAGGTCAGCATTGTCTCTTGCAAAGCGGTCACTTTAGTGGGCTAAGTGGTAACACTTATTCAAATGAACAAGGATGCTGCTATTTCTCACATTTTCGGGCCATCATGTTTATATGCCACACCAAGTAAGCAGTTTCATTATCTTACACTCAAGTTTCCTTTCGAACATCAGCTTAATCATCTATTTTATTCATCAGGCCTGGCTTCAAATGAATGGCCACTCCTCAGACTTTGTACAACCTCCTCCTAAAATAATTCTTTTGGATGTTTATTTATGGATCTGTTTCTCTGGCATAATGAGCTCCGGAAGGTCAGGAAATTTTCATTTTCACCTGTCCGTGCATCACCATTTTACTGAGGCAGATGCATAGTAAGCGCTCAAAACATGTTTGCTCTATAACCGAGTGAATGGTGTCTGGAAATTAAATGCATTCCTAGACAACAAAGATGTGCTCCTGTGGGAGCTCTGGACTCCGAAGACTATTCTATTACAGTTTTCTTTCCTTGAACATTTCCTGAACAATGTAAACTTCTCAGGAATTATGGGGACAGTGTGTCATTAAAATATAAAACTCTACTAGAATTCTTAAAACCCCAGCCATCAGACCTTCTAGACCGTGTTGTCCAATAGAAATCTAATGCAATCCACTTAGGTAATAGAAATTTTCTAGTAGCCACATTTAAAAAGATGAAGCAGGTGAAATTACTTTAGATTGAGTATTAATATTTTTTTAACTCCATATATCTGAAATTTTATTGTTTTAACATATAATCCACTTAAAAATCATTAGCGAGGTACTTCACATTCTTTTTTTCTCATTGCCTTAAGTCTTTTAAATTTGGTGTGGGTTTTACACTTGGAGTACATTTCCATTCCCACCAGCCACAACGCAAGGGCTCACAGCCAGGTATGGTAGCAGCTACTGTGTCAGACCTTGCAGCTCCAGACCTGCCTCCCAGCCCTTTTGACCTATGCCTCCCTGGGACTGATACCTTTTCAGGTGTACTGCAGGGGGCAGCAACGGGCAATGACTGGATGTACCATGAATGGTCCTGTTAATACCTTACTTGCCCCTTCTCCCTAGCGGAAGCCAAGGCTAGCAATGGGATCTTGTTCAGATGAGAAATTCAAAAGCTTATGAAACACACCAGCTTTTCTATGGTCCATACTAACCACATTTTTATTCCTTAGGCTAATTGTTCCCTTGCAGCTTTTCCTTGTTTTCAACCCAAACTAGCTCCTGAAGACAAGTGTGGCTTTGACTAGAGTAGCAGCAGTGGAATCCATGGGCTTATTGACACCAGAGAGGAGAAAAAGAGAGGAGCGAAGGATGATTCCTGGGTGTTTTCTTTGCTCAACCACATCAGATGGTGGGCTTGACACAATCCCCTAGGGAGGTGAGTGTGGCTAGAGAAGCAGGTATTAGTAATTGCAAAGCCTTGGGATATACCAGCACTGCAGGCATGCAAGTGTAGAAGAAGCCAGCAAGAGAGGCCGAGGGAAGGAGCTGCCTTAGAGTCAGAGATCAAGCACGGGGGTAAGGGTGGGGCTGGGGATTCGTGGGAGGGTGGGGACACGTGGTCCCGGAAGCGCCGAGAAGAAACGATCTCCAAAAGGCAGGCATGGACAGCTCCTGGAGGTCAAGTAAGACTTTTGTGGATGCAAAAATGTGAAGTGCATAAAGTGGATTGAGAAGACAGGCTCAGGCAGAGAGTAGAGCAGAATCAGGATATTCTGAGGACAGGGTGGCAGATTGAGTTGATCCAACAGGCCAGGACAAGTGCTGGATCAGGGGAGAACTGACATTAAAACCCAATTAAGCCAGCGCTGGAAAATGGAAGAAAACAAAGCTACATATAAGCCTTGAGGGCCTCTATGTCCCTCATTAGCCCAGAAAAGCTACCCCTCCACCGCCTTTTCCTTTTTCACAGAGAAGGGCCAGTAACACCTCCAACCCCCAAGGGTCCTGTAAAATTGAAGTGTGCAGTGGTTTCAGCCAATCGAAATTTAGCATAACCTGAGGCCTTGATTTCTCATCATCAGTCTGGCTTAGGAAATTTATTTATAGAAATTCTTGCTAATATAATTGACCTAAATGTTCTTTAGTAGAGAATTGGTCAAATAAATTATGAAACATTCAATAATGCCATAGCAAGCACTCATTAAAAAGAACAAATGAGAGGTGTACATATTGACCTATAAACATATGCAAGATTCATTTTTAAGTGGAGAAACCAAGGTTCATAACAGTGTATAAAGTATGCTTACTTTTGTGGTTAGAAAAAGAGGGTTATAGGGGCACCTGGGTGGCTCAGTTGGTTAAGCATCAGACTCTTGATTTCTGCTCAGGTCATGATTTCAGGGTTGTGAGATTGAGCCCCATGTCAGGCTCCACACTGAGCATGGAGTCTGCTTGAGATTCTCTCTTTCTCTCTCTCTCTCTCTCTGCCCCTCTTTCTCCTCCCCACCCCCTCCTCTACTCATGCGCATGTGCACACTCTCTCTCTCTCTCTCAAAAAAAAAAGATATACACATATTATGTACCTACATAAATGCCCCTTATGTATGTACAGGAATTTTCTGGAAGGATAAGAAAGAAGCTGTTAGTAGTAATTGCCTCTGGAGGAGAAACTAGAAGGAATTTAGGATAAGAGGAACATGTAATCTTTAGTATTACTCAATTTCTTTTGGCCAGGTGCAGGAATTATTATTCTTTAAATCAGAATAACAGTTTAAAGTGTTTTGAGCAATATTTTACTTATATTGTTTATATTAAACACTATAAAATCTCTTGGAGAAAGGACTGTGTTTCTTTGCACCCTATTCATTCAACTACTCTTCCAAATTTCAAATTTGGTGGCACTGGAAGACTGCAATGATTAGGAGTCCATTTCCTTAATATCCAATCTTTTCCTTTTAGCAACTGTACTTGGTGCCTAGAAATCAAATTCAGAGCTGGTGGACATTGAGGCATTGCTGTGGCCCTGGACTTCAGGGAATCTAAAAAGTCCAAAAAGCTGAGCAAGTGTGAAAGGCAAGACTTGGACCAGTCACAGATTCACCTCTAAGGTCTTCCATCAGTTTNAAAAAAAAAAATCACAGCAACATCTAAACTGGCATTTGACTAAATGGCTCAATACCATGGCCTAGCCAGGTTGACACACAAAATTAACCACCACAACAAGTAATCTAGCACTAACATTCAGGGCAGTTTAACAGGTTCTAAAAAACCGTAGCAGTGCAGAGACCAAACAAGTAACTTGGAAACAAACTGAGTAATCTCAGGACCTCATTAATTGCTGAAGGGCAAATGGGAAAGCATTTAAAGATAGAAGAAATTGGGCCAGATTGCTGAGGATGGCCCACCTCAGGGTGTGTAGGATTGAGTACTACAGCTAGAGTAGTCAGTTAGATAGGCAAGAGCAGGAAGGGAGAAAGGAGGATGGCGGATGGGAAATTGCAGGGACCACCCAGGCTCTGCCCAGAGACCAAGGGCTTTTGCGGTTTAGCACAGTCTGATAAGCAGAAAATACAGGCCACGGGGACTGTCCCAACTTTGGAGCATGCACACTTAAGAAAAACCTTGTCCCTAGTAGTCCCAAGGCCATTAATATATCATTATAATATCATTTGCTTGCGGTTTTGCCCCCACCCCATGGGTTTTACTTAGGAGCTCTTGAGAAGATGGCAGACATGAACACAGGCAAAAGGTTGGAGGGGAGGAAACCAGGGCAGATCCAGAGGGTGCTGTGATGATGACATGATGGGAGGGAGGAGACCAGAGAGACCAGCACAAGAAAACACAAGGCAGAACTCATCACGCCGCTCCCCACCCTCAGGTCTCCTGCTCTCCATCTCTGGGATGTACGTTTGCTTTCCTAAATAAAAACCATCACTGCTTTAACTCTCTATCGGGTCTCTCGATTGAATTCTTTCCTTTGAAAAGACAAGAACCAAGGAACTCCAAAACCCACGACCAGGTAACACTGAGGAGGCTGGAGCCGGCAGGAATGCGGGAGATACCAGACCAGGCCAAGCGCTCTTTGCACCCAGGCTGCAGTATTCTGATCCCAGATGCCTGTGCCCCGCTCCCTGGGGTCCAAGTATTACAGAAGCTGCTTCAGCAGCAGCTGAGTCGGAGCAGGACCAAGTGCTGGCGGAGGGCAGGCCTAAGGCAGTCTCCACTACAGAAAGGAATGCTGGAGAGGACAATAAAAGGCAGAAGTGGTCATTTATCTCTTGGGTTTGGTTTTTAAATATGAAGTGCAAACTCTAAACCAATTCAAACTCAGTTGTATTGGAAAAATTAAAACCAGATGAAGCCAGAGGCCAAATAGGTTTACTGAGAATCTAAAAGCTGGGTGTATGTAAGTGAGCCAGTTCTAATGACATGCAGATAGAACCTTACAGCACTTAGGATTTTTTTAAGACCAGAGAAGACAGAAGTTCCTTTTGAGTAGTAATGCGAGCAAATGTTGTACTCATTTTTTAAAAGATGGTGGCTGGGAGGTGAAGATGAATTAATATAGTAATTACAGACCAAACAGCACTGACAACTAGAAAATTCTGATTAAATCAGTCAATTAATCTCTGCTTCAAAGAGCATTAAACACCAGGAAGCAACCAATAGGTTTTTTGAAATGCTTACAGAACAGAAGGTTTAAGGACAACTTTCTCTCCAAATTTGGGACACGCACCTAGTCACACCACCCCTTAACCCAGGACTCCTGGATTTATGTCATCCTCCAGCCCCAGCCTCCAGGAGGCTGGGACTGCAGACGCCAGTCTCTTTGTATAAAATACACTAGGAGCAGGGGTCTTTCTATGTGCCCAAACGCAAACAATTTAATTGAATCCAATGCTCATTTCTTGAGTGTTTACTATGTGCTTGCTGTCTCACCAGGAAGTGATTTTGAAAATGCAAGAATGCATAGGACTTGGTTTCTGCCCCCCCATCACTAAAAGAGACTAATGCACATATTAATAAAGGAAAAAGTTGTTTATAGTTAAAACAGAAAGGGAACACTTCAGACCTAAGCAATAACTCTTAATCATCAGGATGATAACACTGGAATTTCCTTTGGAGAGAGAACTGAAGAGTTTCTGTCTTAGATGTAAAATTGAGACTAAAAGTCCCCTGTCTTGGGTGGTTAGACTTTCCCCTGCACCAGAACAGAGCCCCCAGGGCAGGTAATATGGGGCGGTCCCTTCCACTGTATAATTCTAAGACACTCTCATTTCAAAGTTGCTAAAAATAGAAGCATGGCGTCTGGTATGTAACAATATACACTATTGCAGCTGTGTCTTTATGATGAATAATAATACTTTGGAGTTATATGATGAGGCAATCACTTTGCAAGCAAAATCTCATTAACCCTCACAATATTCTGATTAGGTAGGCAGGTGGCAAGTGATCTGAACTCTGTCTGCAATTGAAGTCACCAAGACACAGAGAAGCCCAGAAACTTCCCAGGGAGCACATGGTTTCTGTGTCAGAGCTGGGAATGTCAGCCAGGTCTTCCTTCCCCAAACCTGGGGCTCTGAGCAGCAGTAAACATCACTTCTCAGGTGCAGCCCCCGCCACAACACAAAACTGGTGCTGTCCTGTATGCACCCTCTTGGAAAACACTGCTGACTTCTCTTGAATAAACTTCAGTGTCACCCCAAGATACAAAGTTGTTTCTTTGTTTATCCTTGCTGTCTGGTAACTAACCCCGTCTTGCCTACAAAATCCAACCTGTCTTGAAACAAATCAAGGAAAATTTAAAACCACGCCCAAACCTCTTTATGACTTTTCTTTCCTGTGGCTGTTAATGTCTCCTGAGCTCCTTTGTTTTCATTCTGGGTCCAATTTAACCAAAGGTCAGTTTTCAGAAAGTTTTAAGAAGTCACTGTTGGAAAAGTTTTTGAACACAAGGACGGGCACTCTGTCGAAACAGCTTTCTCCTTTCAGTCCTGATTTTATTTCTTTGTTAAAAAAAAAAAAAGATTCTTTTGCTTTCCTAAACTCAGACTAGAGGAACAGGTTTGGTGGTGCTGATAGAAAATCACAGGAAAATGACCCCATTAACCAGGAAACGTTTGCCAGACAAAAGCAAAGGAGCCTTCCCAGCCTCTGGGGAGACACTGACGTTCAGTCTATATGGGAACCGTGAGATTAATATGGGAACTCAGGTTTTGTGCTTTTGGGGTAAGCTTCCCTGGCTCCCTCTGAGACAATGACACGCGGCCACATCTTCAAATTGTTAATTATGTACTGCCCCCTAGGGATTTTTGTTTTGCTGGTGGCAACCTGCTTCAAAACCTACAGGAAATATTTATCAGCGGGCTTCAGCCAGCATTCGGCTCATAGAAAGCGGCACCTTTTGGCGACCTTGTTGTAGGAGTCCACCCTTTTCCCTAGCAAGTTGCATTCATACACTTTACTTTTTAGATTGTTGATTTTTTCCCCCTCCCTCTTTTGTCTTTATTTTATTTCCCCAGGATGGCTACATATGCATATGGGGTAGACCTCGCCTCTGCTCTTTTCAAAGCTTTGCTTCCTGCACCCTCCGCCACATTTACCCTGTCCTTTTGTAAACATCTCTGGATTTGGGGAAAAGAGGAAGAGCAAACTGTGAATTAGAGACACTTTACACATATGCACTTAAAATTTATCTGTACTTAACCGATGGAGGATTTCTCCACACTCCAAAATGTTCTCTATGAAATCCCATTTAAATCAAAAACTTTTATCAGAAAAATGAAATTGCTTTATGATTGAATAGCACTTTGCTTCTAAGCACCAGCCATCGAGGCTGATGAAATGACCAAGATGGCATTCTTCCCCAGAAAGACATCCTTGCCCTTTATTTTAAAGTTGGAGTAAAAAATTTCAAGGCTGTATTCCTTCATATCTCTTCTCTCATACAGGGGAATGGGCTTTAGCTATAATTAATGGCATTTTGGCATCTGATAAGAACATTGGACACATGCATTGTTTTTAGTCTTCACGTAGTTTTGTTTTTAATAATGCATAAGACAGACTTGGCAGGAATCTTTCTTTCTGCATTATATATTTTTAAAAACAGGCACACACACACACACACACACAAATCCTGTACACAACAACTTTAGCAAATATATGCATGATCAAAACAGTTCAGAAATATAAGATCTGAAAATGAGAAAGGGCAGCAGGTTTTTGAATAGGCTTCATCAGCGGAGGGGAGAGGTCAGCCATGGAGATTAGTTATAGGAGCTATTAAGTCTCCTCTGACACCCACAGTACAAGCTGCTTAACATAATCAGCCGCAATCAGCAAAACTGCTGTTTATTACAAAACGTTTTTTCCCTTTTAATATTTCATATTGTTATGTAAAATGGTGCAGTGTAGGGACACACACATTTCACCAGGGACAAATTGTACAAATTGTCAGCAATAATAATTTGTGGCTCTTCTCGTGACATCTTTTGAAGTTAAAAACCATTGAGCGATACCTCTCCAGAGCTATTTTCTCTAATGTGGTTAATGGTTTGCACCGGAGTTGACCAGCCACTCTCTGTACAATGTTGTCACCGTTTACCGGCATGAGAAAATGTTTGTGTGACCGCACATCAATCAGTTAGGTCTGTAATTCGGGGCCCTGAAGCTTGGCTCTGCTCACTCTCGCCCATGTGGTCAGAGCCCTCCATTAAGGTGTGTCTCATGTGTATTTCCTAGTCTGTCTGAATCACCAAAGTAATTCCTTGTCCCAGATATTTTCATTTCACTGGCACTGATTATGAGGTGCTCCACGGTAGTCCATGTTGGATTCCCTTGCATTTCACACACTGGTGTTGGGATAAGAGAAATGTCCTAGCTGTCCTATTGGACAGACTGCAGCAGCCTAGATTAGAGGGCATTTGGAGATGATACCCACACTTCTCTAAGGGGAATGAGGAGAGACAGAGACAGGCACTGCTGGTTCCTATTCCAGCCCACCAGGGATCTCCTACAAGATGCCTGGAAGCAAGCCTTGTAAGGCTCCACCCCTCATCCTGCCCCTGCTCCTCCCCATCAGCCCAGCTGTTCATGGGCATGCTGGACTGAGGGGCAGCCAAGGGAGAGGGGCACAGGGGTAGGAGTTTATTTTTACAAACAAGCTAATACATAAAAGGTAAGGTCAGCATTGTCTCTTGCAAAGCGGTCACTTTAGTGGGCTAAGTGGTAACACTTATTCAAATGAACAAGGATGCTGCTATTTCTCACATTTTCGGGCCATCATGTTTATATGCCACACCAAGTAAGCAGTTTCATTATCTTACACTCAAGTTTCCTTTCGAACATCAGCTTAATCATCTATTTTATTCATCAGGCCTGGCTTCAAATGAATGGCCACTCCTCAGACTTTGTACAACCTTCTCCTAAAATAATTCTTTTGGATGTTTATTTATGGATCTGTTTCTCTGGCATAATGAGCTCCGGAAGGTCAGGAAATTTTCATTTTCACCTGTCCGTGCATCACCATTTTACTGAGGCAGATGCATAGTAAGCGCTCAAAACATGTTTGCTCTATAACCGAGTGAATGGTGTCTGGAAATTAAATGCATTCCTAGACAACAAAGATGTGCTCCTGTGGGAGCTCTGGACTCCGAAGACTATTCTATTACAGTTTTCTTTCCTTGAACATTTCCTGAACAATGTAAACTTCTCAGGAATTATGGGGACAGTGTGTCATTAAAATATAAAACTCTACTAGAATTCTTAAAACCCCAGCCATCAGACCTTCTAGTCCGTGTTGTCCAATGGAAATCTAATGCAATCCACTTAGGTAATAGAAATTTTCTAGTAGCCACATTTAAAAAGATGAAGCAGGTGAAATTACTTTAGATTGAGTATTAATATTTTTTTAACTCCATATATCTGAAATTTTATTGTTTTAACATATAATCCACTTAAAAATCATTAGCGAGGTACTTCACATTCTTTTTTTCTCATTGCCTTAAGTCTTTTAAATTTGGTGTGGGTTTTACACTTGGAGTACATTTCCATTCCCACCAGCCACAACGCAAGGGCTCACAGCCAGGTATGGTAGCAGCTACTGTGTCAGACCTTGCAGCTCCAGACCTGCCTCCCAGCCCTTTTGACCTATGCCTCCCTGGGACTGATACCTTTTCAGGTGTACTGCAGGGGGCAGCAACGGGCAATGACTGGATGTACCTTGAATGGTCCTGTTAATACCTTACTTGCCCCTTCTCCCTAGCGGAAGCCAAGGCTAGCAATGGGATCTTGTTCAGATGAGAAATTCAAAAGCTTATGAAACACACCAGCTTTTCTATGGTCCATACTAACCACATTTTTATTCCTTAGGCTAATTGTTCCCTTGCAGCTTTTCCTTGTTTTCAACCCAAACTAGCTCCTGAAGACAAGTGTGGCTTTGACTAGAGTAGCAGCAGTGGAATCCATGGGCTTATTGACACCAGAGAGGAGAAAAAGAGAGGAGCGAAGGATGATTCCTGGGTGTTTTCTTTGCTCAACCACATCAGATGGTGGGCTTGACACAATCCCCTAGGGAGGTGAGTGTGGCTAGAGAAGCAGGTATTAGTAATTGCAAAGCCTTGGGATATACCAGCACTGCAGGCATGCAAGTGTAGAAGAAGCCAGCAAGAGAGGCCGAGGGAAGGAGCTGCCTTAGAGTCAGAGATCAAGCACGGGGGTAAGGGTGGGGCTGGGGATTCGTGGGAGGGTGGGGACACGTGGTCCCGGAAGCGCCGAGAAGAAACGATCTCCAAAAGGCAGGCATGGACAGCTCCTGGAGGTCAAGTAAGACTTTTGTGGATGCAAAAATGTGAAGTGCATAAAGTGGATTGAGAAGACAGGCTCAGGCAGAGAGTAGAGCAGAATCAGGATATTCTGAGGACAGGGTGGCAGATTGAGTTGATCCAACAGGCCAGGACAAGTGCTGGATCAGGGGAGAACTGACATTAAAACCCAATTAAGCCAGCGCTGGAAAATGGAAGAAAACAAAGCTACATATAAGCCTTGAGGGCCTCTATGTCCCTCATTAGCCCAGAAAAGCTACCCCTCCACCGCCTTTTCCTTTTTCACAGAGAAGGGCCAGTAACACCTCCAACCCCCAAGGGTCCTGTAAAATTGAAGTGTGCAGTGGTTTCAGCCAATCGAAATTTAGCATAACCTGAGGCCTTGATTTCTCATCATCAGTCTGGCTTAGGAAATTTATTTATAGAAATTCTTGCTAATATAATTGACCTAAATGTTCTTTAGTAGAGAATTGGTCAAATAAATTATGAAACATTCAATAATGCCATAGCAAGCACTCATTAAAAAGAACAAATGAGAGGTGTACATATTGACCTATAAACATATGCAAGATTCATTTTTAAGTGGAGAAACCAAGGTTCATAACAGTGTATAAAGTATGCTTACTTTTGTGGTTAGAAAAAGAGGGTTATAGGGGCACCTGGGTGGCTCAGTTGGTTAAGCATCAGACTCTTGATTTCTGCTCAGGTCATGATTTCAGGGTTGTGAGATTGAGCCCCATGTCAGGCTCCACACTGAGCATGGAGTCTGCTTGAGATTCTCTCTTTCTCTCTCTCTCTCTCTCTGCCCCTCTTTCTCCTCCCCACCCCCTCCTCTACTCATGCGCATGTGCACACTCTCTCTCTCTCTCTCAAAAAAAAAAGATATACACATATTATGTACCTACATAAATGCCCCTTATGTATGTACAGGAATTTTCTGGAAGGATAAGAAAGAAGCTGTTAGTAGTAATTGCCTCTGGAGGAGAAACTAGAAGGAATTTAGGATAAGAGGAACATGTAATCTTTAGTATTACTCAATTTCTTTTGGCCAGGTGCAGGAATTATTATTCTTTAAATCAGAATAACAGTTTAAAGTGTTTTGAGCAATATTTTACTTATATTGTTTATATTAAACACTATAAAATCTCTTGGAGAAAGGACTGTGTTTCTTTGCACCCTATTCATTCAACTACTCTTCCAAATTTCAAATTTGGTGGCACTGGAAGACTGCAATGATTAGGAGTCCATTTCCTTAATATCCAATCTTTTCCTTTTAGCAACTGTACTTGGTGCCTAGAAATCAAATTCAGAGCTGGTGGACATTGAGGCATTGCTGTGGCCCTGGACTTCAGGGAATCTAAAAAGTCCAAAAAGCTGAGCAAGTGTGAAAGGCAAGACTTGGACCAGTCACAGATTCACCTCTAAGGTCTTCCATCAGTTTCTCAACACCACCTGCATGCCATGCTTACCCCCAGGTGACACATAAGATTAGCCCCAGGGAGATGCCAGGAGGCTGTCTATCAGGAAGGAGACAACGCTTATTGCTCTGTAACTCCTAATTAAACAGATGTGAAGAGGTACGGCATCAGGCATGATGAAGGATTATAGGATTACAGTGTCCTTAGGAGTGATGAGAGAAACTGCTGCAGGCAAGACTCTCTAGGTCCTGTTTGAGGGCTGTCTGCTACAGGAGTTCAGAGGTGGTAGAAATCACATCTAATTTGTGCAATTAGCAAAGGTGGAATTTGAATGGGGTCTTAATGCATATGAAGTAAAATATTATTTGAAAGTGTTATCCCAGGTGATTTTTAGTCCCCCAATTCTTGCTGCTTTGCAATCCTCCATCCCTTGGAGGTGAAGTAATCTTTCTTTTAGAGAAGGGCAGAACTTCACCCTCGAAGGAAGGACAGTATTTCTTGCTTCCTATTTCAGATCCCAAAGTCATGAGGCTTTTATCTGTGAGAGTCGACCTTTGCTGAAGGAAGGAAGGGTAGGTGGATTTCAGGGACCCAAAGTTAGGGGACAAGGGGAAAGTTCCTGAAACCCTGGCAGGAGAAAAGCCGCTCCAAGAAGGATTGGGGGCGGGGGGACACAGCTGTGGGGATGAAAGAGATATTTGACGGAGACAGGCCCTGAGCTGAAGCATTAATTACATGTGTGAGGAAGGAACTGTGCCTTAGTCTGAGCCCTTGGCTTGAGAGAACACAAAATGATAGAACCCGAGGTCACTGAAGGGGGCATGGGGCTTTCTGTTGAAATTTGGGGAAGAGGCCATTTCATAGGTTCCAAAGCCAACAAGCACTGCTGCAGGAGAACATGGCGGTAAGATGTGCTTTGCTGGGAGCGTCTGAGTTGGAGTCCCCCAGATCCTCACAGGCTGCATGTGGAGATACAAAAGTCCCCTCATGATCTCCTGGGGAGTGTGCGGGGCTGGAGAAACCAGATGGACCAGAAAGGTCTGGGAGTTAAAATGAAAAGCTGGCAGATTTTGACAACAGAGGCTTCAGCAGCAACACCATAAATTGGCTGAAGATACCGCTGAACATTTCCCAGCAAGGAGTATAACATGGTGAATGGGGTGCTCTACGGCCATTGGTCTTGAATCTGGGTTAGCTCAGGAGGCAAGACTCACTTAGGAGGCAAGGACTCAAAAAGTTGAATGTTTACACAAAATGACAGCAGCCACAGCCAGGCCATCTTTAACTGAATTACAAGATGGGGCTTCTCCAAGGAAAATCAGAAATTTTCTTGTAGGGAATTGTATTTTAAGTGTTTTTGTGTGTATGTTTGTTTTCACCTAGACTCGAGGAGAGAGAACAGCAATGGCTGTCCGCGTCCAGGAGCTGTTCTGTGACAGCTGCAGGTCTCCGTCCTGCCCGCTTGGGGGCAGTCGCCTTTGGTGATGATTACCTGGCTCCGCGGAGTTGCTCAGAGCCCAAGGTCACTCTTAACTAATGAGCATGTATGTCTGTAACATTTCTCATCCAGAAATGCACGTCTTTATCATTTGGTACCGTCCAATATGGCCAAAATGCAAAACAAAAATCAGAAATACAGTTAATAAACTTAGGGGAGATGGTTTTTGCTCTTTGTTCTTAAATTTGTTGAACTGGAAATACAGTGCGAACTGAACTCTTTAAGTAAATGATAAATCCAGTTTGCTGCTGAGGGAGGGAAAATTCTTTCAAGTAACTCATTCTGAATTTCCTTTCAATTGGCCTCCACTACTAGACACTGGCTAAAAATCCTACTTAGTAGAGAGCCTAATGTACTCATCTCCACCATTTCTTATGCGATGAATCTGTTCTGAAAGCCCAGCTAAGAAAATAGAACAGAGTGCTTCATCCCTGCTTCCTCCAACATTAGGATGGTATTGTCTCTATCTAAAAAGATCATTCAACCATGAAGATGCAAATGAAAACGAGCAATGCCAATCTAGATGCTTTTCAACTCTGTATTAAGCGTTCGCCAATACACATGCATCCCATGCTTCTTATAAATTTCATTCATTGAGAAGAAACACACCATTATACATTATGCATTGTATCTCTGATGGACAGTAAAGAAGATTATAATAGATTTACTGCCCTTGCTGTATTTTTTTTCCTCCCTCATTGGCTAGGAGCTCAGATAGCCAAATTGGGCCAGCAAGAGCCAGCCACACTAGCTCATGTAATTCTAAAAGCATTCTGGCTGAAGAGTAAGTCAAAATCCCCTTCTAATGAATTTTTGTCCTAAAAATTATCTTCCATGTCAAGAAAGATACCACAAGGAACAAACATCTTCTTTCTCTGATTTGCATTGTGGAAAGAAAAGGAAAATAGCACAGATGCATTCGGTATTGTACAAAGAGCATATATGGGCATTTCAATCCCTAATATCACACTAGTTTCTGATGCTAATGTAAAATATGTTCTTTTTGCATTTATAATCATGATGAGCAGATGGTGGAGACGGTTTAAAGTAGTACAGTATGTCTATTAAAATAATGTATGCTGTTAGTGAGTCTTCCCTAAAACTGGAGTTTAATTGCTTATAAACACATACGTTAGAAAGAATCACAATTCTAAAAGCCATTTGCTTTGCTAGGACAATAGTTAGAGTTCTCTATAACAGGCTTTGGCCGCAAGACTTTTTGTGGCAGCAGATGCTTTGCTATGCTCTCTCTCTGTCTCTAGAAGAGGCTTAATTGAAAAAAACGTTGGGATTGGCACAAAAGGATCTTGGTTTCTTAAAACAAAGGAATCCTTCTTAAAATTAAACTAAAATAGAGAAATTAAGGGAAATGATGGCTGGGGGAGAACAGGTAAGGGGCAATGAGGTATCAAGCTTCCTCTTTCTCTTTTTTCTCTTTTCACCACCTTATCTCAAGCAAACCATCAACATGGCATTTTGTCATTTTCAGTGATGAATATTGATTGCACTGTTGCTGTGCTTTCTGGAAAGAAAAACTGTCAGATGGGAGAGCTTCCCCTGCTTCATTTCAAGGGACCACTGCACTGCTCTGGGGGAGAAGGGCATGAAGCCTTCTGCACCAGCCGCGGGGCCTCCCTGGGAAGGGAGTGCTCCTGAGGAAGGAAGTGTGATCAGGGAAGCAGACAACAAAGTCGGGAGGATCACAATCCACCCCGAACACCAGTGAAAGGAAACAGATACTGTTTGCAAACAGGAGGAGGAGAAAGGGAGGAGGCAGCAATAGAGAAAGGCAGGCGGAGAGCCAAGGGCCCTAAAAAGGCAGCAAGTTTTAGAAAACACTCATTTGACTAATTTGCCCAATATAATAAAGAAAGGATGGTTTGATTTTCAAATACAGAAGTGGTGATTGATTAGGTGGGCATTATATTTGGAGCATGTGGAATGAATAATGGTTGTGAATGGATATGGAAAATATCTCACCAAGAGGGAAAAAAAAATCCATAAGTCATACAAGGCAGAGCACAAAAATACCAACATACCAACATTCAGAGAGAGTTTAAATAATAACAGACTGAATCTTGGAAGCACTCCAAAGAAACAGGGAACAGAAAGAAAGCTACATGCAGCATAATGGTTTCTAGACAATAGGCAATGAGAGAGGGTCTGCACATGCTTGTGAATGTGGTATTAGCTCTTTAATTACTGTAATTACCTAAGTTTAAGGTCAAATCACCTGTGTATTGCTGATAAAATGGATGATTTCTTCTAAAATAGGAGAAGTAGCACTTAAATCACCCAGGATGTTATAGGAATGGGTAATCCATGCGAGCTCTTGCAGAATTATCCCCATTCTATAGAACAACATCTCTGATAAAGAATGGCATGGAATCCCACCACATCTGCAATATTTTAATGTAGACCCCTGGGAATCCATTCCAAAACATGAAAGCGGGCCCCTTCTGCTACTTCAGAAATGCCTTCTGGCAGTTTAAAGAATGTACCTTGTAACAGGGTCTAGCCTCAGGTAAGATGCGGTGAGATTTGGAAACTTGAACTCTAGTTTTGCAAGCTTTGGTCAGTCATCAAAATGCAGCCTGAATCCAAAAAAAAAAAAAAAGACTTGATGTGGAAGATTTGCCCAACAGCTGTACTTCGAACATTTCTGAATGATGAAATTCCACAAAGTGTGATTTAGGTGGTGAAAGGAAAGATTTTACTTGTTCTTGTCAGAAATAGCTGAAAAATTCCACGATTTAATTTTTCATCAGCATGAATTCCAAATAGTTGAGAACAAATACTTGAAGCGTCTGATCCAAAAAATCCAGGAAAAAACTCTCCCGTCATTCTTCAGGTAGGACCTAGCTAGATCTCAAGCAATATGGCTGTAGCCCAGATATCCAGATTTTACAAATACTTCATGGGTGACTGTGCTGCATATCAGGCTTCAGAACCATCGCTGTAGGTAGGGGGCAGTCTTTAAATGGTTTAAGACGTTGTCGGATCTGTTTTTTTTTTTTTTTTTTTTCCAACAGATCACTGGTTAATACATAGTGGATCAATTTGAGGTGAGACAAGACTGGTGTTAGGGAGGGCTGTTGGGAGACCGCTATAATTGTCCATGTGAGAGGTGATGAGTTCTAAACTAGGGCAGTGGAAGTTGGAAAGGGAGATGAGGCTCAGGAGTAGGGAGGCTGCGTCAAGACTTACTTAGAAGGCAAAATCAGCCCTACTCTGTGCTTGAATGTGGAGGGGAGACTAACAAACAAGTCTAAAATAACGCAGATTTGTACCCTAGGTGACTAGTTGTGAAGCTTTTATCTAAACACATTTTAACACCAACTCTTTGACACCAGCAGGGTATTCTACCGTATACCTCCTCACCATCCCTCCCCTTCCCCTATTAGCAACATCTTGCATCGGTATTGTACAATTATTATAACTGATGAACCAATATTGATACATTATTATTAGGTAAAGTCCAGAGTGTATATTAAGGTTCACCTGTATTAAATAGTCTGTGGGTTTTGATAAATATATAATGACATTATTCCACCATTACAGTATCATACAGAATAATTTCACTGCCCTAAAAGTCTCTGTATTCTACCTATTCATTCCTCCCTGGCTCCTCCAAACCCCTGGCAACCACTGATTTTTTTTCTTTCCGGTCTCCACAGTTTTGCCTCTTTCAGGATGTCATGTAGTTGGAATCAGACAGTATATGGCCTTTTCAGATTGGCTTCCTTACCTTAGTTACATGCATCTAAGTTTCCTCCATGCGTTTTTGTGACTTGAAACTTTTTATCACGGAATAATATTCCACTGTGCTAATGTACCACAGTTTGTTTATCCATTCACCTGTTGAAGGACATCTTTGTGGCATCCACGTTCCAGTGACTTTTTAACATAGAAGCCAGAACATGTCATACTGTCATTGCACCCAAACACCCTAACTCTGACTTTTAATGCCCTACTGATTTGGCCCTTGCCTGCCCTTCTCAGCTCCTCCTCCCCATCGTGCTGCCTTCACTCTGTCATTCTTTCTCTTCTTGCCTTAGAGCCTTTGTACCATTCCTCCCTCCACAGGGATGTTGGTCCCTTGAATAGCCACATGGGCCACTTCTTCTCAATTCCGATCTCGGCTCATGCTCCTCATCCTCAGAGAGGCTTTCTCTGACCCCAAGCCAAGTTATCACTCAGTTGCCCCCACCACAACATCTTATTTTTAATTCTTTCCTCACCATTTAACTCCATTTGATATTTTCTCTTTGTTTATTGGTAGTCTTTCTTCCCTCAATAAGAGCACAGACCCCCCTCTGTCTTATTCCCTGATATATACCTAACACCTAGAACTGTACCGATGAATCGACATTTTATTAAATGCTTTCCATTTCTAGAAGTCAGTTGCACCAACCTTTTTATAATACTTAAAGCAGAAATCAATGTTTGGAAATGAACTTGTCCTAGACTGTATATTTTTTATTTGCATCATGAAACTCTCCTCTTGGCTTCTATTCTTGGTCAAGTCCCTACATCCCCCAAGAACTCTGAGTCTGTTCCTGAGTCTCTTAGATCTCCGTTAACACGACAAAGCTGTAGGCTTAAGTGGCAAAGCTGAAGTGGTACAGCAGGGATAAGAACACTAACCTGGTGCTGCCCAAAGAGAGGCAGGGGGAAACAGCAAACGGGCAATCAACCAAAACAATCAAGAGCTAGTTTGGTGAAAAGTTCTGAAAGCAATTCAACAGGTAGAGTCTCACAACTGTTTTGAATAGGTAAAACATCCTCTGAATAAGTGTTTAGCATCCTAAAGAGATTCTTTTCAAGGACAACTGTCATTAGAGTGGAATAAGATTTGTTTAAAATTTTATACCCACACATTTTATTCAATTTTTAAATAAAGCTGATTAAGGGAAAAAAACCAGTGCTTAAAGGATGGTTGTAATCTTTAATCTTAAGAAATGGTATACAATTTTTGACTTTTAACTCTGTGGGTTTAGAATCAAACTTGGCGTTGTGGGCCTTTATATTCCCTTCCAGCTGTAAGGCTCTACAGTTCTGTATATGGCCATCATTCAAGCCACTTTTCCTTTGTAAAAATGTGGTAATAGATCAAAGGATAAAATATCCAGTGAACATTTGGATTGGGTCATATAAAGTCAAGTATGTCTCACATTCCCTGATCAGCCTTCAGGTGGAGGAAGAATCAGAGTGGTCAACAATTTATCACCAAAAGGCTTGGGGGGTGGAAGGTAGCTATAGATTAAAGTCACTTTAGAACAGGAGGAGGCCATGGGGGGGGGTCCTGATTTAGAGAGGCAAATCCTCAGAGAAGTGCACAGACTTGTACATGGACATTAATTTACTGAAAGCCATGGCCATCTGAACCCAAGACCTCAGGCTTCCTGTCCAGTGCCCTACCTAACTCATTTCAACTGCCTTTCTGTTGTTACTTTAAGTCACTAAGTTTTGGGGTGATTTGTTACTCAGCATTAGATTACCAGAATAGACTCATTAAGAGCAATTCTTAAAAAAGAGAGACAAGGAGAAAGGAAAGAAGGAGGGACATGAAAAAGTTGATAGTGTAATAAACACCTATATCTGTTTTTACAAAAACGACCCCAAAAGGTCCTCCCATCTCCCACCAAATTCCTTTAAAGAAAATTAGAAGAATAGAAGAAGAAAGGAATCTCCGCCTGAAGAATCCCTTCCATATTAATTGCCTTGAAGGAGCTCTTCTTTTACCTTCTGCTTTGCTACTGGAAAAACAAGCAGGAATTACGAAGGCAGACGTTTGGTAGCTTGTTCTGAGCTCTGTGATGTTATTGGGTGATGGGCTACTGTGTGATTTTGTTAATTGAGCCACTGCATATATTTTAGAAAGCTTCCCGGTATCTAAGCATACCATTTATAGCTCATTAAATATGGTAGTTGAAGTCGTTTTTGGAAAGCCTGGACATAGGGTCTTTGAACGGGAGTGTTACACCACTATTTATAAGTCAAGTCAGAGATGACTTACATCATTTCAACTCATAGCACCATTTTCCAGAATCAGGAATACAAGGACTCTCAACTATAGAATATTCCTAATTCTGAGACTATACAGAACTCAAGTTAACCCTTTTGGGAGTGACTTGAAAGATCACTGTACCTTTGACAAATCCCAATTAGCATTGCTTTCCTGACACAGAATTATCAATTAATTGGGAGTTTGGGGAAGGGTGTTTGAATGGAAAATAAACAGCGTTTACTCTAATCCTTAGAAGCTCTCTGTAATATGTTTTCTTATAATAATCATATGATAAAAATATCATTAAACCACTTGGTTTTGTAGAATTTTCTCATCCTCTAATTTACTTTTTTCATACTATCTCCAGACTAAACAGATGAGTTTTTGAGGTCCCTGGTATGCTGATGGAAAAAAATATCAGTAGATTAATTTTTCCCTTTTCTAAAGAAAACAATTTACTGGGGTGCCTGGCTGGCTCACTCAGTAGACCATGCAACTCTTGATCTCAACAAGCCCCACGTTGGGTGTAGAGATTACTTTAAAAAAAATCTTAAAAAAAGAAAGAAAGAAAACAATTTACCAAAAACTCTCTCATTATGAGAATTCACTGCTGGGGGATTTATTTGTTGATTGAAGGGGGGGAAATTTTTCCTTCTTCACGTCTTTCTCCTCAACTTTGGCTCTTGGCAAATTTTGTCAACAAAAACCTGCTAGCAGTTCTTTCTGGAACTGACTTTCCCAAGTTTTTAGACAATATTAGCTTATTCACTTCATTATCACTAAATATGCTAATATTTTTCCACAAGATCATAATATTCTCTTATGAATATTACGACGGAATTTCTTTCCTATGTTGGCTATATTTTAAAGGTGCTTCTCTTAAAAATCAATCGTATTTCATTAAGGTAGTGAATGCTATGTGTAGTTTTCTGTAAAAATGTGTGACTTGTAAGAACTATTTTCTTACCTGTACCACACATTATTATCTTTTCTAAAAACCAAGAGCATCATTTCTTTACCCTGTATAGAAAGCATTTTGCTCTTTTTTTCTCAATAAAACTTTCAGGCGGTGCAGTTTTGCCCACTTCTCCTTCCCTTTCAGGATTTGTTAACTGCTCTTGAGGTGCTGAAAGCTTTTTCCTTTCTATTTTATTTCCCTGGTACTCAGATATGAAATAGAAGCTCTTTTCCCTTCTTCTCTTCCACTTCAATCAGAATGATGGGCGTGCTTACTCTGCCTTGCTCCAGTCCTCTGGCGTGGGTGACAGCTAATTTCTTGCTTTTATCCAGAACGGCACTGTAGGAACCTGGCACTTTTTAAGGCAACTGCAGCTCCTTTACGACTTTTAGGGGTCCCCAGATGAGTACCTCTCTTTGAATGCCAACAAAAATGCTGTTCAACCCCCTAACTAGATGGAAAGCACACCACTATGTCTCATTCAAAGAAAATGTATATGATTAGGATCCATCACATTGATCAAAATGACTTCACTTTTCTCAGGTAAACTCACAATAGCTTAAGTGAATGGGAACTTGCCACATTAGATACCAAAGAGCTCATCTTTGGAGAATTTACAGAAATTTCTCTTTTTATTTTCATTTATTTTTTAAAGAAATTTTTAAAAGTGGATTTGTGTCTTAGAACCCATATCCTGTTGACACTTCGTCTACAAATGTACTATGATAACAGTGTCTGATTAATTAATAAAACATCCTTTATAGTGGTATAATTAGAGGATTGGAGGGGGGGAAATCCTAAATTTCTTTTTCTGGTTTGTTTTGGGTAACTGTGTTTCATATGAATGAGAAGTTATCCCATTCTAATAATTAATAATTGATATATAGGCTGTAACCTTTCTAAAAAACTTACATAGATTCCAAATCTTAAAGTAAAAAAAAAAAAAAAAGGCTTCAAGTTAAACATGGCAGAATTGTAACTTGCATTTGTCTCCTCTCCCAAACTTCCCGAGAATGACAATAAAGAATTAATATATGAGGACAGAGAGGACAGAAGAGGAGACAAAAGTGGAACAGAGACTTCAGCAAGTTTTTTTGAAGATAAAACCTGGGTTGGGGAGCTGGAGCCGACTTAGTGGAGCTGAGGAAGTGGTAGGTGCAGCAGAGAGATGTCCAGACGTCGCAACCCAGCCCCCATCCCACCAAGCCCACAGGACAGTTCAAGTTCATTTGGAGAAGCTGAACAACAGAGACTTTAGATCAGGCCCGGAACCGGTGGTAGGCAGGAGTGAGGCTTGACCTCACACAGAGGGATGAAGTAAAAAAATCTGTGCATGGAATTGTGGGACATAGCCCCTGCTCCCCAAATGCCAGCAGCCAAGTCTCTCAAGCAGGAGACTGGAGGACTCTTCTCTTAAAAAAGTTGAATAGCCTCAGAGAAGGGTCCTCAGAATCTAACATTTAAGAACCTCCCAACAGAAAGGGCGGCTTAAAGCCAGAATGCCCCACAATGATGCCCACCACTCTGCAAACCCTCACCACACCCTCACCACACCCCCACCTCCCCAACCCACACACAGATTTCCCAAACTGTTGTTCAGTGCTTCAGTCTTCAAAATAAATAAAAGATTAGCAGACACTCAAGGAAAATCTCACCATGCAGCATAAAGGCCAAAACAAGTAAATAAAAAGAAGGAGTAGAGACAATATAGGGAACAGAAGAGTAGAAAAAACTTAAGTAAAGAAAAGAAACCAATATCACTGATCAAGATAATGCATTCATAAAGCAAATCCAAGATACTATAAGGGAAAAAAAAGTGGGACAAGAAAGACCTTTTGGAAATTAAAAATAAAGTACTTGGGATTTAAAATTTTAATAGAAGTTTTGTTCTATAAGATTAACTTCTTCTGGAAACTTGAATAAAAAAATATAGATAAAGGGGCACTTGGCTGGCTCAGTCAGTGAAGCATGGGACTCTTGATCTTGGAGTTGTAGGTTCAAGCCCCACATTGGATATAGAGATTACTTAAAATGAAATCTTGGGAAAATACATACATAAATATGGAGGCTAGCAGAGAAATGACTTTTTAAAATAAAATTATAGGGGCACCTTGGTTGCTCAGTCAGTTGAGTGACCAACTCTTGATTTCAGCTCAGGTCATGATATCAGGGTCCTGGGACTGAGCCCCACTCCAGTTCTGAGCTCAGCGTGGAACCTGCTTAAGATTCTCCCTCTCTTTCTTCCCCTGCCAGCCCTGCCACTGAACAGTGTTACAGGAGATAAGTCTCGAAGTCCCTCCAAAGAAAGATCTCATTTCCATTAGCATAAAGAGACATGAATAGAAAGATGTAGAGCCTCTCTTTCATGTCTATTTCAAATGTCAGGGAACATAATATCATGAAACGCCAAGGTTTCAAAGGATCTCAAAATTCATCTGTTCCAACTCATAATGTAATTAGTGCAGCACATAGACTAAGGGCATGACTTATATCCCCCCAATGTAGGTATTCAACTTCTCACTTACCTTCTCTTCTTGGGACTCTTATAGAAAGTGCAAAGTCAACATGTCCAAAATTCAACTCTTCATGTCCCCAGTAGGGTGTTTCTCTTGCACTATTTCCCATCTCCGTGAATGACACCACCATGCGCCCAGCTGTGGACACAAGAAACCAGTACCACCCCACACCAAGCTCTCATCATCTCTTGCCAGGGTCACTGCAATGACCTTTTAACTGGTCTCCGATGTACACCATGGGAGCCATACTCCATGCAGATAGTTTCTTCAAAGGCAGAATTGAACACATTTCACTTCCTACAATTAAAATCTTTCAGTGGCTTTCAATGCTCCTGAATAAAGACCAAACTTTTAACATGGCTTAGAAGATTTTGCATGGTCTGGCCATTCAGGTATCTCTAGCTTCATCCGGTACCATGGTCCCCTTCCATCTCTGCCCAGACACATTACTCCCTCTCAGTCCCTTTTACTACTCATCATCTAGTAAACAGTGTGCTTTCAGAAAAGAATTCTTGAATGTATGAGAGCACACAGATGTGGGATCAAAACCTAGTATGTCTTTGAACACAGGAACTTCCCTAAACCTCAGTTTCCTCATCTATGGAGTAGAGATAAAAATAGCACCCACCCATGGGTTCTTATCAAGATTCAACAAGATAAGGACAATAAAGAACTTATCATACTGCCTGGCATGAAAGTAAGAAGCCCTAATTTTTTGCTATCTATAATTCTGCAGAATCCAATCCAAATATTCTATTTCCATTAGTAACTAGTCATGCAAGTCATTTATTAATTAATTGAAACCTTTAAAAACTCTTAAAAGTTTTCAGTCTGTGCAAATGCTTGGGGATAATCAATTTTATGACTTTATTACCCTACGTGCAAAGTAGTCAAGTAATGCCAGAAGTGTGCTGGTGCTGGCTTGTCCCAGCTCAGAAGTGCTAACTGTTAAAATTTTCAGGAATTTTGTGAACCAGTTGTTAAATATGGATTTTATTGAACACTAGACTATATAAACTCACAACTGAAAAAATTATATTAAAAACAATAGTAATAAAAGTAATAAATACTCAAAATGCATCACTTCTCAATTATTTTGCCAGATTTTACTATTATCTATACTCTTTATGACTGTTGTATCTATATAGTAAAAATACTATATAATGATGCATGACTACACATCTCTTCCCACCTCTATATTCAGTGACGTCACATTGGGAGCTTGAAATTGGCCACCCTGGGAGTATTTACACCATGAAAATCAGCAGCCACTATAAAAGAAAGCTTCTCCCTGCTGCCCCCAAAAGCTGGTTTTTAAACATTCACTAGCACATCAGTGTGTAATGTCCGTCCAATTATGTAGACATCAGACACAGATGAAGACCTCAACATAAATGACAGTGACCTCTCAGCAAAGTCAAGAGCTCTCATAAAGTCCTTCAACAAAAGATCATTTCATTTACTCTATTATGAATCCATTCCTTCCTCAGAGAATACTGACCTTAAATTTATGTACTATTCTTGTTCGGTTTGGCTACCAGGTTCGTTAGTTTATAAAACAAAAGAGATGGGCACATTGCTGTGAGGGAGACATGGCAGCTAAGATCTTGGCAGCAAACAGTTTAATAGCAAAGGAGGACAAATAAAAGAAATGAAAAATTGGGAACAAATAAAGCCTAGCAGTGGGAGGTCATTAGTATAGGAGAGCCCCTTTGAGAGTCACTGTAATATAGCATAGAATAAGAGTGAACAACCTTAGAGTGACAAAGAACCCTCAAGAAAAAGTTTGCTATTATCCATACACTGTTGAGGAAAACAGAATAGTGTGTAATATTCATTTTAAATATCTAAAAATGCATTCAACAAATGGGGCTGAAGGAACTGCAAATGAACATGCACAAGAGTTAATTTGGACCCTTATCTTACAGCACATACAAAAATCAACTCAAGATGGATCAAAGACCTAAACATAAGAGCTAAAACTATAAAACTCTCAGAAGAAAACAGAGGAGGAAAGATGCATCACATTGGATTTGGCAACAGTTTCTTGGATATGACACCAAAAGCACAGGTGACAACAATAAAAAAAAAAGATAAATTGGTCTTCACCAAAATTAAAAACATTTGTGCATCAAAGGACACTATAAAGAAAGTGAAAAGGCAACCCACGGATGAAAGAAAATATTTGCAAACCATAGATCTGGTAAGGGATTAATATCCAAAATATGTAATAAATGGTTACAACTCACAACAATAAAATATAAACAACTCAATTCAAAAATGGGCAAAGAACTTGAACAGGCATTTTTCCAAAGAAGATAAACAAATGTCCAATAAGCATAGGAAAAGATGCTCAACATCACTACATCACTAATCATTAGAGAAATCCAAATCAAAACCACAATGAGGTACGATTTTATACCCATAGAATGGCTATTACCAAAAAACTAGGAAATAACAAGTATTGGCAAGGATGTGGAGAAATTGGAACCCTCGTGCCTTACTGGTGAATGGTAAAATGGTACAGCCACTAAGGAAAGCAGTGTGGCAGTTTCTTAAAAAATTAAACATTGAATTATTATAGGATCCAGCAATTCCACTTCTAGGTATAGACACAAAAAAACTGGAAGCAAGGACCCAAACAGATATTCATACACCCATAATCATAGCAATATTATTCACAATAGTCAAAAGGTAGAAACAACCCAAATGTCTGTAGACAGATGAATGGATAAGGAAAATGTCATATATGTGTAGAATGGAATATTATTCAGCCTTAAAAAGGAATGAAATGCTGAGATATGCTATAACATGGATAAGCCTTGAAAACATGCTAAGTGGAATAAGACAGACATAACAGGACAAATGTTGGATGATTCCACCTCCACAGAATAGTTAAATCCATAGAAACAGCAAGTACAATACTGATTACCAGGGGCTGGGGGGAGGGGAATGGGAAGTTCTTACACAGTAACAGGGTACAGAGTTTCAGTTTAGAGTGATGAAAAATTCTGGAAATGGACAGAGGTGACAGTTGCACTGTGAATATACACTGAATTGTGCACTTATAAATTATTAAAATGGTATATACCATGTTATGTATATTTTACCACAACAAAAAGTTCTTTACAAGCATACAAATCTAAAACTGGTTAACTCTATTCCAAATGTGCAAGTTAAAGTGTGTAAGCTCCAGGTCTCCAAAACAGTACCTTTTATGAAACCTCTCAGTCTCTGGTAGGAATGAAATATGAGATGTGAGGTGTGTTATAAACATATCCACAGACATCAAAAAGGACATCCTCTATTGCTATAATTTGAGTATGCAGTCAATATAAAAATGAACACAGTCAGCATGCCTGTGGCAGGAGAGAGAGAAAGCACACACTTGGCCTGGAAGCATGCACAGCAGGTGGCTCACCTCAGGGAAGGTAAAAAAAAAAGAAGATAAAAGAAGGTACAGTGTCCTGAATCATAGCAAAAGATATAAACTACAGTATGACAGGAAACAAAAACGATCCGTGCAGTGAGTTTAAATACTGTTGGCTTTTGCAGTTGTTCCCATAGGATACCATTTTGGAACTGTTAAATATTGCATTCCTTGGGACGCCTGGGTGGCTCAGTCAGTTAAGCATCTGCCCTTTGCTCAGGTCATGATCCCAGGGTCCTGGGATTGAGCCCCACATTGGGCTCCCTACTCAGCGGGGAGCCTGCTTCTCCCTCTGCCTCTCCCTCTGGCTCATGCTCTCTCTCTCTCTCTCTGAAAAATAAATAAGTAACACCTTAAAAAAAAACTCACGCATTTCTCCACACTTCACTCTGCACCTCCCATCCATGCCCTCTTTCCTCCCTGCTGGCACTTCCCCCATTAGAGTCTTGCCCTGCACTCATTGCCTCTGACAGCACAGAAAAGGAGATTCTAGGAGATTCTTCTTGACTTTATATTTCAATAACCTAGATACTGAAGGGAGCACACACAAAAAGGAAGGTTTTGCCACAATATTTAAAAGTTTAAGATGAGGGGTCACCCTCCCCCACCTCCTACCCCAACCACATGGTGACCAGAAAGGATTTGCCCAGGCTGCATTGAGGAAGCAAAGGTGGAAGGAAGGGAAGCATTGGGAAGGGAGCACAGATGAGAGGGGAGTTCGGTAGCAGCCTAAAGCCAGGAGCTGCGTGGTAAGTTTAGGGCAGGCAGGCTCTCTGATGTTTTTGCAGAGTTTTTGTGTAGGTAGGAGAAACCCTACACTGAGAATAAATGCCTGATATTAAATTTCTGCCCCTTCAGTAGAATAGTAATGCAAAACAGAACTTAAGTGATAGAAAAATCAAGAAAGCTATGTTTTTTCCACATGCCAATTTGTATACTTAGATTGGCACTTACTACATAGTTTGGGAGACCCTAGGAAAACAAGAACATGGTCCAGGAAAACACGTAAAGTGAGAATAGTGGGGCTGGCGGAAACTCGTAAGATTTAAGGACCAAAAAGTAGAAACATCTGCAAAGGAGATGTAGACCCAAAAGGGCAGGAGAGAGGAATGGCCTAGAGAACAAAAACCTGCAGCTTATCAGGAGGCCCACCATCTGGTTGTGCCAAAGTCATCAATGTGCTATCACTTTCACGGCCTTAGACTGTAATCCTCTTCTCTGACTCACCTGGTTAAAGTTCAGTCCTCTACTCTTCTGCCCAGAAATCCAAATCCACTGATTTCCATTTTGAGTTCCCTGGTTTGTGTGACATACAGGCAGCCCCAGGGCTTTCTAGGTCACAGTTTACTTTTCTCATGAAGTGCCTTTCCACCTGGTCCACGATGGTTCTGGTTGGCCGTGTGTCTCCTTCTTCCTGACAATCTCACCTCTTTCATATCCCTGGGTAACTGTGATGCTGTGACCTTACTTCCTCCTTTCAACCTGTCTTCAGGATTAAGATCAATACCTGCTGCTTGGCTTTTATTCAAGTGATGGATAGCTTTGGAAACTCTTATCTGGGCTGGTTTGCTGTCTCCATCTGATACTCTAAACCGGCCTTCAGCCTAGGAGTCTTAAAAAAAATGTCCATCTTTTAAGAAAAGATGGATGATCCTCTCTGTTTTAAATAAGAAGGAAAATCTTTTGATCAGAATGGAAGCAAAGAAGGAATTTGGTTCTTTTTTGTTTCAAGGAGTCCTTGAAGAGCTGTTAATAGGTTATCTTTCTTTCCTTTAATTATGTTTATGTCCCAAACTCAGTAAAGAACTGGCTAGGAGAAGAGGAGGCTGGAAGTAGCATCCTGGGTCTCAAACTAGGGCTATAAACAGAACTTCTCAATGTCTTTTCGAAAATTTCTCACCGGATTATTTTCTGCCTGTTCTTCTAGGCTCAAGAAATATAGAGATATCAAGAAATAGCTGAAATTTCATCTAGACACTCAAATTAGACTCCCACAGTAAATTAAAGCTATCCTCATGGTTGTTCATTCTTGCGGACCCTCATGAGCTTTGTGCTTGGGCTTTGAGCTTTAAGGGGGGGAAAGGGATGCCACAGATTTCACCCAGAAATGGTCTTCTTCACCCCGTCTTCTGCAGGTGGCTTTGTTAGTTGCTCCCTCAACTCACAAGATGCCTCAATCCCAAGCCTATCTTTCAAGAGCTGTCCATCTGATTTAAATTTTAAACACTTACCAGAAGCCTAAGACATGCAAAGTATAGAGCTAGCTAGAGGAAGCAAGGGGACTAAAAAGAAAAGGGGGTGGTGGCTTTGGAGCATTGTAACCTTGTGATCTTGACATCAAGGAACTTGCCAAGTATAAGATAGAAAATAAGCATGAAAATAATTATAATGTAATAGTGTCATCAGAGAGAAAAGAATAAATACTTAAATGAATTTTGAAGTAGACATGAGAGTTTTCAACTAAGGGGCATTTAGAAAAGAATCGATGATACAGTGGGACTTCATCGCGCCAACCCTGGAGAATGGGTAAGATTTCAAGCATAAATGCAGAATTGACAGGACAGTTTGTTGGTTTAGAAAATAAAGAATTGCAGTCGAATGCAGAAGAACTAGGCATTAGTATCTGTTTTAAACTGATTTATACTAGTTTTTCCTCCAGCACTGCTATAAAGAATAGATAAGTTCCGGAAAAATCTAGCTGTAAAGCAGATTTTTACACAGTACATTCAATGCTATTTTTCCCCAGTGGCTTATGTATTCAGACCAGAAATGCACTTTAGGGGTAGAGAGGATAGAGGGGTAGGAGGGGGGAAAACTGATGATATGATAAAATGTTTAAAAATGTTTTTAATTTAATAAAAATATTAGTCAAGAACCGTGAGACATTACAAAGCTAAGTAAGGCAAAGACCTCTGTTTTCAGATGTCTGTAAACTTGTAGGGGAGTCCACAAACTAGCACACCACAGGCCTCTTCCCTTGCGGATAGCTGCACTCAGAGTCTGGAGCGACGAGAACAGCTTGTGAATGATTCAGAGCAGAGACAGAGGCATGGGAGGAGGTAATACAGCAGCACGAGAGAGAAGGAAAACAAGCTTTCTGAGTAGAGGTGGAGCAACCATGGTATGTTCTGTGAATAGATCAGGGAGGATAAGCTCTGAAGAAAAGACCTACTGGGTGTTAGGCTTAGGAAGTCTCTGACCTGCCCAAATGCAAGAAAATTGAGACAGCCAGGGCAGGCTGCCCTGTCAAGAAGTTCGGCAGTGAAGAAAGGGGGAGTAGAGAAAAGCGGACAGCCCGGGATGCCAGATGCTAGGCACTGGCCTGAAAGGGGGGACTAGTAAAGCCGGAAACAGACCCAGAGTGGAAAGGAGTTAAGGGTCTGGAGGTCAAGATGGACAAGAAGAGCCAAGAGATGCCGCATTGGAGAGGACACCTCAGTATCTCGGGTATGTGAAAGGCCACCCTTGCAAGACAGAAGAATAACCCCTATTCCCCCCACATGCTTCTACTTCCAGTTTAAATACAGCAGGGAAGTTAAGTCCTCAAATAAATTCCCTCCAAAACAACAAAAACAGAATACTACAATATCCAAGTTCTGCATTAGTGAGGTTGATCAGAGAAGTGGAGCAATGTGACTGGCATGAGGGATTTTTTTTTTTTAGGGATTAGACCTCACCTTGCAGGATCGCTGGAGCACGGTAAGCAGTGGCGTAGGTCCGCTGTCCCGTGTCGGCTGATGGACGTGAAGTCAGCAGAGCCAGCAGTGAGAACAAGACAACAGATAGGAAGTGGGGGAGAGGTGAGGGCAGACGGGAGCCTGGGAGGAGGAGCTGGAATCTGAGTCCGTTTGTCACTGGAACCCACTTCAGTCTCTCGGCACCTTCATGCCTCCAGCTCCAACAGTAGGATAGCAGGCACCAAGAACCACTCACGCACCTGCCCAGGAGTCAGGGAAGCTGAAAGAGGAGTTTCTGTGGATGCTGGAGCTGTGGGCAGGGTGTCTGCTGCACATCCCAAGATGAGCCAACAGATCCCCAGGAAGCCTGACCTTATGACACTGGCAAACTTTATGTTGCCCTCACTTTCTGCCTCATTCATGTATGTAAGAAATTGTTCTTGGAGAAAAGCAATATTGAACTCTGAATAAATAAATGGAAAAGGCACTCGAGACTTTCCCATGCACCTCTGAGTAAAGCCCTATCTTTGTAGCCCTGGGGTCTACTGAGACAAGCGGCTCTTTCAAAAATATCTTCTAAATTCAATTTCTTTTGGAAACTAAAAAAATCAGTCTACTCCTAATGGCACTGAAAGAGCCAAACAATCCTAATGTCATTAACAAGATCAGTTAAACAGCCTCAATGGTAAATACCCCTCTCCAAGAAACCTTTGCAACTTTACTACCCTCTCTTGCACACCATGGAGATTCTGGTCCTTCTTCTCCAGGATTGTGAATCACAGCTTGAAAGCAATCACTCCCAAGGCAGTGGTAAGACAGCCTCACCTAAATTACCTGGCAAGATTTCTTAAATGCACCCTAAACCCAATGACAAGTGTCAGACACAGGGGAGAAGGCCATGAGAAGGACAGCAACAGAGACTGGAATTACGTGGTTGCAAGCCAAGCAATGTCTGGAGATACCAGAAGGCAGAAGGAGCATGGAAGCATTCTCTTCTAGAGCCTTCGGACAGACAGAGATCTTACAGACCCCTTGGTTTCAGACTTCAGAACTGAGAAACAACAGATTTCTGTTCGTTTTAAGCCATCAAGGTTGTGACAATTTGTTATGGCAGCCCCCAGGAAACTAATATACCCTTGCACGTCTCCCCACAACCCTGCAAATGAAAGTCAATGCTTGGTACCAAAGAGGCTTCCAAGAAACTTTCTAGCACCACAGACAGGCAGCAGTCCTGATGGGTTAGTAAGATACACCTTGCCAGTTGTTAAATACTTTGAAGAACACCATGAATAAAAGTATAAGCATGGGGGCACCTGGGTGCCTCAGTCGTTAAGCATCTGCCTTCAGCTCAGGTCATGATCCTAGGGTCCTGGGATGGAGCCCCATGTTGGGCTTCCTGCTCAGCAGGAGTCTGCTTCTCCCTTTCCCTGCTGTTCCCCCTGCTTGAGCTCTCTCTCTTTCTCTGTCAAGTAAGTAAATAAAATCTTCCAAAAAAAAAGTGTAAGTGTATTATTGAGCATTATGGAGGTACACATCCAAACAATATGAAACAGAAATGGTTTTTTAAATGATCAGGAAATAGAACCAGGCAGGAAGAAAGACCTATCTTTGCATTTTGTTCTCTTCTACACTGTTTGAGGTTTTATTTTCCACCTGCATAAATTATTTTTTAAATCCCTAAGAAAAAATAAAACACCAGGTAGTTCTGATAAGCAGACATGTTTGAGAATGCCTGCATGAGGGACCACCTAAAAGAGTCATGAGAGAGTCAGCCCAGGGCAAAATTAGGAAACAGAAGCGGTGGTTCTGGGAGTTTCCAATCTAGACGATTCTGAAGGTCAAGGAAGAAAGGTCAAGGACCTGAGATCACTTGTTTCTAAGCTTCATCACATGTGAAGGCTCTATCACCCCAGAAATAGCCATATTTCAGCCAGGTCTGTGTTCTCGGCTGGGAGGACCACTAATTCATGAATATAGACACTGCTTTACATATCATTATTTACGCCACTGCTTGCCTACCTCCTGAGATGTTTATGGTGAGGAGTGATTATCACATATATAAAATCACACTAATGTTTTATATGAAAAGGAAATCACACCGAAAAGGAGAAAAGTCCACAGCACTCGTTAACAGCCCCCACTGCTGTCAATGAGATCTGCCGAGGGTTCTGGTTGCAAAACATTGATTTTATAATAGCAATAAAGTTTACAAATGGCAAAAATATGAGCTTGTTTACTTCTGGAAGATTTTATTATTCATGCAAACTATTAGTCAAATACAGAGGCTGTGATATACACTGCAAAACCATTTATGAGCCAGAAAGAACCCAGGGAGAGAGATTCAATAGAAATGATTTTGCAAAATCTAAGGACTTCTTGATCCTTAGATTAAAAAGCCAGGCTCCATACCTGGAGCAAAGGTGAAGGCCAGTCAAGATCTTTGTGATCAGGGAGAAATGGAGCCCTTTGTTTTGAGGGCTCTCTTATAGTTGGCTGTGTTGGTTGTACCAACAGAAACTTCCAGGCTGTGGGATACCTGCTGCTTAAACCGAAGTCTACTGGACATAGTGATCATATCCTATTGGAGGGTTCTTGAGTTCTATGGCCTGAACTGCAGTTGTTCAATGGGTCCTGCCACGCAGCATGTTTGTTGCTGGTTTTTAGGGCTTTTTACGCATCTCCTCCACTGGTCTGCCCTCAATACAAGGGCGACAGTTTCACTCCACTTCTCAGTCTCAGCCTGGCTTCCTAGCTGGTTACCAGAGTCTCTCTAATCTAACTGTGGCTGTTCACTGAGAAATTGAATGTACTTAGTATAAGTGAGACAGACCCGTTTTCCTTCTGCCTTAGCAGAATCTGCTTAGAACTCCCTTAAAATACATTGTCCAGATTCTAACTATAGATTTTCTTCCTGCATAATATCACGCAGGAAGTTAAAAAATAGCAATGATGCAGTTAATTCCACCAGTAACAGCCACTGCAATATTGTACAGGCAGGCACTGGTGGGTCTTCATGGATCCGTAACAAAATGTTTCCCTAAGATTGTAGTGATGGTAGTGAGCTTTTTTCTTTGTTTTCCCTCACCACCACCACCCCCACTCTATGAGCATTCATTTCTCCCTTTCCTCCTACTAGGACCCTGAAATTCTAGCTGTGTAATTTGGGTGTCCCTGACCCTTCCCCAGCTAGGATACATTGGCCTTACTCACCTGTCTCCTTTGATTGGTTCAGAGTTGAGTGACACAAGCTGGCCTAAACAGAAAAAATATCTATGGGGAGAAAAAGCTGATGCTTTCTCCTGCCAAAGGAGAATTAAGACCCATCTAATTCCAGTTGTTGCTGCCCACCATTCTGCAATGATGAGGAGAAGAACCAGACTTAAAAGAAGCTGACATAGTACAAGGCAGAGCAGAGAGAAGAAAACAGACCAGAGGACACAGGAGCCATTGCTGAGCATCTGGATTAATTCTTGCAGAAAGCTCACCTTTCCTCTTGATTTTTCTGCCAATAAATTCCTTTTAATTGTTTAAGCCAATTTGAGTTAGGTTTATTTTATATACAACTAAAACCTAACTGATATAGTGACCAACACAAAATTAAGTGCTGTTTCATAGACATTCAGCTACTTTCCATGCAAATCCCTAGATTTCATTTCCAACAGTAAGACTGAAATGTTGGGGCCACCCCTAAATGGTCCTTGTAACTAGGGACCCAAACACTTCCAGGAACCTGTGCACAGAATTTAAGGCTGGGATTTAAGTTCTGGATGAATCTGCAAACTCCAAGATTTCTTGGTACTTACAAACAATGCCTTAACCATCTAGAGAGGAGGAGTCACCCCAGGAATACCCCACCTTCCCTAGGATCATTGGACCACTGCCAAGAAAGGGTCTTGATCACACCAGGGTTTGGCCAGAATCAGGACAACTTCCTATACAACCACTCATCCACTTATATTTGCCTTTTGCTTCCTAGAGGCACTGAGTGAGCATTTACAGATCAGCTAGTTAAAGCAATTCACAAGCCAGAGTGCCTCAGTTTTACCACTATAGCGTCTGTGAGAAGAGCCACAGAGGGATTCTAGAAAACATTCTTACAGGGTCAGTCTGTGAACACAAGATATTTTTAAATCTTTTAAATAGGTGTTGGGTATATTGTTTTAATAATGAATATCCTTATCTCTATTTCTGAAAATGATTTGAGATGGCTTTAAAAATACATAGGACAAATAAGATTAAGTAAATAGATGAAATCAAACAATATAAAAGTAAAAATTGGAAAATTAAATACAGGGTAAGGTTATACAGGTGGTTTTGTAATATCCTACATAGTTACTATAGACAGACAACAAATTTGTCTCTGACCTTTCAAATTAGACAAGGCAAAGAGGAAAACACACCTCTAATAGATTCACAAAGTCTGACAGATTTTTTTTAAAGAAAGAAAAGAAAGGAAACATCAAAAAGGTAGTTGTATGAGAAAGAATAGTTTTCCTGTGAAAACTTTCTCCTGCAGTAATTCATGAAGGGGACACCGTGCTACAGAGAGCCTCCAAAAACAAACTGTGGAAAACACATCGGCATAGCCGATGGTATAACCTCAAAGTACTGTTCAGCAAAAGCAGTTCTAGGGAACAAATTATTCTCTGGTTGGAGCAAATAGCTCTTTAATTATCTGCCTTGGTCCAATCAGGCAATTTGCAATGTCTATTTAAATGTCAGGACCTCAAGCCGTAAGGATGCTACCCATGGGTGTCTTATATCCACACAGAGGAACCACCAACAAGGAAAGGAGACTTGAGAGACAAAGAGAGACACACAGATGGATTTGATTGCCTGAACACCTAGACTGCTCAGGTCTATCAGCCAATAAATTCCCTTTGTGGTTACATAGTTGGAGTTGAATTCTCTCCACTATACTGTATTTCTATACTCTCGACATATGATGCACATGTCATCAAAAGCCAGGGCTAAATCCAGGAGGAAGGAGATACAGGGGCGCACATACTCATCCGAGAGGTAAGAGAAGATGGGGCTATGTTAATTCTAAAACATACCATTCCCTCCACACACTATGACCAAGTAGCAAAATGGCAACAAGATTTATGTGTGCTGGTCCCTTTGCATCTCTGGTTGTTGTATGAAACCAAGTGCTTCGTTTCTTTATCTACTGTCTATTAAATTGTGAGTTAAGGAAATGATGCTATATGAATTGATTCTATGTATGAACTGAATACACATCATTTGAGTAACCAACTGTTGGAGAACAGATGGTCTGTCTGAGCATGAGACAGTTTCCTTGTCTAAGAGCTCTGCTCTCTGCAACTGCTTTGCCCCCTGCCGCAGGACTGACTTGTTCAGGTAATCTATATTTATCAATAGAGCACTAACATTGTAAAAATAAGGCAATTATACTCTAGTGACAGAGTTAAATATTATGTCACTATACGCAGCAAATGGCATTGTAAGTCATTTCTTCAGATATGATTTGCTTTATAAAAGCTGCATTTCAAGGCATTGGAACTCAGCAGGGATTCTTTGTCAACAATCTGCCATTTCTAGCAAAATTAAGTAATCATCTGACTACTATATTTAGAAAGCATGTGCAGGCTATAGAACATATAGAAAGCTCTAAATGATGCATTTATCTTCAGGAGACACCATTACATAGGTGCAGAGTAACATCTGCTTTTATAAGAAAATGGGCTTTCTATTAGAACCGTAGAACAAAAAGAACATTACAGTATAAAGTTACTCTTGCCTCCCAGGATGATCAGGTGATCAGGTTGCCTACGAAAACAATATAGAATATATTGCGTTTTTTCTTTTCTTTTTTTTTTTTAAGATTTTATTTATTTATTTATTTGACAGAGATAGAGACAGCCAGCGAGAGAGGGAACACAAGCAGGGGGAGTGGGAGAGGAAGAAGCAGGCTCACAGCAAGGAGCCTGATGTGGGGCTCGATCCCATAACGCCGGGATCACGCCCCGAGCCGAAGGCAGACGCTTAACCGCTGTGCCACCCAGGCGCCCCATCTTGCGTTTTTTCTTAAAGAGAGTTCTATAGTTTTAAATTATTTCTCCTCCATACCTCTACCCTTAGCAGGAGTTTTAAAAGACTCACCTTCAGATTATTTCACAATCCCTCCTTCTATAGAAGACACCTTTATGCTCCCAGACCAGGGATTCATTATTTTCAACCATTATGGTAACTTTGAAAACTATGATGGCATCTCCTGTTTCTTATGCACGCACTGTGTCTGAGGAATAACAGGCATTGTACATGGATTATTTCATTAAGTAAATGATACGAGATTATATAGATGTGTGTGTGTGCGTGTGTGTAGTGCCTATTGTGCTTACGATATATGTATAATGTATATATCTTTATCCCAGATTCATAAAGAAAGAAACCAATGTTCAGAGACACAAAAAATTTGCCAAATATCTCACAGAAAGTAAGAGGTAGAGCTGGGTCTGGCTACTTCAGAGGCCACTCCTAACACCACGCCATGGGTCCCTTCTGAATAATCAAACCATCTGTTGTATTTACCCTCCTGCATTAACCCCCGTCTTTCTCCTCCTGGCTCTCCAAACCCCTTTGCCTTCCGTCTATGCTTATGCATGGAAATGGGCTAAAACATAGCGACTGCTTTCAGGAGATGTCCTGAGTTCTCTGAGAAAATAAAACCAAATTCCGTGCAAGTGAGCAGAAAGGACAAGAAGAATAGCAAATGACATGAGACCTTTAGTGTGTCCATTGTCTGACTTGCAGTAGGCTCGTCCTGATTCACTGGGCCTGGATGCTTCGGAAGATCTATTTATTTCATGCAGTACTCTTGCCCACTGCTGCTGGAAAAAAGACCTCAGGACCTTGCTGGGGGGGTTTTGTTGGTTTTTAAAATTTTTTAATTTTTTGTTTTTAAAAGATTTACTCATTTATTTGAGAGAGAGAGAGCACGCAAGCAGGGAAGGGCAGAGGGAGAGGAGGAGGAAGAGATCTCAAGCAGACTCCCCACTGAGCGTGGAGCCCAGAGCTTGATCTCAGGACCCTGAGATCATGACCTGAGCAGAAACCAAGTGTTGGTCGCTTAACTTATTGAGCCACCCAGGTGCCCCAGGACCTTGCTGTTTATAAGAACTCCTTGCAGGAAGCAATGCACAGAGTGCTAGGCAGTCAGAGGTAGGCCCGAAGACCACTGCACATCAAGTTTACTATCCAACTTCCAGGCTTTCTTTTCTACCTGAGATCTACTCTGTTGTCAGCAAGAATTTGACTATGATATGCAGTCAGTATGAGAGACAGAGAAAGAGAGAAAGATAAAGAGTTTCTCCTCCTTGGAGTTACTGAGCTGTTTTTACCTAAAAGTTTACAATGTTAATCACATTTGGAAAATTTTTTAGGCATTATTTATTCAAATAAATTATTGTTCCCTTCTTTTCTCTCTCCTTCTCCTGAGATGCTAGTGAGATGGCAAACTGCTTAATATCATCGTACAAGTCACTGCTGCTCTGTTTGGCTTTTTTGTTTGGTGGGGTTTTTTCTCTATATTTCATTTGTATAGATTGTATTTCTAGGTCTTCAAGTGCACTGGTTTTTTTCTTCTTTAGTGCCTAATCTTATGTTAATTCTATGCACTAAATTTTTCTTTTCAAATATTGTATTTCAATCTCCAGAAGTTTCATCTAGTTCTTTTTACCTTCCATTTTCTCATTATGTTCATGCTTTTCTTTACTGGAACATATTAATTATAGCTGGTTGAACATCCTTCTTTGCTAATTCCATCTATAGAACTAGATTTGTCTCTATTGATTGATTTTCTCCTGCTGTGCGTTACACTTTCCTGCTTTGTAGCATGTTTGATGGTTTTTTATATTGAAATATGGATACTATGAATGTTATGCTATGGAATGTTTGGATTTTGTTTGTTTGTTTTCCTTTGTTGCTTTGTTTTGGCAAGCAATGACTTACTTTCCAGCTTCATCCTTTCTAGACCTGTGTTTTTTAGCTTTCCTATCACACATCTTGCGTAGTTTTATTCCAGGGGTTGTCCATCCTTACTATTAACACATGACCCCTATGGTCTTCACTGAATGACCTGGGTGACCAGTGAGGACGATCTACTCTGGGTGCCTTGGAATTTAAACATCTCCTTGCCCGTGAATTTACAAGTCCCCAATTGTATTTTTCCTCCGCCTCATGGAGTTTTACCCCATGCACACACAATGTAATTATTGGCAAAATGCAAGGGAGTCCTCCAGGAAGATTCATGCAGCTCTATTTCTGCATAGGGCCCTCTTCTTTAGAATTATGATCTGTAACTTCCAAGCTGCTCAGCCTCCCTAATCTCCTTTTCCTCAATTCGGCAAGCCCACTGTGCTCTGCTTGGGATCCCCCTCCCTGCACTGTGGTTGGAAGTTGCCTCCAAGTGGAAACCAGGATGAGAATGGGACTCATCTTATTTGTTCCCATCTCTCAGGAACTCCAGCCCTGAGCTGCCTGTGTCTGATGGCTGGAAATAGCTGTTTCATAGACTTTATCCAGTTTTCTACTTATTTATGGTAGAAAGGTAAATTTGGTCCCAATGCTTCCCCTCTGGAAAGAAACAGAAATTCAAAAAATTTTTTTTAAGTTTGAAAGTTCTCGTAACATTTCCCAATTTATTTGACCATGCAGCACTTCTTGTAAAGTACCTATTAATATCTTCAAGAATTACTCTTCTTGGAATACATTTTGGAAAACTTTGCTTTAAGGGAATATATTCCTTAGACTAGGAATAGGAGTATGTAGGGGTGTCAGGGAGGATGATTACATTTAGCATATTTCTAATATAGTTATTTTTCTCCAAATGGCTCATCTTTCAGTAAGTTTGGTTTGGTCTATTCTTTGGATTTATGATGATTTAATTTTTTTAAATTATTCTGTTACTACTTACTGTTAAGTATCCCATATTGATTGAATAATTTAGTTATCAGGGGAAATGACTCCGTAAAGTTCAAAACCCAAATTAATATAATTAATCTATTTTCTTATTTAATATTCCAAACCTCCAGCTACATGACCAGCAAAAAGTTTGTGATTGTTGCAGGGTTCTTGTCCACAAATATGTTAAAGAATGCTCAGGGATGCTTACATAAGTGACCCAAATGTCCCTAGACCCACCAGTTGATAAGTCATATTATTTTCCCTTGGGGTGAAATGTGAATGATTGTATCATAATGTGATCAGTTACTACTTCCAGCTCTAGGGGTCGTGAAGCCTCATGACAGCCAGGGTTCCTCCCTGGGCCACAAGCTGGTTCCTCTTTCAGACCTCAGATCTTGTCCCACTGCCTTTCTTTGGTGACTATTCTTCACAGTGTGTTAAAAACAATTTTGAAGCAACAATTTGAAAAGCAATAAAAGAATTCTTTGAGGTTCAGACAGAATCTCCAGATACAGACAAGGAGAGGCTGGAATATGATTTCCTGAAGCCACTGAAAACTTTGGTTGAATTTAATAAGTATTTATGAAGCATGCAGTATGTGCAAGATAAAATATTTTTAAGAAGCCTTCTCAATAGCCAATCTTTTCCAATCATGTAAGAACCAACAGGATGCAATCAGGCTAGCATCTCATGAGATACTTTGGCCATCCCTAGCTAGAACTTCTGACATCTTTTTTTTTTTTTTTGAGGAAAATCTTTATTTCTGGGACTTTTAAAAAGATACTGCGCCTTGTAGAAGAGGTGAGGGTGGGATCCGTACAAAATGCCAGATATTAACACACGAATGAACTCTTCAAGATAAAATCACTCCAGCTGCAATGTGACTTGTAAGAGACGAAAAGGGAAGCAGGGGCGCCTGGGTGGCGCAGTAGTTAGGTGTCTGCTTTCGGCTAACGGTGTGATCCCGGCGTTCTGGGATCGAGCCCCACATCAGACTCCTCTGCTAGGAGCCTGCTTCTTCCCACTCCCCCTGCTTGTGTTCCCTCTCTCGCTGGCTGTCTCTGTCAAATAAATAAATAAAATCTTAAAAAAAAAAAAGAAAGAAAAAGAAAAGGGAAGCAAAGAGAAAAACAATTCAGTAAACTAACAAGTTCAGATCAATGAAATGAATAAAAACCCATAGTGACTTAAGGAGGGACGTGAGACAGTGAAATGAAATTCAAGGTTTATTTAAGTGTGTGTGTGTGTGTGTGTGTGTGTGGGAGAGAGGGAGAGAGGGAGAGAGAAAATACAAATCTGAAGTCATCTGAGTACTTCCATGAGAAAACAAAGCAATAAAAAAGCACTTTTTCATTTCACTGATAGCCTTATGTTTCTCTATTTTTTTGAAAGATTTATTTACTTGAGAGAGATAGAGAGAGAGAGAGTGGTGGGAGGAGCAGAGGAAGAGAGAATCTCAAGCAGACTCCCTGCTGAACACTGAGTGTGGAGCCCAACATGGGGCTTGATCTCATGACACTGAGGCCACGACTTGAGCTGAAATTAAAAGTCAGATGCTTAAAGACTGAGCCACTCAGGTGCCCTTATGATTCTCAATTTTTTTTTTTAAGTAGAAAAATGTTATCTGTGGTTTCAGGTAGAATGAGCCACTTGCACACATAAATAGTTCAGGAAACATTACTATAAACTCTTCATGAATCCATGATCTTTCCATGTATATTTTTGTAAGCCTAGTTTCAGATATCATAGTCTTTGAGGATTAAATCATTCATATTATGCAACATTATCACTTTCCTTAGAAAATCTGAAAGAACAGATTATGCTTCAAAGTAAAAATGTGACAGAACTTACTAGGGGTTAATGAGTGTGAATAGTATGTCGTTCCTTATACTTACCCTGACTTTGGAAAGCTTTGTTTTTTGCTCATGTGGGTACATGTGACTTCAGACCACTAGCCTTTGACGAGTGGGACTCATGTGAAAACCAGCCTTTGGTTTGGAACTGTAGCTGCTTTTTTTTTTTTTTTAAGATTTTGTTTATTTATTTGAGAGAGAGAGAGAGAGCGCGCGTGCATGCAAAAGAGCGCATAAGCAGGGATAGTGGCAGAGGGAGAGGGAAAAGCAGGCTTCCCACTGGGCAGGGAGCCCAATGCTGGGCTTGATTCCAGGACCCTGAGATCTTGACCTGAGCTGAAGACAGACACTTAACCAACTGAGCCACCCAGGCACCCCTGAAACTGCAGCTGCTTTTAACAGAAGCTGTTACTTGTGGTTTTGTTTCACTGCATTGTGGTCTACAAAATGCCGTTGTTCGGTGTTTGTCACCTCATCTCTAGTTACCACTCATTATACTGTATGCCTATTTTTTACTTTTTCTTTGACCACTTTCTAAAATTCAATATTTAATAGCTAAACTACCTAGCACAAATACATGCCTCGATGTGCACACATGGCACGCCTTCCCACCTGATACCCGCTATCTTGGTGAATGGTGACTGTTTATGCCTCCACTTGACACCTTCTTCATGTGTGTCCTCTGAGCGAAAGTGTGATGTCTTAACATTTACCTCTACCATTCACAGACCTAACTGATGGTCTGCCTTATCAGTAAGTAGAAATGATATACGTTTTATGTGTGATGAAATTGTTGCAGAAGCCAATTCCAGAGGCTAATCCTAACCTTGTAGGGCAGTGTCTTGTCCCCTATTTGATGAGATGATTCAGTATTTCTAAGAGCATCGATTATTTATAGGGTTTTGGGGATGCTGATGTCAACTATCCTCACACTGCTTAAAAATAGTATGGGGTGCTTATGTTAATAAAGCAAATTCTAAGATCTCATTCTCAGAGATTCTAACTAACAGGCCTTTTACATGGTGCCTTTTAGCAGTTTAGCAAACACTTTCAGATACAGGTGGTGTCTGGATTGGACCTTAAGACACAGTGATCTATACAACCTCAGATGTTAAATAACTGCACCCAGGGCTAGACCTATACATTCTATTTTTTTCAAGTGTATTCTGCATTTTATGGATAGGTAAACAAGATCCTGCACTCTGATTTTTATCAACAGATATCAATAACTGAATTAAGCATCACTTCAACTTTACTAGCTGATATTCTGTCTAGTTCAACTTTGAAATATTATTATCCTAAAGAGCCTCACCAGCACTTTTCCATGGTGGTTTGAACTTGATAAAATACCATGCACCACAGATAGCACAGCCTAGAATAAGATGCACCGTTCTAGCTAAGTCAGGAGACACCTGAGCAGAGAAAGAAATGGATTTGTTTTCCTATCCAAAACAAATCTGGAAACTTGTCCCATTTTATTTGTAACTAAAACACAACCGAGTAGACTTCATCAAATCTGTCAAATACTAGCCAAAGATACACTTGACCTGGAGTGAAGTATCAGGAATTTTTAAACATTTAACTCCTAGTGTGTATTAGTTTGAAACCAAGTTGAGCAGAACCCATTAATGTCACAGTGATCGGTTACCAATGGAAATAAATAATTCATGATGAAGGGAATTAGTCTAATTAGCAGGCAGTTTGAGTCCTTTGATAAAACCCAGCTCTAATTCCGTGAAGGGCAGGAAGTGCTGTCATCAGTCAGCCCTGAAAAGATTAGCATCTATTATGAATGAGGTTCGACACCCTAGCGAAGTCATGTGTGTCCTGGAGACAAACTTAATATGTTCCAGAATGGGACACAGTTTGTCTCACCAACACATCACGATTCCTACCAGGCTATTGTATGTAATAACAAGCAAAGATCAACGCTCCGTCCTGCCACTCACTCCGCTGTCCGTCATTCTGACAACTGTGCAAATACATTCTCCATGCAAAGGAGGGAGTGTGCCCTGAATACTTGTAAAATTGCACAAGATGTCAAAGAAAATATGTGTTACTTTCTCACTCACCAAAACAAACACACAGAACCAAATGTCAGCCCTGAAACTGACGGTTTCAGAGATGGTGGGCAATACAGGATGTCAGGTTTGGTGTATACACATTTCATTTTAAAAACTGTTGTCAGCTCTCCCAGGAAATTTGCTTCCCTACTTATCTCTCTCTAGATATTGAAGTTACAAGATCAATCATAGGCTTCCAGCTTCTGCAACTGCAGATAAATGGAGATAAGGGTCCTTAGCAAACTAGCTGCTGGAATGCCAAACGAACATATGAAGGAAAACAGGGAAAAAGTTTTTTTGTTTTGCTTTTCATTACAGTGCACAAATGACTTGCATCATTGGATGGCTCAGTTCTAGGAAGATCTGCAGTTTCTGAATATGTGGCCTGATGTATCTAAAAGATGTTAACTGTTCCACACTGTGCAAGCCCCACATTATTTTGCAGCCCACAAGCTGACGCGGCATCAGCTGTGTTTCCATTTTTACTTATGAGCCTTTTGAAATTACATGTTTCCATTTTGCAATTTGATGTAATAATGAAGAAACTCCAAATTTGTAAGTTATTGTATTGCTTGTTTTTATTGTGTAAAATTAATTGCTTCATTTATTTATGTCATTAAGAAGGGGGGTACCATTTTGCACATTTTATCATTTGCTGTAATAATTAACATGCCAATAACACCACAGACGCCTTGGAAACAGGAAGGATCAAGCCTGAAAGTCTGAATAGCATATAACATGGCAGACCCTGTTGTTAGAAGAGCTGCTTCCCAAAAGTGAGGGGAAGAATGTAATATCACACAAGTATTAATAATCCTGATGAGCACATACTTGTGGAAATGAAGTGGAAGTGAGCATGTTTAGTCAATACAAGAAGTGACTTTTATAGAAGCAAAATAGTACTCAAAAATTGTAATCCGGCTGTCCAAACACAGTTGAAATAAGCATTGATACTGTAGACATACATGGGCTGCACAAACTTGGTGCTGACAGCCCACTTAGATCAGAAAAGATACCCTGGTAAATATTTGGTATAGGTTCTTTAGAACTAGCCGTTACTAGGAGGGTGAAATATTGGCTATATCTTTCTTTTCAACATATCTACAAACCAGAAAGCTGAATCAAAATCTTAGTTTTGCATTTATGTAGTCAGCATTGGAGCTGTTCTGTAAGGAGGGTAGAAAAACCCTTCACAGATCCGCAAAATCTTTAGCATTTGGCATACACCTCCTACTATGACCAAATAAGTCAGGAACCATTCTTTTTTTTCTTGTTTTTTTATTTAAAATTCAATTTAATTAACACATAGTGTATTATTAGTTTCAGAGGTGGAGTTTAGTGATTCATCAGCTGCACACAACATCCAGTGCTCATTACATCAAGTGCCCTCCTTAATGCTCATGACGCAGTTACCCCATCCCTCCATCTGCCTCCCCTCCAGCAACCCTCTGTTCATTTCCTACAGTTAAGACTCTCCCATGGTTTGTCTCCCTGTTTTCATCTTATTTTATTTTTCCCTCCCTTCCCCTATGTTCATCTGTTTTGTTTCTTATATTTTACATATGAGTGAATCATATATTTGTCTTTCTCTGACTGACTTATTTTGCTTAGCATAATACCCTCTAGTTCCATTCACGTCATTGCAAATGGCAAGATTTCATTCTTTCTGATGGCTGAGTAACATTCCATTGTATATATGGACCACATCTTCTTTATCCATTCATCTGTTGATGGACATCTGGGCTCTTTCCCTAGTTTGGCTCTTGTGGACATTGTTGCTATAAACATTGGGGCAGGTGCCTCTCCAGATCACTGCATTTGTATGTTTGGGGTAAATACCTAGTAGTGCAATTGCTGGGTCATAGGGTAGCTCTATTTTTACCTTTTGAGGAACCTCCATACTGTTTTCCAGAGTGGCTACACCAGTTTGTATTTCCACCAACAGTGTAAGAGGGTTCCCCTTTCTCTTTGTATCCTCTCTTCCTCCTACCAGTCTCAAGCAGGGAGAAAATTATATAACTGGTGTGGAATGAATCTTGACTGCATGAATGGTCAGAACCTACTAACCAAGGTGCAGCCACCTAATCAAATATTTATAAAAGAACAACAGAATGACAACAATCCACACAAATCTTAGAACACACCTGTTGCCTGAAGTCTCATGACATTGTCATGGCTGGTCTTTCCAGCTCCAAGAGCTGAGAATCTGTGGCCTGTTTTTAAGTACCAGATGCAAAGCCCTGTTCTGACAGTGTCCATCAGCTGAGCGTGAGCTCAAGGATCCCCTTGGGTTCTGCCAGGAGCCCTGACTTCACAGAGAGGGAAAACCTTCTGACTAGGACCCTACCCACTCTTGGATGTCCCCACACAGAACCCCATAAAAGACTGAAAGTATTTGAGGACACTAGGCAATAAAAAATTATTTTTCAAAATCCAGAACATTAACCCAAGTCTCATGTCTCCTTAGAATTCAGTTCTCTTTAGCCGAGTATTTCATACAATACTGTACCTCTATTGCCAGAGCAGACAGCTCCAAGATCACAGGGAAGTTGGCTACTTGAATCCAGTAAAAAATCACTAATGTAGATTAATTGGGGAAATCCCATCTGAATTCGTGAAGAATATTACAAAGAGAATTTTTCTAAGTAAGTGTTTTATTCTTTTCAAGAAGAATGGCCGAGCCTGAATGGGCTAGGAGAACTTTCAAAGTATCTGCATTGAGAATCTCGATATGGAATTACTATGTCATTTGCTGGTAAATAATAATTCTAATTCATTTGTATTTGTTACAACCTTTTCAAGCCGAATGTGACTTGAACACTACATTTCCATTCACAAAACTGGCTGAGTTACTTTTTGAACAGCTTTACAACACGCCTAAGTAGGCTTATAATTGTGCCACTCTAAACAATGCCCTTCTTTGGAAAACGTGCCCTAGAAACAGTTACTCCCATCAAGTTGGTTCAGTTTTAACGTACTAGTTTCTAAAGGCCTGGTACATGGAGTTGATAACTACAAGGGATGGAAGATTTAAAAAGTAGATCCTAAGGGTGCCTGGGTGGCTCAGTTGGTTAAGCATCTGCCTTCTGCTCAGGTCATGATCTTGGGGTCCTGGGATCGAGCCCCACATCGGGCTCCCTGCTCAGCAGGGAGACTGCTTCTCCCTCTGCCTCTGGCTGCTGCTCCTCCCACCCCCCCCTTGTGCTCTCTCTCTCAAATGAATAAATAAAATGTTTAAAAATATAAAAATAAAAAATAAATAAAAATACTAAGTAGATTCTAGAAGGTGAAAGTTTTTTTTTTTTAAGATTTTATTTATTTATTTGACAGAGAGAGACAGCCAGCGAGAGAGGGAACACAAGCAGGGGGAGTGGGAGAGGAAGAAGCAGGCTTCCAGCGGAAGAGCTTGATGTGGGGCTCGATCCCAGAACGCCGGGATCACACCCTGAGCTGAAGGCAGATGCTTAATGACTAAGCCACCCAGGCGCTCCATAGAAGGTGAAAGTTGTTTTAACCAATACTTATTTTTCTTTTAAACATCAGGTATAGCTCAAACACTTCAGTGACAAAAAAATTGGTCTTACTAAGGAATCCACTCTATCGCTGAACACCTTAGACCATACAATTAACATTTGGTTACATACATCTTACAACAAACGTTACCTTGTCCTGTTAAAATAAGCCAACATGGAACTAGGAAAGAGAGACTAGCTGGGCTTTTAATTCCTACATATCACAGCATCACACTCAGAAACAGAAAGAAATCTTATCTTCCCCTTAAGTAGTTCTTGTCATGCCATACAGATTTTTAAAATGTTAACAAAAATAAAGAAAAACATCCTGGAAAATATATTATCCGAGGGAATGAAGACAATGTATTGAATACATGTACAAATAATAATTCTAAATCAGTGGTTTTTAACTAAAGGAGGTATAGTGAAAGCTGTAGCCCGTTCTTTCCAGAAAAACACACAAAATGTTCATACAAATGAAATCTGGGCACAATTTCTTTAAGAAATCTGAAATGTTCTATGTTTTCTTAGGTGTATTTAGGCAGTTATTTCTTTATATAGTACAAAAGTATATTTTGGTTCTGGTACCTAAATAAATTACTACCAATTTTGAGTAACTAGAGCCCAAATTGATCAGTTTCTAATTTTATCTCCCACTTCTCTTTTCTATAATTCTATTTTGCCTTCTGCTAAGAAGTTCTGAATTCACCTTATTTTTGCAAAGAGATTCCAAAAAGCAGAATACATGGAATAGGTTCTCATCAGTGGTAAGAGATGGAATGATGGATTTTCAGAGTTAGTAATTTTCATTAATACATCCAAGGAGAGATTTGGATAATTTTCGCCTCAATAACAATTTTCTCCTTTCCTGTTAACATAGCCCCTATTTTACCTGAAGCTTAGAAAAGAACTCTACCTTGAAGCCTCTCATGCAGCTAGAGGCAGCCAACCACACCAAATAGTGGCCAGCATCAGCTTCCGGGCAGAAGCTCTGGGAATGATCTAGACAAGGGCTCAGTGGTTTGCTCACTTCACTCTTTCGCCCTTTGCCAGAATGCAAAGACAATGGCTGGAGGTCTAGGACTCATCTGACAGCCAAGAGGGCAAGAGCCACACACGAAAGAACATGGAACATGACAGACTGTGAGGCAATCATGAAACCAGCCCTGAACAGATTCACCTCTAGATTTCATGTTACATGAGAAAAATAAAACCCCTCTTTTTTTAAACTACTGTTTTGTTGGGTTTTCTTTTATTTGCCGCTGAATCTACATCCTAACTGATGTATCCACATCCACTCAACCAGCCACATCGAAGCTGTGTTCCACTGACTTCCAAAGCAGTGTTTCTATAACTTTGATGAGCATATAACTCTCCTGAGAATGTTGTTAAAATGCAGATTCTGATTCAGGCTTGGGATGGGGCCCAAGAGGTTGCATTTCTAAGCTCCCATGTGAGGCTGAGTCTGCTGGTCTATGTACAGGTCACCCTTTGAGCAGTAAGGTTCTAGAGGATACATAAATTGAATGGAAATTTCATCCATATGTGATTTTTCTTTCCTGGGGAGAGGTCCTATTGTTTTCATCAGATTCTCAAAGGGGTCTGTCAAACAAAAAGATTTGAAACAGATATTGTATGGGATTAATTGACAACAAAAGAAAAAAGCCAAAATGACCATGGGATCCAATTCTCCATCCATGAGGGTCTTTGGGAAAAGAGCAGATAAAGCAAGAACTGACTATTTGCCTCCAGTCCCTACCCAGCTGCCTTCCTTACCTAACTCTGTGCCTTTCTCTCTTCATAGGGTCCTCCTGACCCTGTGAACTCCATCGCCTGGACTTTCTTATCAGCTGGCTCTGGTTGGGTTCAGTGGAGGCACCAGCTGGGAATCCTAGGCCTGGAGAAGAGAGAGGTGGGGTTTTAATCCCCCACTTCCATCCTGGGCATCACACTTCTGGGTCATGTGTCTGGCAGACGCTATGTCCCTCCATGACTCCAGCCCCTCTGGGTAGCCTCACTGGTCTCTGACAATGGCATCTTCCTTTGCCTTGTCAGCCCAAGTTGTGGTTCCTGTTGTGGCTAGTGTCTGAGTGCCTCAATATCCCTCACCTGCTCACACCTCTGAGGTAGTCCTTTCATATAAGTCTCTCCACCCGAACCAACTGGAATGAATTCCACTTCCTGCTGGATGCTGAATGATGTACATAGCAACTGCCCTCTGGGTCACCAGGCCACTGGCCCCCTACCAGTACCCAGTTTGGACTTCTTTCTCTAGCACTCCAAGCTGTTTGCCACTGTCCCACCTCTCTGTCCTCAAGGCACTCCTTCTATGGGTTGCTAAGACCTCCCGTGGGAAGGGGTGAGGAATGGGAAGAAGCCCCTTCCTGCCACCGCTCAGGGAACTCCTCAGCCCTACCTTCTCTCTCCACCACAGTCCCATCACCTATAAGATGGGAAAACAAAACAAAACAAAAGCAAAAACAAACCCAGACTCCTTAGCAAAGCATCAAGGTCCCTTTCTTTCAACTTTTCTTCCAGTCATGTCTTCCGTGGGTTCACACCGACCGGTTCAACGCTCCCTAAATACATCTTGGTATTTCAAGCCTCTAAACATTTTCACTTTTTCCTTCTTCCCAGAAGGGGCCTTTCATTTTCCAGTTTCCCAGAAAACTCCTATTTGTACTTTAAAATTCTGTCAAATATCACTCCCAGAGACAGTTAGTTCAGCCATTCTCTCATCCTCTGCCTTCAGAACTTTCTGTGTATGGTTCCGTCTACCCATTACTTATTATGGGGTAATCTGTTTCCAGGTCTGTCTTCTCCATGTGACAGGGTACACTAAGGATATGCGCGACAGCTTCTTCAGGTCCTTCTCCCAAGTGTCTGACACCAGTCAGTTCCCTTAAACAGGGGAGGAGGGAAAGGGGTAAAGAGAGAGGGAGAAGCCTTGGGAACATTTACATCTATTTTATCAGCCTATCCTCTCCGTGGAAGAAGGGCAGCAGCACCCCACTTCCATCTTCCAAGAATCTTTATGTTTACGATAAATTTTGTATGTGCCTTGGACCTCGGAGAGATAGGAAGGGCTGAGACTAAATCCCTAAATCGTCATAGAAGCAGGACTGATGCAGGGCTCGACGTTGCTCAGTGATGAGAAATACAACACGAGATATGATTAAATGCTCAGGTACAACCTATTTGTATCTTTTCCTCTGGAAATTCATCAAATGACCTACAGTTTTCTGTTTCCACAATGATTCTTGTGTTGCTGTTGTTTTTTTTACCTTAGTGTAATACTTATTCTTCATGAGTCCCCTGAGTTTTAAAATATAAGCTGATGAGAAGAGGGGAAAAAACTATGGGTGTCTTATGGAAATCCATTTAGATTTCATAACAGTGCCCTTAAAGACAGAGAGGATGAGACAGCTTCAATAATTCCCATCTTCTCTCCCTCCCTGCCAATAACCCCACGTCTTTATCCTTACTTTGCATACTCCCATGCTTGACACACATGTGCCGTGTCTTTATGAACCAAACATAAAAACTCAAATATTCATCTGCCTCATTCTGTATCTCCTTTGTTTCTCCCACTGCTTCATCTCCCCTGTAAAATTTCCAACAATAAAGCAATGTGCTGCTGCAGCTAAGGACACACCAAGTAACGTTCACGGCTAAATCTGCATTACTTACAGCGCAAGCTTTTGTTCGTCTTTATGAAGTGTGTGTAAGGGCCCCTAGTGATTCAGACCCCACTGGTTATTAATCATGTTGTTTTGTATCATTCTTCCCATTGTGCACAGCAATGTAAGTGACATCTGTCTCAAAGCTAACTGTCAATATCTTCTTTAGGACCTCCTTGTTAATCCTGCAGCCTTTGCTTGCTCGTGGGCAGGTGGCAGATTCCCCATCTTACCACTCCCGAGAGAGCCTCTTACCAGGACCTTGAGCTCTTGTATGGACCACAAACCATTCTCATACTTTAAGTCTTGTAACTAAGAATGGTGCCTATTGGCCTTGCAGCCTGCTTCCTGCTTACGTATGATCTCGGAGGAATAATCCTTTCCATTTTTCTCCTCCTGAGAGCAGTTAAAAGAGGAGGAGGTAGAACTGCTTTCCAATTGTCAACCACCCTCATTTACTATCAATTCAGTTCCAAGAGTATTTTTTCCTGTCTCTTGGGAATTTCTTACTCTTACCATTTAGAAATAATCTCACTTTGATGTTAACATTGTGTTAGAAGACTAGGGTTTTTCCATCATTCTAAATACAGAAAGGAATGAATTCTGCCGAGGAATTTGTTTGGACTCAAAATGAAAGAAAGGCCTGTCCCCCAGATTTGGGTCCTAGTTAGGAGCTGTTGAAAGACAGGAATGTCGAGGAGGATGTGCTTTTCTTCTTCCTGTGGTTGTTTCTCATAAGGTCTCATTATTTTGAATTGTACCAGGTGTGGCAGCATCTGCCCTGTCCCCTAATATCACTTTTCCCTTGCTCTTAACATAACAGAAATTTTAATCTTTCCCTTTCTCTCTCAACATGACAGAATCTTTTCATGCCACCTGAAGAAACAAAGACTACATTTCCCATCCTCTCTTGCAGGTAAAGATGGCCATGTGAGTTAGTTCTGGCCAATGAGATGTAAATGGAACTAATGAATGCAATGAATGGACTAAGCTCTCAAAAAGGAGGAGCCTGCCCTTCCCTCTCTCCTCCCCCAGGCTAGATGTGGAAATAGGCCATTTTGGACAGGCCGGTGAAGGTGATACATTATGAAAGGTAGAACGGTAAGACAGAAGGTGCCTGGCGTCCTGACTGTTCCCTCCCTAATATTCTTCAGCTGTCACAGAGCTTGAGGTCCCTCTATTAAGGATCAAGGTTACTACTTCCTAGCTTACCAATAATAACCTTCTTTCTTGCTGTCCCTCCTGCTAACATCCTTACTACTGCTGGAAAAATAAGACCTTATATGGTAATTTTTAAATTTCTTCCCAATATTTTACTCCAGAGAACCTTACCTTAGAGTGAAGTTTGTTATCCCTGTTTTATAGATGAGGAAACTAAAACAAAAGTGACTTACTCTCAGCACGGATGTTACCATTCACCGGAGGGTACAGAAAAGATCCAAGGATCAAGACCCTCAAGATCCAAGGATCTCGAGAAGCGAAGGGCCCCAGAAATGTACTTGCTCTTCACAGTGCCCTACGTACTGGTGGTACCCGTGACTGGCTACAGCTGAGGTCGCTAGAGACTGTTGCCAGAGCCCTCCAGCACCTGCTTCTGTCTGGCAAGTTTTCAGGGCCACCACCCTGGCCTCCCCGCACTAGCACTCCTCTTCATCATCGCTGTGGGGCAGGCCAGTGACGCACTCCAGTGGTCAGCACTGTCATCCTGATAAGCAGCCGGCAGCAACAGGACAGTTCTGCTTCTGTGTTGACACTTTACTCTCTCTTACAGAGTTGAACTACAGTCGCTTCACCTTTTTCCCAGGCCCAATATCCTTGGAAGCCTTCCCTGAAACAGGGTGTCACTGGCCCAAGATCTGCATCCTTCAATAGATCTCTGTGGTCAAACAAGCAGAAAGCTGAATGCCCTCATGGAACAAGAGGGGCTTGTGGTTAGGAGTTCACACCTCCAGATTTAACCGATGAGAAGCATCAGATGCTTTTCTGTCCTTGAGGGAAACTGTGTGGTTTGACTTTGGAACCTCCCAGATCACTTTTCTGTGCTCTGGCCTCTTGTCTAGCTCCTTCCTTACCCATCAGATGGTCAAGTAGCTTTTGATGCTCCTGAAGTGGAGAAAAGTCTGACAAAACACACAGAGTGGGTGTACAAGAATCTTATGCTGCTTGTAATAACATAAGCTAATGCTAATCAAAGTGTAGTAAATGCATATGGTACCGCCTGAGAGCCTCCGTAATATTTTTAAAGTATCCAAACCCAAGACTAATGACCGTAATGATAAAAACTGGGAGCACATGCTAACTAAGGATCAGCCTAGTTACTATGAGGATCAGCTCTCCCAGGAGAGCAGTGCCTGGGACTCACCTGTTAAAGAACAGATTCGGATTCAGTGGATTCAGTGGTGTAGCCTGGATTCTGCACTTCTGACGAATTCCCCAGTGACGTCAATGCTGCAGGTCCGTGGGCCCTGCTTTGAGTTCAATGCTCGATCAATACTTTCGTGACATGCCACATGGGCAATAAGCTATTTGTTGATCCACTTCTGCTCATGACAACAGCAGAAGTACAGCTATCATTCTGACCAATCTCTAAGCTCTAATGAGTTTCCACATTTTATACTGCCCCAGGAAGCTAGAGTAAGAAATGGTTATTATTGGGAGCTAAGGAGAGTCTTTGTAGCAGATTAGAATCTGCACTGGGTCCAGGACTCAGCCACCTATTTACAATACTCCAAATTACTGTCTGGCATGGAAGAATGGCCACGTCTCTGGGTGGTTCCATATCACAGAGTTTGAAGGGACTGTTCAAGTCAGAAACCCTGTGTTGCAGGCTTTCCAGGAAGCAGGCTCTGAGACGGAGATAAGCAGGCAAGATGTTCTTGGGATCAACACAAGTGAATGGGAGGAGGCAGGACTGGGCAGCAGACACTGAGCCAAAATGCAGGCACCAGGAAGTTCTTACACAGCGAGCCCTGAACCTGGGAATGCCCTTCAGAGTTTTCCCAAGCAGAACCAGGGGCCCAGGCCTTTCTACCCTCACGATGATCAGTCATTGGATGCAGGTTAATCCTGGAAAGAGCATGATCTTGAGAAAGACAGTTTTCTTCTGCAAAGAGTTGACATTTGGGACTGTCCAGAAGCTGGTAGAATAGGTTTTGGGTTTTGTGGGGTTTTTGTTTTGTTTTGTTTTGTTTGTTTTTATTCCTGAAGGGAGATCTGGGTAATGCATCACTCTGTCTACCACAACTAGCCCTCTCAAGAATCTTAAGAAAGGCTTCACCTTGCCTTCAGAGCTATAATTGCCCTCCAAACAGCAAATGCCCACCCTCTTCTTCTTTGTTTCTCAAACCTCAATTTTATTCACTCTCCGCCAAATAGCCAAATCTTTCAGGGAAGACAGGCTCTAACCTGCCATTCATGGTGGTCTCATTCTTCCTTTCCAGTGATGGTTCTCACACAGTAAAAGCACACAATTCTGGCCAGTCAGACTGGAAGGGAAGTCTGATGGACTTCTGAAAAAGCTTTCCTCGGTGTTAAGAACATGGGAGAATGCCTCTTCTTTTGTCTCTTGCTTGGATCAATGTTATTATGTCTATGTGTGATGGCTGGAACTGCAACCATGAAGGTAAAAGCCTTACAGACAAAAGCCAGATGGCAGAACATAAAGATGGAAAGAACCTGGACCTTGGGTGGTATCACTGAACCACTGCATTATTCCACCCTGGATCTACCTCATCTGGACATCTCATTATCTGAACTAACTAACTAATCTCTTTACTTTGTAACCACTTCAGGTTTTTAAAAATTACATGCAATTGAAACACCTTAATAAGTTCAATGCTTGATCGATACTTGTTAAGTGAGTAACTGAGTGAATGAACGTCAACCACCTCACGTGAGGCAGAGTGGCACAGACTATAATTTCGTAGTTTCATTCTGTTCTGTATGGATTTGGACCAAAGGGGTACAAGGGAAGAGAAAGATATGGAAAGAATACTTGAACTTAAGACAGGAGTCTTGTTGTTTATAGTAGGGCTGGATTTAGAAAGTCTCTACAAAGGCACATGGAAAAAGTATGTCCCAACTGCAGTCCAGCTGCTCTGGCGGGGGTGGTGTGCTGATGCAAGATGTGAATCACACCTCAAGAAAGCAGAGCAATGATCAAACCTCATCTGGTAATGCTGCATACTTAATGTGAATTATATCTTAGAAATAGCCCAGCATCTGACATTCACTAAACCTCATGCCAGCTACTTTGTCTTTCATTCTATAATTGAACAGGATTCCTTTTCCTGGGTTTGGAGCTTGCAGAACTCCATCTTTTGACTAATTCACCTTCAAATCAGTGCTGTGTCTTGATGTATTACAGCGATAGGCTGCACCACGCAGGTAATCCATCATAGCAGTCAGCTGTTGCTGGGCTCCCAGCATAGAGAAACTGAGCCAGCTGTTGTTCTGACACATCAGGGCGATGCATCACCCAAACTTAGGACACCAATGATCTATTACTCCAAGATGGCACTGTCCAGAATAGAGACAGTCCTGGGGCATATGGAGCATCATGCTGGCTTGACAGAGACCTACTTAGGGCTGGGAAAGGCTGTCCTGACACCGAGTGGTTGGAAATAGATTGGTTTCCCAGACCAGATCAGTGGTTTTAATAAGGGGGTATAGAAGCATTCACATGTATTGCTGTTATTGATTAAACTCAGGACATCAATTTCTTGGTAATGTATTTCTGAAAAATCAAAGCCATCCCGACAGCACTTTACGTATCTTAATCTGTATTGTTGATGATTTGAATTGTCTTTACACAAATCTTTCAAGTCAGCAAATGATATAGGCTGCTGGTTCAACATTGGGGCCCCCAGTTGGGTATATATAAAGAGGAACTGTTTAAATATTGACGGCTGAGAATTTGCTGAAATCATCTACTTCCGGTTTGCTTTTTGTTCTTCAAGTGAACATATGTATTCGTATCTGCATTGCTTTGGTGCAGGAGAGCACAAGTGCAGTTCCCTGAATCACTGGCATGAAGTGCTTAGGAAATCATAGCTACCCTTCATCCCTGCTCTCCCCTTTATCCAGCCTTACCAGTACTGGCCTGGCTGAAGAGGAAATGAACCCAGCAAATGGAAATTAAATTTAAAGATGAGCTATAAAAAAACTCTTCACTCTTGGCTCTCAGAGAGTTTTCTAATTTACAAAGGGGCCTAGTGTTTCTAAGCAATTCCTCAGTTCCTCCAATGTCTTTAAGAAGTCACCAGTCCAGTGAAATTATTTTCCTGGCTATGACTCCAATGGCACAAAATGGACCCTTTTGTACCTAAATGTCCTCATTTGTAATATAAGAAATGGTAGTGAACAAAAGGAGGTCACTGTCTAGAACTGGAGGAGGCAGCACAGGCAATAGAAACTTCTCAGTAATATAATGGTCCTCTCTATTTTGTTCCTGTCTTTATTGTGGCAAAATATACATAACATAAAATTTGCCATTCTAACCATCTTTAAGCATACAGTTTGGTGGCATTAAATACATTCACAAAGCTGTGCAACTATCACCACAACTCTTTTCATCTGGTAAAATAGAAACTCTATACCCATTAAACAACAACACCCCACTCCCCCACCTCCATCTCCCCAGCGCCTGACAACCACCATGCTACTTTCCATCTCTATGACTTTGATTACTCCAAGTACCTCAAACAAGTGGAATCACACAGTATTTGTCCTTTTTGTGACTGACTTATTTCACTCAGCACAATGTCCTCGAGGTTCACCCATGCTATAGCATATGTCAGAATGTCCTTCCTTTCTAAAGCTAAATAATACTCCGCTGAATATATGCTACATTTTGCTTCTCCATTCATCTGTCGATGGACCCTGGGTTGCTTCCACATTTTAGCTAATGTGATAAATGCTGCTAGGAATGTACGTGCGGAAATATCTCTTCGAGACCCTGCTTTGAATTTTGGTCATATACTCAGAAGTGGAATTGCTGGACTATATGGTAATTCTTTGTTTCCCACAGCGGCTGAACCATTTTATATCCCCACCAACGGTGCACAAGGGTTCCAATTTCTATACTTCCTTACCAACACTTGCTCTATTCTGAGTTTTTTATAGCAGCCATCCTAATGAGTATCTCTTTGTAGTACTGATTTCCATTTCCCTAATGATTAGAATCCTATCCATTTTGACAGCAAAATTTTGATTTTATATAAAGAAGAAAGTCATTCAAATAGTATAGAAAAGTTAGATTAAGAAATCTTTCATTCTTTGCTACCTTTCTATGGTCAAAAAAGTAATGACGAAGATGATTTCCATATGTAAAACACCCCCAGATAACATGTTTGGCACCTCAATGGAATGTTCAGTCAACAATTTTGTTTGAGGTTCATTCTCTCTCTCCCTGCCGGTTGGAATAGGCCTCCCTTGTTTATTCTGGTACAAATAATCACTTTTTACCTCCCCACCAAGAAAAGAAGCATGGGAGTCCATGGGTATTTATCTTTACAAAAGCAATGAAGACTACGTCTCTGACATAGATATAGTCGGTGGGGTGACCAGTTCATCAAGTTTAGTCCTGCAGTCTCTTATCCTGGAAGACCCTTCAGTGCTGGGCACACTGGGATAGCTGGTGACCCTCGCAGTAGGTCCTCAGGAATTCACACTTGGGGACAGTGTAATTAAGCCAAACCAGGCCATTCTGTCTAACCCCAGACTTCTGTTTCCTCCCATGTATGTGTTGTGTGGTGAAAAATACAATTAAGGGGTGCCTGGGTGGCACAGCGGTTAAGCGTCTGCCTTCGGCTCAGGACGTGATCCCGGCGTTATGGGATCGAGCCCCACATCAGGCTCCCCCACTATGAGCCTGCTTCTTCCTCTCCCACTCGCCCTGCTTGTGTTCCCTTTCTCGCTGGCTGTCTCTATCTTTGTCAAATAAATAAATAAAATCTTTAAAAAAAATACAATTAAAACTAGGTTAAGAAATGGGTTTGCAATAGACACAGCTCTTCACAAAGGGCTCTGGGAAAGAAGAAAAAGGGATGTTAACCTTCATTAAGCAGCTATTTTAGGTGCTTTACCTAATACATTCATATAATCCTCACTACCCTGAAGTAAATGTTATTAATACTATTTTTTATAGAGCACGTTACTGAGACTCTGAGAGACTGAGTAACTTTCCTAAGGTCATATAGGTAATGAGTAAGTGGCAAATTAAGGATCTGAGCAAAAGCCTTCCTACTTCCTAACACAACCTTAGAAGTAGATAGATGAGTACAATTATAAGAGAAACCTCTGCCCAAAATAGACTGCTCTACTGCTTGTAATTCTTTCATTACAAAATGTATTTTCTTGCATCTAGAAAATGTTAATAGCTTCCAAACAAAAGGAAAAATTTCCTATAAAGCAAACTTGAAGGGGTTGAAAGTATTATACGCTAATATTTTTCTTATTGACTATATTCAATTTCTGTATCTTCCCCGGAGTCCAAGTTAATGGGTTCTAGATAACACTCTATAGCCTAGTGCCTGTGGAATATCACCATGCTGATTCCCATTTCTTTCTATATTTTCTTCTTCAAATAATTTTTTAAATTGTTAGATAAAATTTCACCCAGAGTTACCTTAGTACATGTATAAACTATGATCCAAGGTCCATGTTAGGTGAACATAACACTTCCCTTTATCCATTGCTAAAACATATCTCTCTTCAAGTATGTCAATTCTAGAGAACACTGCAGTCATGGAACCCTGAAGCACTGATCATCTTTCCCACAAAGAATCATTCAGAAGAGCCGCAGAGCTCACCCATGGCTCCCGCATGCTGTGGGGTCTGCCTCAACCAAGACCAAACAATGGTACTCTTTCCTACAATGTAGGCTATGTCTCATCCATACCCCTCAGACCCTTCTGACCTTTCCCAGTTCTAGCTACCTCTTGTTCGTGGTCTGAGCACAATTTAAGAGACCAGCAGCTTAAGTCTTCTGCATTAAAGTAGTCCAGATTTTATCTCAAGGAAAAATTACCTTCAATTTTTTTTCTTTTTTTAATTCAAATTCAATTAGCCAATATATAATACACTAGTTTCAAATATAGTGTTCAATAATTTATCAGTTGCATATAACAGCCAGTGCTCATCACATCACATGCCCTCCTTAATGCCTATCACCCAGTTACCCCACCCCCCTCCCCCACTCCCCTCCAACAACCCTCAGTTTGTTTCCTATAGTTAAGGGTCTCTCTTTGTTTTTTATCCCTCTCTGATGACTTCCATTCCATTTTCCCTCCCTTCTCCTATGATCCTCTGCCCTGTTTCTTATATTACACATGAGTGAAACCATATGATAATTGTCTTTCTCTTTTTGACTTATTTTGCTCAGCATAATACCCTCCAGTTCCATCCACCTCAATGTAAATGGTAAGTATTCATCCCTTCTGATGGCTGAGTAATATTCCATTGTGTATAACTGTCTGTCTGTCAATCTATCCATCTATCTATCTATCTATCTATCTACCACATCTTCTTTATCCATTCATCTGTTGATGGACATCTCAGTTCTTTCCACAGTTTGACTATTGTGGACATTGCTGCTATGAAAATTGGGGTGTAGGTGCCCCTTCGGATCACTACATTTGTATCTTTGGGGTAAATACCTAGTAGTGCAATTGCTGGGTCATAGGGTAGTTCTATTTTTGACTTTTTGAGGATCCTCCATACTATTTTCCAGAGTGGCTCTACCAGTTTGCATTCCCACCAACAGTGTAAGAGGGTTCCCCTTTCTTTGCATCCTCACCAACTTTCTTGCTAGATACGTCTCCAAAGACAAGGGAAACAAAAGCAAAAATGAACTACTGGGACTTCATCAAGATAAAAAGCTTTTGGACAGCAAAGGAAACAATCAACAAAACTAAAAGGCAACCTACGGAATGAGAGAAGATATTTGCAAATGTCTTATCAGATAAAGGGCTAGTTTATCCAAGAACTATTAAGAACTTACCAAACTCAACACCCCCCCCCAAAAAAAGAATCCAGTCAAGAAATGGGCAGAAGACATGAACAGACATTTCTCCAAAGATACAACAGGTCAACAAACACATGAAAAAATGCTCCACATCATTCAGCATCAGGGAAATACAAATCAACCAAGATGAGATACCACCTACACCAGTCAGAGTGGCTAAAATTAACAAGTCAGGAAACCTTCAATTTAAAACTAACCATTCACTTATGTGAGGTACTTAGAGTACTCAAAGTCAGAGAGACAGAAAGCAAATGTTGACTGCTAGAGGCTGAAGGAGGGGGGCATGAGGAGTTGTTATTTTAACAGATACAGAGTTTTGGTTTGGGAAGATGAAAAAGTTGTGGAGATGGTTGGTAGGATGGTAGCACAACAATGTGAAAGTGCTTAATGACACTGACTAGTATGCTTAAATATGGTTAAAATAGTAAATTATATGTTATATTTTACCACAATAAAAAAAAACTACGATAGAAGAAAGACCTCAGATGTTTCCTGAGACTCTGCTCACACTAAAGTTTGTGTCTCCCAAAATTCATATGTTGAAGCTTAATTCCCAATGTGATGATATCTGGAGGCAGGGGGGCCTTTGGGAGGTCATTAGGTCATAAGGGTGGAGGCCTCATGAATGAGATCCACACCCTTTTAAAAGAGATCCCAGAGAGCTCCCTGACCCCTTCCACCTTGTGAGGACTCATCGAGAAGATGGCCATCTATGAACCGGGAAGCTGGCTCTCACCAGACACAGAATCTGCTGGCACCTTGATCTTGGATTTTCAGCCTCCGGAACTATGAAATAAATGTTTGTTGTTTAAGCCTCCCAGTCTATGCTCCAAAGAAATAAATGTTTGCTGTTTAAGCCTCCCAGTCTATGCTATTTTTATTACAATAGCCTGAATAGCCTAAGAGAGACTCACTTCCTGGTTTCATTTTAATGACTCTAACTCTGAATCCTAAGTGCAGGGAAAAGGAGAGAAGGAAACAAAGAACACCATTCCTACTCTGGAGGAGCTTAAAATCCAGAGCAGGGAGAGAACTTGCTCTTCATACACTTGCTCTTCATTTTACAAAAACAGATATGAAAACACTTGCAGGGAAAAGAGGGCACACACCCCTGAGTTGTGTGGTGTTTCCAACACTGCACGTTAACCCAGCAGCAGGAGGCAAAGGCAGCATTTGCGTGTCTCCAAGAAAATGTTTTCTCTTTCAGAACATAAAGAGGGCCTTAGTGCTTCCTTATGTTTCTGTACAGAAAATAATAGTGTTAATGGTTAAAGCCCTAGCATCAGACTGCCTAAGCTTAAAATGCCAGGTGCGTGTCCTTGAGCTATTAACTTAATCTCTGGACCTTGCTTTCCCGATCTTTGAAATGAGGAAATGAAAGGAAAAGTATCTATCTCATATGATCGTTGCATGTAACATGTGAAATGACTATAACTCACTTAGCAAATAATAAGTACTCAATAAACGTTACTGGGTATCCTTCCTGGCTATGCCCCTCTACCCCTTTCCAAGTGAAGAGCAAATTAAACTTGAGGTTTAGTCTTAGATGTCTGCTTTCTAAGTTTTTTTTTTCCTTGAACTATCAAACTTTCTCTCCGAGCACTGGTTTTGCCAGATTTACAGATCAAAAGACTTTATACTCCTTGTGGTTACTTTGAAAATTTCCTAGAAAAATCTTTTTTTTTCAACCAAAGAAATTTTGACATACAAAGAGCAACATTAATATGCAAATCAGCATACTATAAAATTCATTTTGGTGCCTCAGAGGCAGTATTTTTATAAATACAGAAACATAATTATGCATCCTCTAGAGGACTAAAAATAATTATACAAATTTACAACAAAGCCCAAGGCTGTGTTTCCTTTTAACTGACTGTTTTTAATATCATTTAAATCTTGTTAGAACTTAATTACCAAATCTCTCTTGTAATAATTCAGGTGGAAGATTTAAAGTCTAAACTTGCCATTCAGAAAATAGAACCTCATCAGAGAAACAAAGACATTGCGGCACTGATTGCCCAAATAGGACAATAGAAGAAACTCTGTCAGGATGGAGCCATGTGGGCCTTGAGACAGGAGGCCCACTAAGAGAAAGCATGAATATTAATATATGAGTCACATTAATTTTTTAACCTACAATTTCTTGGAAAGATTACATATTTTGACCATTATGGATTATAAACCCAATGAACCATTTCTATCTCTTCTTAAGTTTTCTTCTATACTTTTCTTGTCTTTTTCAAATTAAGGTAAATATAATTTGGGGGCAACATTTTTCTCATAATGATATGATTATCCTTTCCAAAATCTATCCTCTGTGTGTGTGTGTGTGTGTGTGTTATCTGAAGACTGGCTTACGTTAGTGCAGAAAAAAATAAGCACAGTCATGAGGAATGTTCCAATTTATACTCTGTCTCAAAGGCAATTATTTATTAGCACATAGAGAAGAGACCCCTTATTATGAAGTAAAAGGCATAAGAAACTCAAACACTTGAAATCCAAACACATTTTCATTTACCACTTGTTAATAATAGTTCCCAGGACTTAGAGATCCCTGGAAAATTAATTAATCTGCTTACATTATAAAGGATAATAATTTGTTTATGTGAGATATCTGTAACATAAGTTGTTATCCATTATGGCAGAAGCTGACCAATTAATTTTCCAAGAAGCTATAGCAATTCCATGTATGAGATGTCTATGCAATGTTGCAATTCATTCTAGTCACTAAAAAATATCAGTCAATTCAGTGAAAAAAAATATTAATCAAAATGACTGTTTGACAGCATTTAGACAAATCAGCCAGTTGGTTGAATCTCTCATTTCTCAACCATTTATTTTGGCTTTGTGTAGGTATATAAATGTGCTTACATGTGCTTATAGTACATGGATTTTGTTCCTGTTTCAATGGCTTTAATCCCATGGAAAGGTACATAATGCTAGAATATTTTATATATAATATACTTGATGTGTGTGTGAGAGGGGGTAAAAGATTTTGCTCTTGCTTCTTGGGTTCATGGACTCTTTTTACTACCCCCTTTGAAGGGATCCAGGGGAAGCAGCACTTTGACAGAGGGAGTTGGAATGAAGGTTCCAACTGAGTAGGCAGATTTTTCTATTCTAACCCATCTTCTTTCACTGATGTGTGATCCTTTGAAAAGTTATCCCTATTGTTCCATTTTCTCCTCATCACATAAAATTCTGTTATTACCTGAAATCAAGCATTGTTTAAAGCCATGTATTGTTTCAGAAAATCCTACTCTTGAAGTGTTTAAATTTTCTAGCCATGCTCTTGGCTGTCATTTGTAATTGGTCCAAGTGGAATCTAAAATAAATAAAGAGACCTGTATAGATTGCATATATGAAAGGAAGCCTATCCAACAATAAAGTGAAGCAAAAAGATTGGATCAGTCCCCACAGCATCTCTAAAGTTGCTTAGAATTGCTCAATTCAGGATGATAATTGAAGAAATCCAAGCACGTAGGTTTCTCCTAATCTCTTTGTATTAGTGATAGCAAAGTATTATTCAAAATCTTGGGACTAGGTATACTGGTGTGGCTGCTGCAAATGGAAACACCTAAAATATCTTTCTGGAGATATTATACACAGGCATTGTAGCCTGTGACCATCGTTCGTTTTGGCCAGTTTGGGAAATCATCCGTGATATCTGCCCATTGTACGTGTCTGTTGCATTTGCCAGCTAATGTTTAGTAACAAGGGCTGTTTGTTCTTCTTAATAATTTGAACTTTCTCCATTTGTGTTTACCTTCACATCCAAACTAGAACAACTCTGCTCTGAGTTAATTCCCCAATCTCATTATGGCCACATTGGGGAAGGGGGAAAGGATCTGCATCCAAACCACCAGACAGAAAACAATGGGAACAGGCAGCAATCCAAGAGCTTTGGCATCATTTGCAGGAGGAAGCCAGCTCTGATTAATGCTATCAAAAGGCTTGTCTTTCCTTTGATTGATATTCAAGACCCTTGTTACAATTATTGATGCTGGTGACAACTATCATCAAACTCTTTTACAGTTTACTGTTAGGGAGGGAGGTGGCACGGACTTCACCAGAATATTTGCACACCTGCCTCAATTTAACCTAAAACCCATTATTTTGCAAACAAAATATATAAACCCAACATAGCAATCATGGATTCCTATATGCTTCTATAAAAACCTCTCTAGTTCATCGTAGGGGGTAGTCTGCTTCTGGCCCACTACAGGAATAGTGTATTAATGGCAGTGCGGAGGATAGGATGCACCTTTAGAAGGTTCTTTGGGATATGAAATCTGGCAAATTAAAGACATCATTTGGAAGGGCACTCTTTGTCCTTTGATGGTGACATTACAGCAGGCTAAAAACGGGCAGGGGTAAAGTTTTCTGGGTTGCTGCTCTTCAGAAGTAAGTGATAAAACAGCCACAAGCATCTGAAGATGACCTAGTCCAGAAGAGCCTGCCCAGGATGCCACAAATGTGGCTATAAACACTCAGCACAGAGGGCATGGGGTTGTTTTTTGTAAGTTTGATAGGAAGTCTGAACAGGTTCCTACTTACCCTCAGATTACTTATCCCATTATTCTGGTGAAAATAATTACCAAGCCTAATGTCTGTACACCTTCTCATTTACAAAACTGAACTAAAGACTCTTCCTATTTTCCTGCCTCTGATACCTACAGGACTGTAATGTTTGGTCTTTCTGTCTCCCCAGGGCAAAATCCTAAATTATACGAGTCAGAAAACCACAAAGAGAGAACTAAAGTATGTTTTACAAATGCTCTTCCAGTGAAACTTAAGTCATTTAAGGAAACTTTTTTTAAAAGACAAACATTCTTAAAAATAAATCTATACATTCCAAAAGATTTTCTCTAGAAGTTATTCTTGTTAAATAGTAGTTAACACATGTACATAGGTGAAAGGGACCATATCTCCCCACTGCCACCCAGCTATCTAGCCAGAACCTAGAATTGTGTCCATCATAGAGTAAGCACTCAACAAACATTTGTTGAAAGAATAGATAGAACAAACAGAAATAAGCATTTGTGGGGTAATGTTCTATATGGGTTGTTGCCAATTTGGCTTGATCACCGTGGGCAGCCACATCTTGATGAAAATTGACAAGTGAGGCTACTTAGTCCAGATATCTGTCTGTACCAATATCAAGTGTGGTTTTTTCCTCCAACTTTTTAATATAAGATTTCTATAAAAATTTCTATAAAAATTTTTGAAGAAGAAAGTTATAGTTCGAAAACAGTGATCATAGTTGCTTTCTCTATGTGTGTGTGTGATTTAAAAGTAATCTGCGGATGTCTGACATTTCAGCTCTAAATATTTCAGCGTCCATCTCCTGAGCATAAGGATGTTCTCCTACATGAGCTCACAAAGCTTTTTAACTGAAATTTTTATGGAAAAAAATTTTTAAAAAACACCCAGGATATTGGGGAATAACAGATAAAATTTTTAAATAAGATCTATAAATAATTAACTTTTCAGCCCAAGTGCATACAGCAAGGCTCAATGGAGGGATTGCAATCATTGTGCACAGTTCCTCCTCACCAGGGGCAAATGGAAATCCTTAGCATCTGTGACATACTCTTGCATGGTCCTGTCCTGGGGCCCCTAGCGAATCAGGTCCCCTTGAGGTGTTTTTATGCATCCTATGCTGCTCTCAGCCCCCAAGGTTTCCTTGCACCACGGCCCTTATTAGGTTTTGAAGGAAATTCTCAGGCTCTGACTGCAATAGCCCAGGTGTAGAACAATCTATTATCAACTGTACTTAAAGTTTAAGATTTGTTTTGACTTAGTCCATTTGGGTTACAATAGCAGAATACCACAGACTGAGTGGTTTATAAACAGTCAAGATTTATTTATCACAATTTCAGAGACTGGGAAGTCCAAGATCGAGGTGCCAGCAGATTTCAGTCCTGATGAGGGCCTGCTTCCTAGTTCATAGGTGGCTATCTTTTCTCTGTGTCCTCATATGGCAGAAGGGGCAAGAGAGCTCTCTGGGACCTCCTTTATGAGGGCACTAACTCCATTCGTGAGGGCTCCACCCTCATGACCTAATCACTTCCCAAAGGTCCCACTTCCAATTACCATCACATTGCAGGTTACGTTTCAACATATGTATTTGGGGGGCACGCAAACTTTCAGTCTGTAACATGCTCTCTATCAGACACTGCTGCCAGTTAAAGCCCTAGAAAGGACTTCTATTCCCACTGCAATGGGCTTTGGAGCTTTCCTCTCTCTAACCATTCTCTCTTACAATGTGAGTGTTCTACACTTGGCCTGGAAGAAGAACTTTCAGGATGAGATGTGAGCTGAAATGGATGCCCTGTGATGCTGAACAGAAGTCTTATTACCTTTCATGCAATAAGCGTTTCCACCCTAACTCCCCATCTCCCATCTCGTCAGGGCAGCCGAGAGTCTTACCTTTATCCACTGCTCTCCCTATATCAAATGAACCACGTCATATGTATTTACGTTCCTAACAACATAGATGTCAGCATAACAAAATATTGTCATATTTAGTTCAGATTGCTATGTACAGTCTTAAGCTATTGCTTGCACTTTGGCTCAGATGTTGGATAATTAAATACTAACTCATTGAAGACGTGTCTGAGATTACTTCCTTTTATAAATGGAATTGGTGAAATGCATGTTTCATTTGCCATAGGATCCCTAGGTATCTGGAAAGTGAATGTGGGAAACAGTTGTGGCAATGCTCAAGGAGCAGGACTCCACTTCGTTCCAAGAAACATTCACTGAATGCCTACTGTGTGCCACCAGGCACCATCCTAGGCATTAAAGATCCAAAGATGAACACCTGACCTTGAGAAATCCATAGTTAGTGGGAAAAACACTAATTTCTTCAACTGACTCACTCCAAGGCATTAAGTCATTTGTTCCTTTGGAAGATGTAAGAAAGTAATATGAAAAAATGTTCCTAACAATCTTACCCAGTGGCAGCCCTTGAGATAATGCATTACCTCATTCCATCCTCAAAACAACTCCCCCATCTAATGACTAATACCAAGTTAGATATCTAGTTACAAAGGTTAGATAATTTGCCCATATCACATTAACACACAGAGACCTCAGAGCCCAGAATCTTGACAGCTACATTGTACACTTCTCTACTTTCTCGCAAAAGATATAGTTCTACGTGAAATAAACCCCATGGAGTTGAGGTCATAAAGGCCATACTTAAACCAATTGACTCTTTCCGTTTGGGGCTTTCTATGAGATGGTAAGGTCTTTGGGTTTTTCTTTCCACACCTATCAAATGAGGGCTGCGCAGGTGGTTATTTGGGCAGGTTATAGTGTGAATTTCTATGCTTCAGTGCAATTACAGTGCTTTTTATTCTTTTTAAAAAATGATAATAAATAAATGACACAGGAAAATCATTTAGATCCATGCATTCCCTAAAGGGGTGGATTTGGGGCAGACAAGACTTTCCTAAGCTGGGTTTATAGTGGTGATTCCCCGTGCCCTTTTTACTCCACACACTTGAGCTTCCACATTCCCAAATAGAAGAATGCTTTCACTGTGTCCTGACATTCATAAAAGGATCACCTCTTTCTTTTCCAGATTTCCCCAATATCTCTTCTTTTTACCAGCAAAAGTTTGGTCTTTGTTTGTCAACAATTATTAGGATAGTCAGTGGGCTAGGTGAAAAGTAATTCATCACTTTTTGGCCTCATTGCAAATAAACTTCCCTCAGTCTTTGGCCCAGTTGCTGATAAATTTCCCTCAGCTGTGATGACTATGGCATTATTATAATTAGCCATCATAGAGAGATTCACTCTACTCCCCAACACCTTACCCATTCAGGTGTGACTACCCTTGGGCTGGTCTTCAATCATCCTGTCTTCAGGCTGCCATAAGGTATCCTGCCTTAGGCTGGAGATCTTGCGCTGTGCTGTTCTGCATCAACCCCAATGCCTTATAGCCACCACTGCATCACCACCACTACCACCACCACTCTCACCACCACTCTCCCCCACAACATGCACCTTAACCATACAGGTATTACCTAATCTAACCCCAAATCCTTCTACTGTGCTCTCAGGAATTCGCTGTCATCAGCAAACTTAACTACATTTTTCTTTCTCTTCTAATATATCTTCCTGGTAAGGGAAGCCAGGCTGTCCCCTGAGAATAGCACTTCCAGCAGCCCTCTCATTTGAAAACTGTGTCTTTCCTGTCCCCAAGCACCTCAAGGCTGGGGTGGGGAGGGTCAATGTTCACTTGGCACCCCTGCATAACCTCTCAGATGTCTGTCCTTCCTCATTCAAAAATCCTAGCTTTTTGGAAGTGAATCATCAAACTTTACCATCTCTGAAGTCATCTCCCTGCATCCTGGTAAGTAGAGTCACAGCTGATGTGAACAAATGCCTCCCTGTCTACCTCTCTGCCACATTTCCTATCATCAGTGTTGGAGTCATCCAACATCCTGACACTCAGCTCTTTACCCTTAGCTCCAGTGATCTTTTCCTCCACCTCACCTCAACCATCTACTCATATCATCATATCCTATGCCTTGTCATTGCCAATAATTATAAGCCTTGGCTCCCAGACACTCCACTCCTCTTATTTTCCTCATATGTTGCGGGACACTTCTCAGTAACCTTTGCTAGTTGTTCTTCATCTCCCTGAACTCTAAACATTGGAATGCTCCTCAGATATTCAGCCTCTTCTTTCCTATATCCATGCACACTCCCTTAGAGGTCTCATACAGTTTCATGGCTTGGGATCACTTTCAAATTTTTATCTTCAGAATAAAACAGAACTGAACTAGAGTCCAGGACTCTGAACTCTAGTCCTATATACCCACTGCTTATTCTACATCTCTTCTCAAAAGTCTAAGAGGAATCTCAACCCTGACATGGTCAAAAGCAACATCTGATCTTCAACCAAATCTAATTCTCCCTCAGTTTTCTCCACCCAAGTAAATGTCCATTCCAACCTTCTAGCTGCTTCGGACAAAATCCTTAGACTTTCTTGACTCTTCTCTCACTCTCACACCCCACACTCAGCTCACTGGCAAACCCTCTTTGTTCTACTTTTACAACGTATGCATATTCTGACCACTCTTCACCACCTCCGCTGCTATCACCCAGGTCAAAGCCACTACCAGCTTTCACCTGGATTACTGCAGGAGCTTTCCAGCTATTCTCCCTCCTCTGCCCTTGACCCCCCCTTCAGTCTCCTCTCAACACAGCAGGCATAGTGATCCCTTTAAGAATAAGTCTCATCTCTGCTTCAAACCTTCCAATGGCTTCCCATCTTATACAAAATAAAGGCCAAATCTTTGCAATGACCTTCAAAGCCCTGCACAATCTGGTACAAGGCTCCAGGTGATCTGACCCCCCACCTCTGCTACCATTATCTCTCTGACCTTCTCTCCTATTACTCTCCCCTGGCCACTCTATCCTAGGAACTGGCCTCCTTGCTGCCCCTCTCAATTACAGGCATGTTCCCACTTCAGAGTCCTTGCATCTGTTATTATTCTACCTGGACTATATTTGCCTGAGATATCTGGATGTCAGTTCCTTTCTTTCCTTCCATCCTTTGCAAAAAATCACCTTCACAGAAAGCCTTCTATAACTACCTTATTTTACATTGCAATGACCTCCTCAATAATGCCTATTCTCCTTCTCTGCTGTATTTTTGTCCATAGCATTTATCATCATCTGACATATTATATAGTTTGTTTATTGTTAGCTTCATGCAATAGATTATAAGTGTCATGGATATCTGTTTCATTCATTGTGACATCCCCTGTTCCCAGAACAGCACCAGATGTATAGTAGAATATAAACACCTCTGAAAACTGGGTCTCCAGCAAAGTACTCCCTGATCATCACATTCTGTCATTCCAGCACCCCTCTCTGAGACTGCCAACCCACTGACCTGGCTGTGTGTTCACTGTCTTTCACTTCCCCAAGGCCTCACAGCTCTCACTACCCACCCCAGACTCTATGATCCATCTCATTTTCAAACATTCTCAACTACCACAGATCCTCTTAAGCCCAGCTAACAGCTTACTATATCTCCATACTCAAGCAGCTGAATGTTGCTGGAGAAAATCACACAACCATGCTATCAATATCCGTTTCAAATTTATGATCAAAATCTTCAGTGAGCACTCAACACTATCTGACAACGAAACTTCCCTAGTAAATTCATTAACCTACTCCCAAGATGACTATTATGCATGTTCTCCCCAATCCTCAAATCTCCAACATCTCCTCCCACCCAACTCTCAGCTGAAGACCTTGTCATACATTTCATAGAGAAATATAGAAGCAATCAATTGAAAACCATTTAAACTTTCCGCCTTTCATTCCACAAATTTTCTTATGTCTGTAGTCACATGCCCTGGTAAACTTGTGCCCTGGATCCCATCTTACACTCTTTCTCCTGGACTTAGCTCCTAAAAGAATTTCCTTCTTTCTGCATCATCCATTCCTAAATAGATTTCTAAACTAAATCTCTAAGCACTGATTGCTCCAGGAATTTTCTGTTTTATCTCTTGTTTAAGATTTATTTGTTTTAATCTTAAAATAAGTGTGAGTGAGCAGGGAGGAGGGGCAGAGGGAGAGAGAATTCTCAGATTCCCCACTAAGTGTGGAGCCTTACAGAGGCAGGGGGAAGTTCCATCCCAGGACCCCAAGATCATGACCTAAGCCAAAATCAAGAGTTGGCCACTTAACGAACTAAGCCACCCAGGCACCCCATCTCCAGGAATCTTTTGTAAATCTTCTCTCCAGCTACATTTTTTCTCCTAGTCATTTCAAAAAGTCCCATGTCTTCAAATATCATCCATATCTTGATGCTCAAATTTATTTTTCCAGCCCAGACCTCTTCCATGAGGTTTAGACTCCTGTACATATAACGGGATGTCTATATGGATGTTTAACATGACTCTTAAACTAATATAGCTAAAACTGAACTGTTGATTTCCCCTATCAAAAAAAGTCATTCCTAAAAATGTTTGTATCCCAGAAAATAGCACCACCATTCACTCAGTTGCTCAGGTCAAAAGGCAGCATCTTGTATTTCTCTCTTTCTCTCAATTCCGCATTTGACCCCACAGCCCTGTAATCATGAACTCCAAAATGAATCTTGAATCCTGCCACTTCTCACCATCTCCACTGCTCCCACCCTGTCCCAAGCCATCGTCTTCTCTCCCTTGGACCACTACAGAGCAACAACAACAACAAAAATAAGCTGAATACGCAGCATGCTCCATAGTGATAACAGCTAAAGAGAAAAAAACAGAGCAAAGAAATGGAATATACAGTGTTGAATTGAAGGGCTTAAAATTCTTGATAGAGTAGCCACTGAAGGTCTCAGGCTTTGAAATGGGAGTGTGCCTAGAGTGTTCAAGGAACAACAAAGAGATAAGCACGACTGGGGCAGAGTGAGAAAGAAAGAAGATGAGGTCAAAGTGGTCACAGGGATGGGGGTGGGAGGTTACCCAGTAGTCAAAACATGCAAATCCTTGTGGATCAGAGTAAGGTCTTCGGCTTTCACTTTGAGTAAGACAGAAAGTCACTGAAGAGTTCTGAACGGTGGAATGACAGGATCTGACTTCATTTTAACAGGATCACTCTGCTGTGCTATTGAAAGTAGATTACAGACAGCAAGGGTACAACCAAGGAGACCCGTTAGAAGTAATCTATACAGTAAATAATCCAGGAATTATAGTAATCTATTTTATTTTAATCCAGATGAGAAATGACCTGGCTTTGACCAGGATGAGGAAAACAGAGGTGGGTATAGTGAAAAGTGGTTCAATTTTGAGATTTGTACATACATACACACACACACACACACAGATGTGCGTGTGTGTGTGTGTGTATGATAGACAGATAGATAGGGATTATAGTATCATAGTATTTTAGGAGGAGTCCAATCATAGACGCCAGACAGCCCTCGGTTTCAATCAGGGCTCTATTACTAACCATATGAACAGTTCATTTCACTGAGTCTCAGCTTCCTCATCTATAAAAATGGGGGAATTAATATTTACATTATAAGATGTTATAAAGATTAAGTGCAATATTTTTTTAAAGATTTATTTATTTTTACTTGAGAGAGACAGCCAGCAAGAGAGGGAACACAAGCAGGGGGAGTGGGAGAGGAAGAAGCAGGCTCCCAGCAGAGAAGCCTGATGCAGGGCTCAATCCCATTAACGCCGGGATCACACCCTGAGCCGAAGGCAGACGCCCAACAACTGAGCCACCCAGGTGCCACTAAATGCAATATTTTATATAAAGTAAATAGCATAAAATCTGCTACGTAGTAGATGCTCAACAAAAGTTAGTTTTTCCCCCTTTACTTGCTTAACTAACAGGTAGCAGAGCTAGAACCAAGTTGCTTATACCCAGATCTGTGGCCTTTCTAATACACACCCTCTATTACTTGCAGTTTTTCTCATTTGGATATTTTGGGGGCAGATATCTTTCCTCAGACCTCTTGTTAAAAGGCCTGCATTGTTCAGAATTCTCAACATTTGCTGCAACATGGACGGCACTGGAGCAGATAATGCTAAGTGAAATAAGTCAAGCAGAGAAAGACAATTATCATATGATTTCTCTCATCTATGGAACATAAGAACTAGGATGATCGGTAGGGGAAGAAAGGGATAAAGAAAGGGGGAGGTAATCAGAAGGGGCAATGAAACATGAGAGACTATGGACTATGAGAAACAAACTGAGGACTTCAGAGGGGAGGGGGGTGGGGGAATGGGATAGACTGGTGATGGGTGGTAAGGAGGGCACGTATTGCATGGTACACTGGGTGTTATACACAACTAATGGAGCATCGAACTTTACATTGGAATCCGGGGATGTACTGTACGGTGACTAACATAATATAATAAAAAATCATTTAAAAAAATAAAATAAAATAAAATAAAATAAAATGTTCTATATCGTGGGGAAAAAAAGGCTTGCATTGTTCAATTAGCAGATTTTGATTTTTCCATATGCTCTTAACATGCTCTTTAAAGAAGCAACTGCCAGTGTGATTGATAAATAGGCAAAATAATAGTCTTTCTTGTACTAGGAGGAGTGAAGGATGTTACCATATTAAGGAATTTGTGTGTATCCCTAACAAACCCCCAACCCAGAGTCAAAGAAGTAATCAGACCCATTAGCCAAGAAACAGTCTTTGCTGTGGACACCCAGCAGGCAAATAAAACCTCAGCAAGCCATTAGTTATCCCTTCTCCAGGTGTGGGGAGTTGACCCCAGGCCCCTCCCCTGTGGAGACTGAGCTTTAACTCTTTAATGTGAGTGCTGACCTAAGTGAGTGTGATGCCACACTCTCAAGGTCAGACCCGCATGGTACTAAGTAACTATCACAATCCTTGCGAGAGCTCTGAAATTTTCATAAGCCCCCTCCCATCCTTTTTCTCTGTGGATGATGTCCCCCAACACTCTGTTAATCTTGATAAAGAATTATCCTCCACACCACTAAAATCATTCTTAGGCCCGCAAAGGAAACTATCTGAGAAATCCAAAGGGTAATCCACAATTTCTGTGCACAAAACCACCCATGGGTGTTTTGAGATTATTAACAGCATTTGATTCCATGAAAAAGGCTAAAGAAGGTATATTTGGCTTTGCAAATTGCTTTTGCTTATATGGTTGTACTTTTTGCTACTAACAGTCCATCCTTATTTCAGGGACTTTTCAGTTGAGGGTTCCCTCTGCTGATATCCTCTGTCCATCTACAACCAATTACACAGCTTCTTGCCATGCCAACCACACAAAGACTGCTCCAGCTAAAGTACCCTTTCTCCACACCCCATCCTACCCCCTGATTTATTTGCTATTTCATAACATCTATCACTCTCTGAAATTGCCTTGTATATGTAGGTATTTACTTAGTCATTGCCTGCCTCCATTACTAAACTCTATTTGACACAAAAGCAGCACACTCTGTCTTCTTTTTCACAGCACCCAGAGAAACCCATACACAATATAATCTAATGACTGGAGAATAAATGAATACATCATAGCTAAATTTATTGACTATTTTACAATATTATAAATGCTTTTCATTTAATCCTCAAAATAACCTAGTAAGTAGGTACTATCATTATTCTATTTTTACAGATAAGGAAACTGAGTCACAGAGAAGTGAAGTAATTTGCCCAAAGTCAGAATTTGAACCCAGACACCATGCTGAATCTATAAGGTGGTCCCCTCAATAAATATTAACCCTCTTTCCAGCCCAGCTCTGAACAACTTGAGAAATTAAAAAAAAAGAACAAAAACAAAGATCAAAATATTATCCTTAGTACTGATAAAGGCCAAATTGGAGGACATGGTATTAGGCCTTTTAGGAAAAGAGACTTGTTATAATTGAACCCCAGATTTGGCAGGCCTGCACTCTTAGCCCTAGGCAGCACTATGGAGGATTCCTGCCCACATGAACTCACAGCAATGAAGGAGCAGAGCAAAACGCATGTCCTCAGAAGGCAGGGTAGCTCCCCAAAGCAAGGATGCATTGCCACACCCAGCAGGCCCAATTATTCTTCCCAAATGTACCAATCAAATAAGTCATCCCACCTCTCTAGGAACAGAGTAGATAAAGGGACACAGAGAAGCCAGGAATTTCACCCCCTTTTACAGGGAGAGAACATGAGGAATGGGGGAAAGCAGCCATTCCAGCAAAACCTCATGCATATGGGGGCACACTCCCATGCAAGCAATTGTGTACAGGATATGACCAGAGCATGCACACTCCACACAGTGTACTGTACATAGCTGATGCAGCTCTCAGCTCAAACAAGAAACAGGGCAATTGTTTCAGCTGTGATTGATATTATACAGCCAACTCTGGCACGGTGATTTGCTGCCTTGGATGCTCTGACAAATGCAGATGAAACAGGGTTTAAATAAATGCCATTTTTGTAGTCTTTGAAACACTGATTACAAATAAGTCTGTAAAGGAGCTCTGAAAAAAAAATAAACTAAAATAAAAATTAAACACCACGAGTATGAGGCCATCTGGGATACCAGGTTGAGCTCCCCTAGCTGGCGGCACATGGAGCAGAGATGAGCCATCCCTGCTGAGCCCTGCCTAAATTCCTGACCCACAGAGGCAGTAACAGTGAAATGTTTGCTCTTTGGACACTGATTTTAGGAGTAGTTTGTTACACAGCAATGGATAATTGATACAGGAGTAAATCGATGCAGCATTTCATATATTGTATTTTTTATGAAACTTTTCTTCATAAGACTTTTCTATCTAATAAACTCTAGAAAATGCTGGTCTAAGTAGTTAACAGGATGGGGACATTTAAAACACAGTGAGGCAGGTTTGAAAAAGTGATTGCTATGGTCTCAGAAATCTCATCTTTAAAAGAGCTAAGTTATTTTGATGGAGTCTCAAGTATATTTTTGCTTTTGTTCCCCTGGTCTTGAGACATACCTAGAAAAATGTTGCACAGTGAAGGAAACCATCAACTTAAAATAAAAGCCTAACAAAATAAAAACAAAAAGGCAACTTACTGAATGGGAGAAGATATTAGCAAATAATATATCCGAAAAAGGGTTAATATCCAAAATATATAAAAATTTTTCCAAGTCAACACCAAAAAAAAAATCTGATTAAAAAATGGGCAAAAACCCTGTAGATATTTTTCCAAAGAAGACATACAGATGGCCAACAGACACATGAAAAGATGCTTAACATCACAAATCATCAGGGACATACAAATCAAAACCATAATGAGGTATCAACCTTACATCTGTCAGAATGGCTAAAATAAAAAAGATAAGAAATAACAAGTGTTGGTGAGGATGTAGAGAAAAAGAACGCTTGTGCACTTTGATGGAATGTAAATTGGTACAGTGACTATGGAAAACAGTATGGAGATTCCTCCAAAAATTAAAAGTAGAAATACCATATGATCCAATAATTCCACTACTGGGTATTTATTCACAGAAAATGAAAACACTAATGTGAAAAGATACATTTAAGTTTATTGCAGCATTATTTATAATAGCCAAGATATGGAAGCAACCCAATGTCCACTGATAGATGAATAGATAAAAAAAGATGTGGTTGTGTGTGTATAAACATATATATATAAAGTATATATATTATATATGCATATATTATATATGATGGACTATTATGCAGACATAAAAAAGGACAAGATTTTGCCATTTATGACAACATGGATGGACCTAGAGGACCTAGAGTGTATTATGTTAAGTAAAATAAGTCAAACTAAGAAAGACAAATACCATATGATTTCACTCCTATGTGGAATCTAAAAAAAAAGAATAAATGAGCATACAAAAAGCAGAATTAGACCTATAAATACAGAGAAAAAACAGGGTTGCCAGAAATAAGGGGTTGGAAGGCTGGACAAAATGGGTGAAGGGGAGTGAGAGATACAGGTTTGCAGTTATGGAATGAATATGTAATGGGAATAAAAGACACAGCATAGGGAATATAGTCAATGGTACTGAAATAGCATTGTATGGTGACAGATGGTAGGTACACTTGTGGTGAGCATAGCGTAACATATACAGATGTTGAATCACTATGTTGCACACCTGAAACGGATGTCACATTGTGTGTCAACTGTATTCAAATTTTAAAAAGAGAGAGAATGTATTTTAAAAGATAAAGCCTAAATTGTACAGCCAGCCTCACTTCTCACTTCCACCCTCAGGCAGCCTATACTCCAGCTATATCAACCTGCATGCCCTTCTCGGACTACCCCATACCTTGCCCTGTGCCTTCTCTTCCATTTCTAGGAATTATCCTCTTCCCCTCTATTTGAAAAATTCATATTCCTGTTTCAAGATAAAACTCACATTATCTCCTTTGTGAAAATGTCTACAAATATTAGGGACAGGATTCTTTTTGTTCTCTTTTTTCTCTTCGTAGCATTTTATATGTACCTCTGTTACTGCAACATGTTCATTGTAATTATTTGTGTACACTTGACTATGACATTCAATTTTCCACTCTGTCCAATCCATACTCCGTTCAGCAAGCTCCTCCTGAAACCCCTGCTGGATGCAGCACTATGGATGCGCTCTGTTTCACAGGCCACACTGCTGGGCTCCCATAGGTCAAGACATGTTAGACAATCACTTTTAATATCAGTCTTTTTCTCAGCCCCTTGGACATATGTCTGGGGGAGTTAGCAAGCAGGAAAAGCCGAGTGACTGGCTCAAGTCCTACCCCTGCCTTTTCTTCCTCAATGTTTTTGTTTTTTTTTGTTGTTTTTTTTTTTTTTTTCCAGGNGAGTCTTCCGTCCCTTCATAAATCATTACCCTACCCCAAAGCAATTCCCAGCCACGAGCCTCCTACAGATCCTCAATGCTAGAATCTATGCAGCTTACGTCAATAGCTGAGGTCTTCAGCATGCTGGCTGCTACTTCTGTTTCCCCACAGCTGGTCCCTGAAAACCAAAACCTTGTCTTTGGTCTCCACAGATCTGCCTGAGTGCTGCCGTCAGGAGTGAATAAATGACTGATGATGATTTACAATGTCTTTCAAAAGATTTTTAGCTATTATTATTAGTATTAGTATACAATCAAATTCTTTTTAATTTCTCACTTTATGTAAGTATAAGAACTAGAGTGGTCTGTACGTGATCTTGGGATTGCTTGAAAATGTCACACAGCATATATTTTCTCTAACAGGAATGAATTTAGATTACAAACACACACTTGTTATCCCCATTGTTGTGATATATGCATAATTGCTGTCCTCCAAGAATACTTAATCACAGCGGGTAAGGCTTTAAATAATATTACTTAATATATGAGAAATCTAACATCCATCAAAATAACATGGCACTGCCTTATTTATGAGGTCCTATTCTACCGCCATAGAAATGATACCACGTATCAACCAAAAGGGTATATTTGACTTTTCATAGAACTCTCCCCAAAACAGGAGACTGACTTTACCTCAGTATGTGTTATGTTTGGTATGAAACTGGTAACATTTTGATAAATTGATAACTAGGAATCAAAGTTAAAAGATTAACTGGAGAAGTGGATCCAGTGGGTGAATTCCTTTTACCTCCTCAGAATTAGATGGAAGAATCTTTTTATTCACCTTAGTTAAGTTCACTGGAATGTAATGAATCAACCCTTTTTTCTAGAACATTAGACACTATGAACAGTATCTTAAATATATTATTTAAAATAAGATTCTGTAATGTTTTGTACACTCACTTGGATGTGATGTAGGCAATACAGGAAAATTTGCTCTTGGGTGTGGTAGAGTTTATATGATTAAATGCTTTATTCATACTCATATGTCAATCTATTAGTGTGCTGTTAATTCAAATGTTACTATGATGTATTTTATCCCCATTAGCACATTCATCACAGGTGGATGTGGAACTTAGACAAAGGTGTATGTTCTCATTAATGATGAGCAGCCTATTCATCTTACTAGAATGTAATTAATGTTAGTTACAATCCTTAATTTTTCACTGTTTGTCACGATGCATATTTAGCATTTCTCTTGTCCTTTATCAACTGGCTCCCTCTTATCACACAGCCAATTCAAAAAGTCATATATTTAACTTAATCTGGTGCTTCATTTTTCAAGTATTTCATACACGTATGTTCCTTCATGTTTGTGGCAATTCCCATACTCTGAGACTTCACATAGGATGTAGTAACTGCAAAAACAATATTAAGGGGATTGTTTGGTCCATTTTATTTTTTTAATGTATAAGATTAATGTCATTCATTTGCTAAATTAAAATTTAAAACTTATAGAGGGATATTTTCATATTCTGCACTACAGCATCAACTGACTAGAATTATTAGGTTTTGGCAAAAAGAGAGCATTTAAGAAACACAAGCATTATTATTTATTACAGAAATGCATAAATACACACATATTCCCAGCTTTCTCTATACTAGGTCCCATAAAATATACTGTATATATGAAAACTCATTGAACTCTCATAACAATTCCTATGGCTATATTATTGAGGTAGGTTATTATTATCCCTATTTTACACTTGAGGAAATGGAAAGACAGAGAGTTTGAGTAACTTGCTCAAAACCACACAGCTAGTGAGTTATGGAGCTGGGATCCAAGCCCAGACTGCCTGACTTCGGAGTTTCTGCACGTAATCCTGCTATGCTGCTTCTCATCTTCATAATTCTTAATGAACGTGGCCAGCTAATGCATTACACATACATGAAGCCTAAACTAAGTTCTGAGTTTCAAGATTTATCTTTAAAGATCACTTTTTTTTAATCATTTTCCTTTAATATTACTCTAATGACACAAATGTCTTGAGTGAAATATCTACATACTATTTGTAAAACAGCAAACTTTAAGCTCTGTGGGAAGGCATTTTAAATGACTTTATCTTCCCCATATCTGGAAAAACATCTGCACATAATAAGTGTTCAATAAATACTTCAACATATAAATGACTTTTTAAAGTTTACGATTCAAAGAACAATGGGAGATAAGTTCAGGCCTGATACAGATTACAGTTTAAAGGCTATACTAATCATGTATTTCCAACGTTTTCAGGTGAAATTCAAGCATTTAGCTGTGTCTCCTCTGCTCTCAATACTGAAGTTTAAGATTAGGTCAGGCATTTAGGTTTCTCAGGTATTAAAATAGGTATATTTCTTAATCCACCATTCAGGTTTTCAAAAACTGCAACTCCCTTTACTTTTTTATAACTGAACTAAATTTCAATGAAACTGAAGCCTTCATCCAGTCCTCTAACAGAAAACGTTTTCCAGTCCATAATCAAATCAGGGTTTGCCTAACTGGTTCAGGGTAAATTGGTCAATTTAAGGCCTCCCTTTCTCAGAGGAAGAAGCATGCCATCTATGTTCCCAGAAGTGCATAGCATCACAGCATCTGGGAGAGGCATCTGGTCCTCAGCCTTTGTCTGCCCCCCCGGGGCATCTTAGAAATGCATGCATCCTGCCTGGCTCCCAGCTGTCCTAAGCTCTGTGTGCACGTACCAGGGTGGTGGTTCTCACCTGGCCTCCAGCCCTCCAGCCCACTCTGCATTGTGGCTGCCTTCCCTCATACTAGGCACAGGGCACCCCTGGGTGCTGGCTAGCTCTTGGCACCATACCCATGCTGTGTGTGGGGAGGGGGGCACCCAGGAAAGCATGTCACTGCTCCTGCATCCTGCCAGGGCCCACGAGGGCTTTGGGAGACTCCCTCAGGGCAACTGCCCACACATTCTCAGTAGTAAAAGCATAACCACAGTCCCCTGTGCTCCCCAGGCAGCTGCGTGCTGCTCCCCGGGGTCCCGAGTGCAAGAAGCGGCAGAGCTCCTCTCCTCTCAGACCCCAGGCTCATCTGAGGGTCTGTCCCACGTGGGCACATGCAACACACACATGCGTGTGCACGCAGGCCCGCACACAATCAGCAGAAGCGGTGGTGGAGAAACCCCTTTGGGAAGTACAGTCACTCATATCTAACTAGTTTGTTCTCTAAACATTTTCCCCCTCTTCCCTCAGATTAGGAAATCTTTCTTTTGGGGACCTGGAGGTGGCAATAGGGACTGCTTCCTCCAGACCTTGTTTTCTTCCAAATATTTTCTGTTTCATATCCAGACCGTGAAGTAGGTCTGCATGGCTGAAGATTTTAATCCACACCAACCCCGGCCTTGGGTCCAAGAAAGCCTCCTACCTAATGGCCTGAGTGAGTGTAAGGAGACATAGGAAGGGGGAAATGCTATTCTGTTATTCCTGTCACAGTATTCTGGAGAAAAAGTAATCTGCATCAATTGACTATGCCATCCATCTCTCTTAAACACCTACCTAACAGACAACCTTCACATTGATTCTTAGTCTTTTCTGCTGCTTATTAGCTACTGCAGCAATGTACTGGCATTTGTCCATTTCTTTAAGACACCTTTCCACCTTTTCTTCTTTTCTCAATTAATTTTCCAAACAGCTTTCCAATGTCAAATTTGTTGAAACATACAGAAACAGTACAAGCTGGATTAAAACACTGGTTCTCCCTTACACTGGGGCATGCCTGCCCAAATTGGTTAAAAACCCTTTTTAAAAAAAAAAGACTAGGGGCGCCTGGGTGGCGCAGTCATTGGGTGTCTGCCTTCGGCTCAGGGCGTGATCCCGGCGTTATGGGATCGAGTCCCACATGGGGCTCCTCCGCTGGGAGCCTGCTTCTTCCTCTCCCACTCCCCCTGCTTGTGTTCCCTCTCTCGCTGGCTGTCTCTCTGTCACATAAATAAAAATAAAATCTTAAAAAAAAAAAAAGACCAAAGGTAACTTAGGCTACCTTTAATACAGATTCCACTGAAGCCACTGTTGTACCATCTGCATTTTAAATGAAGGAAATTATTTTAGTAAATGTCTTTATGATATAAAGTATCTCAAACCAAACTCACATTTCGCTTGTTCTCTATGTCTTTACACACCTAGTACCCCTGAATACGGCAAACTCAAGAGCAGGTGGTCCTCTCATGCAGAAATGCAGATGGGGCATGTCTTGTCTTATTGGTCCACAAAGCCACACAGCCCCCCCACACACATGAATATCATTTCAGGTTACCATGAGCTCATGAGATGAATCAAAGGCCACCAGAGAAAGTTGCCAGCTGTCAATTTTGTGTAGACTTTGGTGGGTTTTTTTTCCCCTCCAATTACATTCAAAGGAAACTTCTTGCTCACTGAGAAATTATTCACAGCAAATCAGTAAAGGCAACAGGAGTCTCAGTGCCTTTATTTTGGAGACACAATCCTCTTCACACCTGAGAGACTGGAGGGGAGGAACAATTTTTCACCTCTATTTTAAGTAGAGAAAAAGGGGAAGCATCTATTAGTTAAATCACCTTTCCAACCTCAGGTCAGGAAACTCAAGGTAAAAACATAACATTTCCCCAGTATCAGAGTGCGCCTTTGAAGTCATCTCCCTTCTGACACATAGTGCAAGGTGGCGAGCCAGCCTGTCTCGGCTAATCTGCAAACCAGCGCTGAGGTGCTACACCACCTATTCCTACTTAATCCACCCCCACCTGGTGGTTAACTAGACTGATGGTGGCAGCAGGAGACCTTGCGTGCAGCTGACCATAACCTCTGGACAGCGGTTCCCTGAAAGGAAGCGGTAGTTCTTCCTCTGGTTTCCCGCCATCCCCAGTGTGAGCCATCTGCAGTGGTGGTGGTCTGCCCATGCTGCTGCCAGGCAGATTTAGGCGAATCAATCTCTCTGCATGGAGCTTCAAACCCGTGTGTGTCTGCTACATACCAAACCCCGTCTCTCCCTGTCCCAGAAGAGGCTTCCCTGTTGGAACGAAGCCCGAAGCTTTGTACAATCAAAAGCCTTTGATTAAATCGGACCCAGTCCTTCTACTTGCCATGGCATTGTGTGACCTGCGAAAGCAGCAGGGCTACAAAACAGCCCGATTTGTCGCTAGGTGGGCTGACAAAGCAGGGCTAAACACACGGTTGATTTCAAGCTACGTTACATCTCCAAGTTGCAAAGCTAGCGATAAAGCAAACCAGAAAAGCATCCCCGTAGGTGAATATTTCTCACAGACAGAGGCCACTCTGCCTCTGAGAGGGCTGTTGTCCTTCCCACTGGGAGTTTTTAAGCCACTTAGGGACAGCGACCGTTTGAACAGAAAATTGTTCCTGTTTCTAAATGATTTTTTAAAAAAGAGAGAAAGAAAGAAAAGAAAAAGGTCCCAGGAAAGATGCTGCTTTTCTGACATCTAACCCATAAAACACACACATGGCCACACAAAAAGAGACCAGTTTGTAAGAATTAACTCAAACAGAGATTTGCTTACTCTGCTGTTCACCTGCTGCCAGCTTCATCCTCAGGCTTTGTTTCTAACAGTGCTCTATGTTCTCTCCCAGCCTCTAAGCCCTCAAGACAGAACTCAGGAGAGCTCCAGCTTATACCTTTCTGTACTAGAATCCCACCTAGCAGCCTCCCCAGAGCCAGAATGAGAGCTGTGGGTGCCCTGGGTAATCATTTGGGGGCACTTTACATCAACGTCCTTTAAAGAATCTTCAGCATTCATCTCGTGAAAACAAGACGAGCACCAAACGGATGAAGAGGGAAGAGGACACAGAGGACACTTCCTGAATAAAACCAAAGCCCCAAATTTAGCTGGTGGTCCCCTTCTCAGGTGACACTTCGGTTACCACCTATTATTCTCCCACCCTGAGGCGAACAGCAATAGATTTCTTCCAACTATGCCCATAGTTGCTCTCTGAAATGTATCTGAAATGCAAGACCCTCCAGCCCCTTACATTTCGATTATGTTTACAAAACCCTGGTAAGCTGGTGCTTCCAGAACCTCCTGCCTGGCTCAAGTCAACTTCAACTCTAATGATCTGTCCTGCCTTATCTCTGAGTAGGGCCGAGCTCTGACCCATGCAGTGGATCAGATGATGGCAAAGGACCAAGGGACCTGAGCAGCTATGGAAGAACAGATGAAGAGTCAACCAGGATCCGAAGCAAGGGGATTAACAGGGTGAGGAGCCACCATCTAGCCTGTCATTCTCTGATGGCTGGGATCAGCTTTGCAGTCACTGGAGGGGCCTAAGGTGACCCAGTACTCAGAGGCCCAGTAACCACCTCTACCACACGGAGGGCCCACTCCCTCCCCCCAAGGTCCACTCACCCACATTACTGTGTGAGGCTGGGCTCTGCAGCAAATGGAGGGACCTGCATTTGCTAGAGTTCAAGTTTCAACATTTCTTCAACAGACTGGAGCCAGAGCACCATTTAAAAAAAAAATTAACATTGGATATTAATGTATATTATTGAGAGCGGTAAAATCAAGGATAACAGGGCATTGTTACTGACACGAGGTGTGTCTGAAGGCACATTTGTAGTGAAAATGAGTTTCTAACACATTCCCACGTAGGCGGCCGCTCAGCATCACCAACCACTGGTTAATTCATTAATATTATTCAGTGAAAAACATTTCTTCCAATTCATTTGTTAATAAATCTATTTTCATTCTCATGGAAATCAGCCCCTTTCAAGTTCAGTTAAGAGGAATATTTCATAACTTTCGAGGATGGGAGGTATTTTTATTTAAACACTTACAACAACTAAATTGAGAACTTATACTTTTCATCTTTAAAAATATTTTCCTTGTGGTTCTGGAATGCTTTGTGGTTAGAAAAGATTATAAAACTAGGAAACATGACACAGAGAATTAAAAAAGATGGAAACTGATTTCAGTAACACTGGCTTTGTTGGTATTATTTGTTGTCAATCAATTAAATAGTAGGAATTTATTTTTAAGTTGAAAAAACTTGTCCAGATAGCATCTGCCTCATAAGAAGAAAGGTGTCTGAAATAAAGAACATAAGTAGGGGAAAGCTTGTTGCAAAATGTTTAATTCTATGCAAACATCGTTGGGTTTTTCCTAGGAAAAATAAATAAAGGTCCAAAAAGGTGGATTCTATAGTGTGAAACACTTCTAAGAGAAGTATTTGATGGTGTGCTTTTGTGGCATCCCACTGCTTCCGTAACGCTGTATCTGGGAACTGCGGGTACTGTGGGATTGTGCCATTACCACTTTGTACTTTCCGTTCATTTTAAAACCCAACAGAAGAGGCAACATTTGTGTATGCCTGAGACCTGAAGTGGTTAAGTCTTTGTTTTATTTTTTTAAAAAGGAAGAAGCAGTACCCTCCCCCATCTATTTCTAATGTACTTTTGATGTATAGCAGTAAATCATTTCATCATCACCTTTGTGCTCATTTTGTAGCTACTCAAAGTAGATCAGAAAGGAAAAAGAAATAGTACCCTACAATCAGCAGAGGCTTTGCACACAGGCAGCCTGCAGTGGTTTTGAGGTAAGGGGGGGTACAGGAAGCCGAACCTCAGGTTACGAGCACGCTGTTGTGGAGCCAGAACAGGGATCACTTCCAGAATGCCTTGGCATTAGTCAACCTGGCTTCTAGAAATACTTGTACATAATAATGAGAAAATGTTAATAATGATTATTTTCAGTAGCACAGGATAGCCAAGCCCTCAAAAAGAGAAAGTTTTCATTGGTAAGGCATTTCATTTAAACATTGAAATGTGGTGTAATGTGAAGTATGAAATAAGTTTTGAAAGGAAGCTGATGATTAAGAAGAAATGCAGTGGGCATTTAATAAGTGGAGGAACCGCAAGATAATTAACTGGCATGCATAAAGATTCATGCTTTATACCAAAATTTTAATTTTGCACATAAATGTGCCTGATGTAGGCAGCATTTAATCACCTAGCTGACAGGAGTAACTACTTTCATTTAACCTTGACTGAAGATCATGAATTCTAACAGGTTTAATTGGATACATCATTTAACAGAATGAACAGAGCAAATTTTTCTCAATTCATAGGTTCTGATTGACATGCACCAGCAATAAGGCGTTGCACAATTACAGCTGCTCTGCATTCCTGCCCTGGGCAGCAATTGCCATAGTGATGTGACACCACTGGATCACTGGGGCACGGGCACTATGCTGAATCTCCCCTTGTTTTGAAAAGGGCAGCGCTTAAAAAAAGAAAGAGAGAAGGAAGGAAGGAAGGACGAAAAGAGGGAGGCTGAAAAAGAAAGGGATTTGGACACTTACATTTGTTCTCCCATTAATCACATTGATATGCACTGCAGGAGAAGGGGTAGGTCTTGTTATCCACCACATGGAAAGATCGGGGAATAATGACATTGTCTTTTATCTGTTTAGCTCTTCTTTTCAGTATGTCAGAAAAAACTAGAGTCTAACAAAACAGACTCAGAGAAGAGGTGCTAAAAGAAAACCATGACTTCCTTCTAAAGGAAATGCAGCATAAGAGTTCTTGGCACGGCCATCTACATAGGCAGCACCAGCACCTCACTTCACATGTCCAGGGTCCAACACACACTGGAGAGATACAGACCTGGGTCTGAGTGAGTGGTTTGTTGCTTCACTCACAAAAACCCAAAAGAATCCAGAAAAAAAAAGAAGCAAAGTTTCCAACATAAAATTATCAGCCTTTTACTCCTGATTAAGCAATCGCTATCGCACCTAAAGACACACTGCTCAGGTGGCTGAATCCTATATTCCTTAGCCAACCTCAAATACCTCAATCAGTTTTGTAAATATGCTAAAGAGAGCCAGGAGATCTATACCTCAAGAAACACTGCCAGTCCTGCTAGTTTCAGATGTAAAACTAAAAATTGAAAGCAATAAATTTTAAAGATTTTCCTCTACATATTAAACATCAGCAGTTCCCTTCCTATTGTTTCTTTGCTTTGTATTCATTATCCTTGCTCAGGAAACCTACTCCATTGTTAGAACACCTCCACTCCTGCAGACTTGGTGTGAGTCCTGCCCTCTGCCCTTCCCCCCCAAGTTACTATGTGGTAAACACTGATTTGCTTACTAGTTGTCCTTTCACTGGTTATCGCCTCCTTGTGCCCACCCTCCCCAACACCACCTAAACTGGGGGCTTCTTGAAGACAGACCCTATGTTCTTCATTTCCATATCCGCAGTTCCTGGAGTAGTGCCTAGTGGCTAGCCCTGTAACGCCATAATTATTCAATGAACTAGAGAACTGAAGTGGGGGGGGGTCTTCAAGTCGTGAGGACTCACAGTGCTTCTGTTTTTCCTCTCCTGTCTTTTCCTTCCCCTCACCTAGTCTTTCTGCCTTTCTCTCTTACTTTTTCCTGTCTTCCCTTCTCTTTCCTGAGCCTTACAAATATGTATTCACTTGGCAGAGGTTTACCGTGCATCAGCTGCATGCCAGGCCATGTGCCGAAGGCTGGCACCTCCAAGGTGAGTAAGACAAAGCTCTCTTGCAGTAGTTCGCTGTCTGGAGGGGGAGACAGATGAGACATATATAATTATAATATAATGTTATTTGTATTGTACTGTGATGAGCAACAAGGCTGTGGGAACTAAGAGGAGGGTGGAAGTGTGACTACTCTTGCCTGGGGTTCAGAGAAAGCTTTTGCAAAGGAGGTGACATATTCTAATGAGGAGCAAGTGTGGAAGCCTGGAAGATTCTGCAGAGAAAACAGCATTTACAAGGTTCTAGGGTGTGAAATAGCATGGCTTCTTCTAGGAATGGAAAAAACTCTGAGGCAGGGATGGGAGGTGGGGGCAGGGGAGAAGTCTGAAAGGCAGGCAGGAGCCAGGCCCTAGAGGCTTCTGTGTGATATGCCAAGGAGTCTGGACTTTATTCTAGAGATGACAGGGAACAGGAATGAATTTTTGGGGGGGTTGGGGGGTTAGTCTGTGCTTTGGAGATGTAACTCTGACAAGCGGTGTGAGGGATGGATTTGAGAAAGAAAAGGATTAAAGCCCAGGGTCTGGCTTCTGTTGCTCTCACAGAAGTCCCTTCCTTGTCATCCCTCTCCTCTTCTCCATGGGGCTTCCTGCAATCCCATCGAATTTCTTTTCTGTCCTTTCCCTGTTTTCCAGTTCCTACCTTTTTTTCTTTCCCTCCAGGATGAACTCAAGTGATCTTCCAAAGAACTGTTGAACCATAAATTTTTGGAATTTGGTAACAGTTCACAAAGTGTCTAAGTCTCAAGAGTGTAGGGCTGTTTCCATAGGAGTTTCACTACCCTTCTCCATTTTCACTGAGGAGGAGGGAAAGGGAGGCAGCGAATGGCCTCCAGCAGGAAGAACTTAGGTTAGAGAATGGGAAGACAACTGAAGAAACCTCCTGGGCCTCCTTTTTCCCAGGGGCTGGGAAGGTGAGGAGAGCTGAGGGGACCCCTCTCCTCAGCCCCAGAACTGGATCCCCATGGGTTCCTAAGACACCTGGGCTGAAGACAAAACTCCCATCCTTCAAGTGCCTGCCCTAGGTGTTTCCGTTTCCTCCTGACCCCAAACATCACGTGCTCTGCCCTCTGACCCACCTCAGCACCAAAGCATCACCTGCACCTGACAATGAGGTGAGGAGAATCTGTGCCCTTACTAGGCTCACAGCTGGCAGGGCACCCACAGCAACAACTTCTGGGATGGATGGGGACATACTACCCTCAGGCCCATGAATAAAGGGGGAATTTAAGTGAAGGCCTGGGTCACTGCACTCCTCTCCCTCCCACACGCCAGAAACAAGTGACCTGGGGCTTCTCAGCCCCTCAGCCTCAGTGTAGCTGCAATTGGCTATAAATTCCTTTCTTTTATTTGCCTTCATTTGCACATCAACCCATCTCTCTTACTACATTGTGAGTATATAAGTTCAGGGGCCATACGTTATTCACCTTTGTACCATCCTTCCCCTTCAAGTTCATAGCCCAGTGTCTGGCACCTGGCAGCTGTCATGGGTTGAACTGCACACCCCCAAAATTCTTATGTTGAGGTGCTAACCCCTAGCACCTCAGGATGTGACTGTATCCTTAGAGAGTTAGTCAAATTAAAATGAAGTCATTAGAGTGGACACTAATCCAATATTACTGGTGTCTTTATAAAAAGGGGAAATTTAAACACATTCACACAGGGAGAATGCCATGTGAACGTGAAGGAAGAGATCAGGGTGAACGAAGAACACCAAGCATTGCCAGCGGACCACCAGGAAGAGACATGGAACTAATCGACATCACAGCCCTCAGAAGCTACCACCAACCCTGCCAACACCTTGATCTTGGCCTTCAAACTCTAGAACTTGTAGACAATAAATATCGCTTATTGTCCAGTGTTCCAGTCTGTGGAACTTTGCTAAGGCAGCCCTGGCATACAGTAGCCATTCTGCTAAGAGAATCAGAGGGTGCTAGAAAGTAAGGGATCATTGTTCTACTTGATGAAAGGTTGCCCACTTTGCCATCTGCGTTATCATCAATGCAAGTTGACAATATAAGATATGGGATAGACTTCACAGTGTCTAGTTTTTCCTCCTAGTTCAGTTTAATGGTCTACATTGGTTTTGCAGGTCTGTAACCATGATCCAGCTGTTTGGAGGGATGTAGAAAGTTCAGAAGGTTGGAAGGGGGTGGGTTGCTTAACTGGCTTGAGGAATTTTAAGTAGTGTCTAGATCAGGGCCAGTCTAAAAAAATAATTCCACAGGCCCAAGGAACACTGACTGAGTTTCTCCCCTAAGGTTCTGTGAACAATTCTTTTCAAACGTTTCCAGTTAGGCTCTTGGCCTCAGTTTCCCTAATAATAAAACAGACTCATACTAGCTCAGCAGCCCTTGGGTAAATAGACAGTCATCCCAAAGGAACTTTGAGATTCTCCTATGTTACATATCTGAAGAGAGTTTTTCTGGTTCTTACTAATTATTTCCAGGGTTAATGTGTTTTTTCATAAAAACACCATGAGCAAAATTCTGCACAATGCCATATCTACAAATGCCTTCCCAATTTACTGTGACAGCACAGTTTCCCTGTCTTCATGGAAGTACTTTATAAACATTAAACAAGCAGACGATTTGTTGAAAGAGAGCAGCCAATCCGAAACACACACATGAAAATGGTTCTTTTGCTACTTGAACACTACTCGGACAATGTTTATTCTTGAATGTTGCCTTTTCTTTTCCAAATCTCCCTCTTGTCACCTTCCCTCTCCCCCAAAGAAATAGCCAAGGCTCTGGAACACACGTACACGTGCAACCTTCATTTTCCTACCCATTCTTTCCACTTATCCTCGGTGAGCTCCATTGTCATCGCAGCCTGCTCAATGGGACCCCCAATCTCCTTGGCTCCCTTTCTCCATTACATCCTCAGCTGGAAGTCATGCTCTTGCTGGCACCGCCCCAGCTCCCGGCCTGGCTCCCTCCCTCTGAGCTGTTGATTCATCACAGCTCTTCAAATCTCACCTTAAAAGCTTCCCCAGGGTTTTATCTTGCCTTCAGCACTCAATGCAAAATGTTTGGGGACACTTTGTATTAAGTGTGTTATTGGCACTAATGGTACACACAAATCAATTGTATTAAATCTTCATGACTTCAAGTAATTTGTCTGGGAAAATGGCATTCTCCATTTCCCACTAGGATTTTGAATTTGTGTGTATGTTCTTTTTTTCCCTCGGTGCTGTTCTGAACAAACAACAAAAATTACATAACTGCCGAATATCCTTTTCTTCCATTTCCCCAACTGCACCTTCTCATTGTGCGAATTGGCACAGTCTCCTGAACGCGGTTGTGTTTACTTCTGGGGCACACTGTATAATTTAACTTTCTGCAATATAAAATAAGTCAGTGGCGATATTTTTACTTGTTCTGACAATGTCCAAAGTTGTCTCTCACTGTTTTTATTTAAAGGAACTAGACACAAACCTGGCTGCCTTAGCCACGGCCTCTGGGAGGGCTACAGCTGAGAAAATCCGCCGTCAGGAAGAAGTGAATAGAACTAACAAGACTATTGAGCTGGCCAACAGATTAGTGAAAGGTCTGGAGGTGAGGTCCTACAGGGCAGACTAATGAAGCAGGCTGCAGAAAGCACTTCTTTGTTATACACTACTGATCTGGCAATAACAGCAGCACTTAGCAAAGAGCCTGATGAGCTGAAAAAATTATGTCATTAGCATTCATTTTTTTCATAATAGAAACATGTTTTTGACCTTTACATTTTCTTACATTTTACCATGCTGCGGCCTGTGTTAACTGTAAGAGTACCTAGTGACTAGCATATTCACAAAGACCTCCAGGAAAGGAAACAGTCACTCTTTCTTGAGTATTGACAAATAAAGTTGATGCAATAAAAAAGGCAAAGACTTTATTTGGAACAATTAGACAATGCTAATGATAGAGCCCTAGGTTGGTTTACCACGAAGCACAATGCAATTTGTCCGACTTAGTTAAGGAATATGATAATGCCCTAATTATCTGTCTAAGATGTGCCCTGGATATTACAGAGGAGACAAAGAATAAAGAGTGGCAAACCATGAATTATCCAAAATAATCCATATTGTTAAAGGTTGGCTCCTGAGAAAGTCTGGTCACTGGCGGCTTTCTCATTTGCCATTCAGCTATTGTTAATTTAATCTTTTGTATATATTCAAATTTTTTTCCCTGGGTTAACATTTGTTGGGAGAATGTCTCTTCTTGTTCCACGCCATTGTAGGAGGCATGTTTTTCCAACCAGCGGCTCTCCATGCCTTTCTTTTATTCTGGTAACTGGACTTGCAGTGGGCCAAGAAAGCATCAACCCACTGCTAATTAAACAGATTTATCCAACTGGATATTATTAGGAGAATTTAAAGTATAAATTGATGAGTGCTTGTTTAGTGCCATTTGAAGTAAAAATTGAAAGGATTTATCGGCTGAGAAGAAAAAGTCTCAGTGTCTCAGATGAAAGCTGGAAAATCTAATGAATTTAAATGTATCCCACCAGGGTAGCCATATTTCTTCTCACCGTAAGACACTGATGTCTCTCAAATTAATGAAAGTAAATTACTATCTTAATCCAACAAATCTATCACTGTTTTATCAAATCAATTTGCCGGTTCCCAAATAGATCAGGGGAAATAGTAGAGGAGTAGCAATGGATTTCTTTTTTTCCAAAGAGTAGCGTGAATCCCCACACTCTAAAAAAACATCCATACCCGAACTTGACCAACTTAGTTTCACTCCACTTGATGAAGCTTCTCTGTGCAAAAAAAAAAAAAAATACCTGTTGGCACAAGCTCAGGGCAGCAACCACACTCTAAGCCCAGAGAGTGTTGGCTCTCTTCCAATGTTTTCCATGTCTCTTGCTCTATCCTTTCTAACATAATGAATCTGTGGCCTCCAAAGAACATTCGAGTGAGACTATGAACACAGGACATCTTCGTGAAGACCTGCCTTTCCTCAGCAGCTCTGACGCTGTGCTGGCTCCTTGGCCGGCTTGTGGAGAATCCACGTCACCATGATGAACCCATCAGCAAATAAATTTTACTGCCCCACGGTGGAGATGCTTGGTGTGTCTACTCCAAAATCTTCTTTGCTGAAATACTTGTTCCATTTATTTTGAGGCCCTTTATAACAAACAAAAGCAATGGAGACTGGGTGGAAGTGCAGAAATCCATGCGCATCTGTACGTCTGTGATGACAGGAGCCAACCACATGAGGGTTACGAAAGCACTGCCATCCCTACTTCTCTGGCAGTGTGGGCAATTAAGGCTCATTGCCTGCAGGCATGTCTTTCTTAACCTATGTATTCCTAGTACTCAAAAATGTTTCGCCCCTTAAATGTTACTTTCCCAGAGATGGGAGTTTGTTTAAAAATGTCTTTTCTCTTTTTTGCCTGTGTTCTACTTCTGTGCTTTCATATTTTCTTCCTTTCTAGTTTTCTGTTTCTTCGTTACTCTCTCCTTCCTGCCTTTTATTTCAGCTTCAAAGAGGTATAATTGACAAATAAAATAAGATACTTAAAGTGAACATCATGGTGATTTGATACATGTATATACTGTGAAAGGCCCCCCCCCATTGAATTAACTAACACACCCATCATCTCACATACTTATCTTTAGGGGCGGGGGGAGAACATTTAAATTCTACTCTCTTGGCAAATTTCAATTATACGATACAGTAGTTATCAACTGCAGTCACCATGTTTTGCACTGCACCCTCAGACCTTACTTGCGTTATATCTGGAAGTCTGTACCCTTTTACCAACCTCTCCTTATCCCCCCTCCACACCCCAGGCCCTGGTAGCACTTTTCTACTCTCCATTTCTAGGAATTTACCTTTTTTTCTTCTTATATTTCACATAAACATGATACCATGCGGTGTTTGTCTTTCTCTGGCTTATTTCACTCAGCATAATGCCCTCAGGTCCATCCGTGTTGTCACAACCACCAGCAGGATTTCTTTCTTTCTCATGGCTGAATGATATTCCATTGTGTGTGCATATGTGTATGTGTATAGATACAGATACACATGTACACACACACACGTCTGTATATATATATACATATGTAAATATGTACGTGTGTGTGTGTGTATATGTAAGTCATATATCTCATATCTTCCTTCCCCATTCACCTGTGGATGAACACTTGGGTTGTTCCCATGGCTTGGCTATTGTAAATAATGCTGCAATGAACATGCAAGGACAGATATCTCGTCAAAATTCTGTTTTCATTTCTTTTGGGTAAATCCCCAGTGGTGGGATTGCTGGATCATATGGTAGTTCTTATTGAATTTTTTGAGGAAACTCCATACTGTCTTCCACAGTGGTTGTACCCTCCCTGGCTTTTTTTTTTTTTTAACCTTTCTTACTTCTTGTTCTCTTTCTTTCCTCCTTTTCTCTTTTTCTCCCTTCCATCCCTCCTTCTTCATTCCATGTCTTTTTCCTTTGAGGTATTTTTTTCACTGCATCTTTCTATGTGAAGAGTAGAAATCTAATCTTCACTGACTTTTTTTTTTTAAAGGCAACTCTTTTGGAGCAGACTATCACATTTTTGTCTCTTCCTTTGTAAAATATAAAAATGGTTCATTACAATAAGTTCTGTGTTTACAGTTTGAAATTTATGTTTGGAATAATCAGGGTCTTCATTTGTTAAGTCCTGAGCATTTCTCCCTCTTTGGTACTTTACTAATAGCCACTTCATTATCATTTAAAATAATTCTTTGGTATCACTCATTATTAAATGTTGTTATAAGAATTGTTTTCTCCAAGACTATTTCATTACCATCATAAAATTCATTTAATTAGCATGTTTTTTTAAATTAGAACACATTAAAAAATGAAGTGCTGAAATCTTACTAAGACTTGTTGCTTTAAAACACACTGTTACCTTTCTGAAGGAAAATTTCAGAGCATTGAGTATTTACTTTGACCCAGGAATCTCATTGCTAGGATTTTACCCTAATGAAAGAACATGGCAAGAATTCACTACTATAATATTTATTGCAGCACTGTTTTTAATAGCTAGAGATTAGAAATAACATCAATGTCCCCGAACTGGGAACTGGCTAAATAACTTACAGGTCATCCACAATATGGAATATCACTACCCATTAAAAATTATGTGGTAGAAGAATATTTTTGCCACATGGGAAAATGTTCTTATTATATTTTGAAGTAAACAAAGGAAGTTACAAAACGAGATATATGCTGTCATCTCAGTGTGGCAATATATTGCCTTTCGACTCCAGATCTACTCGATTACCTCTTCTGCCTTAATAGGCCGCCGTTTACTCACTTTTCCTTTGCAACAAGCATGATGTTAGGCTTGTCAGTAGAGGGCAGAGGAGAGACAATGCAGGAAGAAGCTTCCTCTCCTGATTCCAAGACTTTTCTTTCGCTTTTCTTCTTGTTCCTACACCACTGCCAGAGGCTTCTGCCCCAGCCACACACCTAGAGCATACGGTCCCTCAACAGGTGCTCAGCCCCACCGCAGCCAGCGACCACAAAGCAGCAGCCTTCCCAATAGGGACACTGTCACCCCAGGCCTCCACTCGTCTTGCCAGCAAGCTGACTCTTGGTAACCGTGCCTCTGAGCACCTGCCCTGCAGAGGTATGTTCCCTGCTTGCCCAGCCACAGTAGCCCAGTGCTGGCTCAGGCAACCCAGAGAATGTCACCATCCAGTGGAGTTGTCATCTTCTCCAGGAAAGTCTGCATCCACTTTGAGAAAGCCCCCCACCCCACCCGTGCTTCAAAGTTATTCTTCTTTTGGATGCTCTTTCTTAGCCCTAGGGTAGCCTTTAGAGTTTTCTTTTCACCTTACTAATTACACCTGTTATAGTTAATAGTTCTTTATAATAAATTTCTCTTGTCCAAATTACTGTGTGATTTCTGTCTCCTGATTGGACCCTAACACATATGTTAAATATAGAAAGAGAGGAAAAAATACTGAGACAAAAAGGCAAAAACTGAATAGTAATTGACTCTAGGTGGTGTGATAATAGGTCTCTTTCATGTTGGTCTTTGTGAATCACAGTCTTTTCCAAAATATTTTGAGTTTATTTATTTATTTTTCATTTCCATCTCTTTTTAATTTTTTTTAAAGATTTTATTTATTTATTTGACGCAGAGAGAGAGAGAGACAGAGAACACAAGCAGGGGGAGCAGAAGAGGGAGAAGCAGGCTCCCGCTGAGCAAGGAGCCTGACACGGGGCTCAATCCCAGAACCCTGGGATCATGATCTGAGCCGAAGGCAGACACTTAACCCACTGAGCCACCCAGGGGCCCCTATTTCTTTTTTTTTTTTTAATGTTTAATTTTTAAGTAATCTCTACACCCAATGCGGGGCTTGAACTTATGACCCCAAAATCAGGAATCACATACTCTAGAAACTGAGCCAGCCAGGAACCCCTTCATTTCTATTTCTAAGATTCATTATTATGCTAACAAAAGTTAAGCCTTGATATGAGTTTATGTTCTTGCTACAAAATTCAGATTCAAAACCAGAATGGTCATATTAAGGTGACTATTCAATCAGCAGATTGGTTTAGGCTGGCCTGATGGTGGGGTCACACAAAGTCCTATAATTACTCCTAAGAACTGACCTCTATACAGTGACCACAATCGGCTTCCCCAACACTGGAGACACCCTACAACTTTGGTTTTATAATCACCCTGCTAATGCAATGTTGTCAAGAACTGTTGTAAATAGAAAATAATTTTTAAAAATACTGCAGCAATCTTGAAAAATTTATCATGCAATTTTATTGCAGTCTTCTGCTATTTAATGTATCTACACAAGTAGCAAATTGGCTTGTTACCGTATGAGCAGATGTACCACAAATGCAAAAAGGACCCTGCAGTAGGCTGAATTCTAAGATAGCCCCTCAAGGTTCAGAACCCTTAAGATGCAAACTCCTTCTTCCAGTTATTCAATCAAACACTGCAATGAGAGGCTTGTGCAGAAGTCATTTAGCTTCCAAACCAGCTGACCTTAAGAGAGGGAGATTATCTCTAATTATCATATATTATGACTGACCTTGTTGTTCTACGAGCTCTTTCAAAGTAGAGGGTTTTCTCTGACTGGTTGCAGAAAAGGAGAAAATCCAAGATCAGAAGCACAACAGGGATTCAACGTGGAAAAGTTCTCCATTGCTGTCTGAAAATGAAGAGACCAAGTAAGTGGCAAGGAATATGAGCAGTTTCCAGGAGCTGAAAGCAGACCCTGCCAATAGCCCAGAAGGAAAAGGGAAGCTCAATTCTACAGCCACAGGAACTGAATTCTGCCAACACGAACACGCCTGGGAGCATGTTCTTCCCGAGAGCCTCCAAATGAGAATAGAGAACAACTAGAAGGCAGACAGATTGGATCTTGCTGGCCACTCCTATTCTTAAGGATTCAAGGACAGACATCAATTCAAAAACTCCCAGGGCAGGGTGGGGGGAACTACAGATTCCCTGGAAACGTGAGCCTTAACCCTCTCGCATCTCTGTAGCCATCCCTGGGGAAAGGCGCTCTGGCGCTACCAACACAACCAGAGTGTCTGGATTATGGATTCAAGTTTCAGATTAGAGAGTCCGCACATTCACTCATTATTGGATGTACTGGGACTGTCCCTCTTGATTCACACTCCTTGAGGCTTTTTTTTTTAAAGATTTTATTTATTTATTTGACAGAGGGACAGCCAGCGAGAGAGGGAACAAAGCAGGGGAGTGGGAGAGGAAGAAGCAGGCTCCCAGCGGAGGAGCGGGATGTGGAACTCGATCCCAGAACGCAGGATCACGCCCTGAGCCGAAGGCAGACGCTTAACGACTGCGCTACCCAGGTGCCCATGAGGCTTTGATTATAAAATGTGACTTCATCGTAGGCAAAGACTTGGGAAATGATCACTAGCTTTTTTATGTTTTGGTTACAATTTTGCAATCGAGTAAACGTCTTGACTCAGTAACAGCTTTCTGTTCTAACACTTTTACTCCTCCTATGAACCCTCTCCCTTACTCACAGTCCCTCTTGCTCTTATTTTCCTAATATGACCTCTCTAATTGGGTTACTTCTTGCTTTTGTTTTTAGTTTTCTGTATAGCTGTTTTTTCTACTCTGCTTCTAGTTGCACAGGGTAGGAAATAAGAGCTATTCACTTTACCAGAAACTGATTTTTGCCTATCAGCTTTCAAATTCTAAATGAAAATTTGAAATCTGGTTCCAGATCACTTTAAGTAATTTCTGCCAGTTAGCAAAGAAAGAGAAGCTAAGCTCCTCATAGAGGAGAATGATTCTGCAAAGTCCTAAAAAGAACAGGTTTTTCTGTGTCACATTGAACTTAAATGATGTCGCAAGAGTGAAGAAATTCCCACCCTTGGATGGGAGCTGCCAAGGGACCCTCCATCCACCAGCAGGACTCCCTCTGCCCTCCGCGTGAGTTTGCTCTTATCCTGGTTTCCTGATAGGTATTAATCCTGGTCCACTAATTCCGAACGCTCCCTCTGCAAATGGTTATTTCTTTAGTCTCCCACAGCTACTTCAAGAACAGGGCAAAACAAAGCTTTACTTCCGTTTTGAAGTCTACTGGGAATTGAATGACAGAAGCCATGAAATCACAGCTAAAGCCCTGGAGATGATCAAGTTGGAAGGGCAGTGATGCATGTTTCCTCTGTTGACAAGACTGACACTATAGGTTTGAAAAGTCTTTATTGCTGTTTCAGTCTGCACTCACCAAGAAGGAAGATGATTTCAAAATCCAGTTGAAAATCCCGCTATCAGAGGAGTCCCTCACCTGCCTTCCCTCTGCACAGGGTGATTTCCTTGGGCACACTTTCCCACTACAGAAGCTAGAAACAACCCCAATGCAGCAGCAGGGGTCGGAATAGAAGTTTCATATACAGGAAATCTACTTGATGAGTGTTATGGATTGAATGGTATCCCCCAACCCCGCCAAAATGCTTATGTGGAAGTCTTAACCCCCAGGACCTCACATGGTGATCTTTGGAAATAGGGTCATTGAAGATGTAATTAAATAAATGAAGATGAACTCAAACTGGCAGGATGGGCCCCTAATCGCTATGACCAGTGGTCCTTCTAAAAAGGGAAAATTTGGGCACAGGGGTACATACATAGAAAGAGGCCATGTGAAAATTGAAGGTTATGCTACCACAAGACAAGAGACTACTAGCAGCTACCTGTTTCAGGCCTTTCTCTAGCACTTTCCGAAGGTATATGGTCCTGCTGATACTCTGGTTTAGAACTTTTGGCTTCCAGAACTGTGGGACAATAAATTCTGTTGTTCTAAACCACCCAGTCTGGGCACGTTGTTATGACAGTCCTAGGATACTAATACAGTGAAGACAGTGATTCTCCCCTCCTCACTTTTGAGTGCCATGGCAAACAACACATCCTCACTGCCCATATACCCACTGCTAAAATTGCAAGACATTTGAACAGGAGGATGGGCAATCCTGCACAAGGCCTTTGACCTAAGAGCAAACCAGAGGTCTCTGGCGGCTGCCCAAATAGACCTCTGCACAGTCCAGAAATAACTCCTCATGACATCCCTCGCCACCAGCATCTCACTGTAATGACTGAGCCCCAGAGCTGCTGCCCTGTGCTTATGATAAAACTTTCCTCCTTTTCATCAACATTGGGTTTATGGATGGTTTTAGCATTAGATTTCAAGATGGACACAAATCAGCATGTGTTATCATTCTGCTCTTAGCTTTGCCTGTACCATTGCCTGGAGTACAAACCTGTAAGGGGATGTGTGGATGGCTCAGGGAGGGGAAGGGTCTTATGCTGGTTTTGATGTCTCAGATTTCTCACTCTCCTGCCTGAATTTATTTCACCTCCTCCTCCAGTTTCCAGTATGAAGAAGTAACAAACGTAGAAGTAAAAAAAAAAAAGTGGCTTTATCAACAAGCAAAAAGGACTCTTCATAGTGACAAAAGATGAAAACTCTAATTTCGTAAAGGAGGAGGGTAGGTATAAAACATATGATAATCTCTAATACTTCGAATTAGGAAAGAAGTCAAAGATTTTTTTAAAACCTCATTTGGCAGCTTCTTAGCAGCCCCAGTTTCTTCTGGAATTTTCTTCCTTGTACATTTTGTTATTTCTCAAAAGCCACCTAAGTTTCCACCCCAGGAACCTCTCCAAGGAGTCCCAGTCTGTGTCCCCCAGTCTTCCTCAGGCGTGTCCAGTATTTTCACAGTAAGCATCTTTTCCGGAAGCATGTTTACCACATCACTAATTGGCTGTAAGGCAATTTTGCCATCAAAGAAAAAAAATCACAAAATATAAAAGAGACATGTATTGAAAAGAACATTTTGAAACATGAAACATGAATAACAAAGTTAAAAAGATTTTATTGTGAAACACAAAATATTTGAAAACATTTAAAATGGGTCTAGATTCATGGCAATACTGTGCAAATCTGGATTGTCCCTAAGCACATGTCTTCAGTTTTTCTTTCCTAGTGTTTTATATCCATATGCGTATTTTTCTTGTTGATGCATCTCCTTGCGCATCACACTTTTTCTTTTCTTACTAAAATTTCTTCCTTTGTTAAGAGAGGTATCAGTTTACAAATACTAGGGCACATATTTGCAACTGAGCTTTGTATTGCACTGTGAGAGCCTTCTTCACTGTTCTTTGTTCTTGGCCTATCGTCACGTGTCTGTTGATATACTTTCCAAAGTTCTATGGGAAATGTGGGTTAAAACCTCTGTGCCACTGTATAGACCACTATGAGGGCTAAGATTTATATAATACAGAAATGAGTATAACTGCACCAAAGGAGAAATGAAACCAAACTGTCAGCCACTTGATGGAACCAGCAAACTGTCAAACCGTCAACCAGCTCTTTTCAATGCCTTATTGCACAGTTGCCTTATGCCGGTTAGTATGGGGCAAAAATGCTTGCAGCAAAGATGCTTATGGGGAAACCACCAAGAAACTTCATTAGGACCACCCTGAGGTTCAAGGACAACATAAAGAGAACACGTGGACACATCAGAGAAAGTTTACCTTTCTCCATTGTGGTAAAACCAACTTGAAGAGCATTCCCTTCTGGGAGAGGGTCACAAGCATCATCTTTTTAGATGACAGACAGTACATTATAATTTCACAACTGTCTCAGTGATCTCTGGCCAGAATACCTGCATTTGTCACACACAAACACACACACACACACACACACAAATGTAATCTGTGGGAAATGAGAGTAATCTTGCAAAATTAAGACTCTCCTCGTGACTTAAACCTTAGCTAAAAATTTTTCACTAGGAAGGAGTTTTACCAGCTGGACCCGGTTGATTAAAGAATTTATCTGGAACAGATTAGCTATTCTCACCGATGTGTGATTTTACCTTGTCATTTAGGAATTTATGAATATACAAAGGCCCCTAAGAAACTCAAGCAGTCGGTATAAATGTATATATAAAAATCCAGAAAAATACAGTGCTGTGTTTTCGCTTGCTTTAGGATTCATCAAGGCAGATTGAAATAGTTAATGCCCCCCTAAAAGAGAACAATTTACTCTGGTCTCACAAGTAGGATCAGGGCCAATGAACTGTAACAAAGCATTACATTTAGGACACGCATCTAATGCCACTCAAGGATAACATAATCTACACATGATTCATAGAACTAGTTCCAATTAATTCTCCCCCTATGAATATATGGGGCTAAACATCTACTGTGGCCTTTACATTTCCATCCACATTTTGATGCATTCGTTCATTAGAAAGCACAAATTATTTATCAGAGTAGTCTCTTTCATGCTTCTATTATTTGTACCCAGAGCCATCTGGAATGCAAAACAAGAGGAATAAAATTCAGAGGCCAAATCATATCCAGTTTGCTATATAAAATTTTATGGGAAGTTCAAAAAAAAAAAAAAAAGCAACGTAAAACTTTTCTCTGTCCCCTTCTAGGACCCTGTTCTGGTTTCCACTTTATGACTGCCTGTTGCTAGCATATCATGTGAAATTAACCATCAGGCATTGGAAGGTGAAGAGCTGATTTTACAGCTCATTGATGTTCTAAGGGATGCACTGTATTTAATTAAGATAGTTCTTTACATAGGGTTTAAAAACATTTATAATGCTTCCCGGACTATCAACAGGTGAAGTTAATCAAGTAAGTGGGGAAAAAAAATTTTGCCTCCGGATAACAATGAACCAGCCCCAAACTTACATAGTTTTCACCTACACACATATAAAAATTCTTCTGCTTAAAAAAAGTGATAGGGTATGGGGCGCCTGGGTGGCACAGCAGTTGGGCGTCTGCCTTCGGCTCAGGGCGTGATCCTGGCGTTATGGGATCGAGCCCCACGTCAGGCTCCTCCGCTGTGAGCCTGCTTCTTCCTCTCCCACTCCCCATGCTTGTGTTCCCTCTCTCGCTGGCTGTCTCTATCTCTGTCGAATAAATAAATACAAAATCTTAAAAAAAAAAAGTGATAGGGTAGATAGAAAAATTACATAGATAAGGGAGAGCAGTATTTTTTTTTTAAGATTTTATTCATTCATTTTGAGAGAGAGGGCGCAAGCAAGTATGGGCAGGAGGAGGACAAAAGGAGAGAGAGAATCTCAAGTCGACCATGCTGAGCTCGGAGCTGGAATGCGTCCTACAGCCATGAGATTGTGACCTGAAGCAAAATCAAGAGTCCAACACGTAACTGACTGAGCCACCCAGGCAACCCAGGGAGAGTAGTATTTTTAAAACACAGGAAGTATCCAATTAAAGCTGATTTAAAATGTACCATCAAATGGATTTAATCACAGAGAAGAGATTACCAACTAGGGATGGAGGCTGCATGGTCTGGGAGGTAGAATGCAGGAGTTCGGGTCAGAAGACTTTTTGACTTAATTGGATACCTCTTTACTGCTAGGTGATCTCCTGTGTACATGCTTTGGGCCCTAGTTCCCCAAGAGTGGGAAAGCACCATCTGACAGTCTTGAACAATAACATTTACCTTACACCTCTTAGCTTTAATATTGAAGAACTTTGAGACTATACCACAAGTGAAAATATAAACAGAGAAGTTTACTGTGACACGCAAAAAAAAAAAAAGTAAGTGGCTGTGGTTTTAAAAAGGTTTGAGAGAAGTCCCACCTAATGACAGGGAAGTAATAATGATACCATGACATACTGAGATTTACAATCTCTTATCTGAACTCCTTTGCACCAGGTGTGTTTCAGAATTCAGAAATGTTAGGAATTTGTAACTATAATTGAGTACATATGTCATATATAATATCTCCATCGTGTTATGGATAGTATTCCATAATTAAACATGCTCATATTTCTGTAACTAAATGTATGTTTGTACTAAATGAAATAAATAAAAATTATCAATAGCATCATATGAGGTCATGCCATGTTTTGCTGCCAAGGGAGTTATAAAATAACTTCCAGTTTCTAGAAATTTTTTTTTAATTTTACACTTGTGGCTAAGAGCTTATACACCTATATTATCCTTTTCAATGCAGTATCACCCACAAATTTCATGAGCATCTGTAAAGATGCACTAAAGTTGGTAAAATAGGTAATAGCATCCCTATAGGACAATGTGGAACTAAGGGTTTAAAGGTGAAATGAGGGGCACCTGGGTGGCTCAGCTGGTTAAGCATCTGACTCTGGATTTTGGCTCAGGTCATGATCTCAGTGTCATGAGATTCAGCCCCGAGTCGGGCTCTGCATTCAGCATAGGGTCTGCTTGGGATTCTCTCTCTCTCCCTCTGCCCCCACCATAAACAAACAAACAAACAAATAAATGTGAAACGATTTGACCCAATATCTTACACCTGGCTCTTGGAAAAGTGGGAACCAACCATTAGATTCAAGAAATGCTCAAACACCAGGAAAGCATAATGAAATATCACCCCATTACTGTCCTCAAGGTCCACACTCTTGAAGGAAAAGGTAATGACCTCATTGTCTGGTCCACTGCCACTTCCATTAATAACTATCATCATGGTGATCCAATTTCTAGCCTTATAGTAAATTCCATGTGTCCTATTCCATGTGCAGAGAGATTTTTTAGATACTTCTCTAAAAAGGACCTTCTCTAAGTAAAAACTAATTGCTTCTATTCTCTGTTACAAAGTGCTAAAAGATTCTGCTTTCTTTTTTATAACTTCTAAGTAGTTAGAAGAGCATAGAAAGCAGATTTCTCTTATTTGTACACAGAGTTCCAGGCTCCTACTGAGAGGAAGGAAAAGGACATATAAAATGATAAGAGTGAAACAAAATCTAGCAGAATGATTACCAAAAGAGAACTCCTGGGTTGCCTGGGTGACTGACTCAGTCAGTTAAGCATCTGCCTTTGGCTCAGGTCATGATCTCGGGGTCCTGGGATCAAGCCCCGCATTGGGCTCCCTGCTCAGTGGGGAACCTGCTTCTTTCCCTTTGCCTCTTCCCTGGCTTGTGCTCTCTCTCTCAAATAAGATACGAAATCTTTAAAAAAAAAAAAAAAAACAGCACACCTTCCCAAAGAGTGCAGTATGCAAAAAAGAGGCAAGAGTACCACTTCTATGGAGAAATCTGACAAACAGTGCCTTAGCCAAGTGATCAAGGTGTTAAGTCATGTTGATACTACCTGCCCTTGATATGATATGATGAGAATGGCACTTTCCTCTGTGTCTTCTGCAAAAAACAAAAAACAAAAAACAAAAAAACAAAACTGTAATCCCAGTCTAACCATGAGAAAGCTATCCAACAAACCCAAACTGAGGGGCATTCTACAAAATACCTGACCAGTACACCTCACAGCTGTTGAGGCCATCAAGAACATCTGTAGTCTCTGATGCTAAGGACCATTACTAGTGAGCCTGACATCCTTCTTTTAGTTCAGAGAAAGCATGAGGGGGAGTCTGAGCTTTGGCATCATCCCACCAGGTTACAGCATGCGATATTTACTACAATTCAAGACACTCCTCCCAAAAGCACATTTAATTTACCTTTCAAAGGGATCAAGAATATTTTTTAAGTTACAATATCTTTAGGTCAAAATAAAAGTGTCAGAGTTAATCTCTTTCTATGCCCTCAGATACATCCTAATGCTGGATATCCTTCTTCTTCCTCAGTAGGGGATTTTCATTAGTCAGATCCAAAATAGAGTTGTGTAGAGTTGGATTATGTCACTTGGTTTCCTAAGGTCAGATGTCATAACCCCATGCTTTCTAAAGGGCTTGCTGTGTACTTGCTCAGCAACTAATTTGGAAAGGGGCTGGTACAACCCACTGCTTCTGAAGCAGTGTGTACTCAGATTCCTAAATGCTATTGACAGAAGGATTAGGTTTATAAAGAAGACCAACCAGGTCTTTTATGGATTAGCATTTGGGGGAACTTGGAAATCTTCCTTGTCGCGCACTGTTTGGACTTGCCTAAAATGCAGACAGACGCTGGGCCCCTTCCTACTCTGAAGCTCCCTCGTGAACATAATGGGGAACCTCAGGCCTTCCCCTTTCTTGTGAGCAGTAGAGCTTGCAGCTGGAAAGCTCTTTGTGTGCCTCGTCATGCCAATAAAGTTACTGAAGTGAGGGTGACAGGTTAGAAATGTATCAGGAACAATGAAGGGAATGCTGTCCCCTCCCTTCTGATTCTTTGAAAGGTTTGATCTTTCAGTGCCAAATGGAGAACTTTAACTCTCCTGTCTCTTAGTTTGGCAGGACAAGGGAAAAGTTAAAGAGATTACAACTTTAATAGAAGAGATTTTTGTCCAAAGAAGAGATTTCAAGGTAGATTCAACCTTCCCCTGAACCCACTACTCATTGCTTCACACTCCTCGAACTAGCGGCAGGATTAGCCAATATACAGACCAGAGTAAAGGCTGACTTCCATGGAGAAATAAAGACTCCAAACACCCCATGATCACTGTAACTAGGTCAGAGACTCCTGAGTCCCTCACCAACCCCCTTCCACCTTCAAATCTTCTATGCTCAGTGGAATTCCATTTATCCCACAACAGCCTGCTGTAATATGCCCTCTTCTAGGAAGTTCTTCATTTATCTCAATCCATCCCTCTCTTCTCTGCTTGAAAATTCATAACTGCTTCTGGGCTCTTCTCCACTCCCAACATCACCTTAATTCATCTTATCACATTGCATTACAATGAACTGTTTGCACTGTTTTCATTTCTAGGAGATTGGGAACTCCTTATCTCATGCATCTCTCTATTCCCAGTTCCTAGCTTGTATCTGGTACAGCACATGTGCTCAATAATTATTGGTTGAATAAATGAATGAATGGGTACTAGGGGCAGCAATTGCAGATAAAATCCAGGAATTATGATTGTCACATGTTCTTAGGGAAGAACAGTCCCTTCCTTAGCCTCAGAAGATTACGACTGGTGTAAGGCTCTAATCTTCCAACTACTCTTTCCCAAGTGATTTAACTAGGAGGAGGCATGTATCTATTTCCTGCCCATGAAACATAAGAGAAGCCTCTGGAAGGCTCCTAGGAAGGCACCTGACACAGAGGATGAAAACATGTAATGTTCTCCATTCTACATCTTCTATTTCCCAGTTTCAGCATCTTTCTATTCCCAGTGCCTAATTTAGTATTGGCACAAGGCAGGTTCTCCATAAGTATTTATGGAATGAATGAATGACTACTAGAAGCAACAACTGCACTACCTTGTCCAGGCACAACCTTGAATGTGGATGTGGTGGCTGGTGCTGCAGGAGCCATCTTGCCACCATGAAGGAAAGGCTGAGGATTCTAGGTATATACTGGGCTGCTGAACTGACATCCAGTCTCTGTCCTTTTGATGTGTGAGAAAAGCAAACCCTAATGGTTTAAACCACCATTAGTCAGGTTGTTTTGTTACTTGCAGCCAAAAACATCCTAAACAATACAGGGATCATATTCTTTTCATTGTTGCCTCCTTAGCACCTACTGTGTTCAGCCACACCTCTCCTATGGGTGCATCTCCATAGTATTGAGAGACTTCACAGTCCCATGGAGAAGAAAGCTTCAGATTTTCTAGGTCTACAAATTTCTACCTTAAGTCTTTTGATTTGACCTAGTTGTTCACAAATCTATCTGAGGTCTGCAAATAAAAGATTTTAATGCAAGGTGTTATGTGCTATCCTGGAGGTTTTGATAAACTGTTCTGAGAGCATCACACACACACACACACACACACACACACACACACAGTTACTACTAATACTGAGCAGTCTCAGATGTGTTGCACTCCCTAACTTCAGCAACAGGGAAATCCCCACCCCCTTGATCTCTTGCCACTCTCTGTTTCCTTCTGACATTAGTGAATAAACTCTCTTGTTTTCACTAGGTTTCTGTCACTGGTATATTTTAGAAATAGTATCACTGGGGAAATAACAAATAAGTGAAATAGAGTCTTCACTGTTCTCTTTCATCATAGATGAGCTTTATAAATTCAGAATCAACAAAATATATTAGTTCTTACTCCAGTTGACTCTACAAGAGCAGATCTAAGTGTTTGTGTGAAGAGTTCGTTTACTCTTGAAAATTTATCCACTGACTTTCTTACAACTTTTCTCTCTCTTTCTTCCCCACAATAACGCTCCCTCCTTAATCCCACCACAAAACAAGATTGTAGATGGGACCCTTCCAACATCGTGACAGAGATCGATAACTTGATGGATGAGTTTCCATTTCACTTTCATTTTTGTCCACTGTGGTCCAACTGAGACCACATCTACTCAGTAGGTATCTTGTTTTCCCACTTCTTTAAATAAAATACTTGTGATGAGTATATGTACATACTGGGGCCACATGCATTAAAGTAAACTGCAATGCTACTCCCCAGTTTTTTTATTAGCACAGATAGGTTCTCTCACATTACCCTTTCATTCATATTTCTTGAGGACAGGTCATTTTACAGATCTCCAAGAGGTTACAGTAAAGCAGCTATGATTGCAAATTGCACTTTTAGTACCACAAGCCTTCTTGACATGGAATTAACTTGAACCGCTATGATAAAATGTTTACCTTTTACTGAGGAAGCGTTTATGGTCAGTACACAAGATTCATCCTCTAAAGATGAAGGACAGTAGAGGAAATCCTGAAGCAAAGTATTATACATTAGCATTTATAGTATGACAATGTTTATATTTTTGTCTTGCATGAATGAATTATTGACTACTGATAATTACTGTGCGTGATTATTCCCAGAAACCAGACATTACATGATCATTGCCTCACCAAAAATTTAAAATCTTCTCAAGTTTGATAAGTAGTGGCAGAGTTGTTCCTCAAAAAGAAAATATTTTTTTAATTACAATGAACCATCAAGAAGGGTTCTGAAGTGATAAGTAAGAGGGGGGAAAAATTCTCAAGTGTATGTGCCTGAACTTCTCAGGATGAGGAAAGAAAGGAGAGAACAAGAGAACAAGGTAGGAAACCAGAGATCCTGGATGCTTGGGTCTGCCATGCCATATGGGCTCCCTGGACAAAAGCCATCTGGAGTGGAACAGATTGTTTCACGATGTTAAAGCTGCCAGATCACAGGATTTCTGGGATTTCTCTCTATTCCCTGGGGCAGGCTAGAAATTTAATTCTAAACATAGCCTAGTAATGGGATATAAACTGTGGGTCCTTAACCAAGAAAGGCAGAGGGTCTCATCTTTAGCCATCCAATCTTGATTAGAACTCTAGAAATGTAACTCTTTGTGGGGGGAGAAATTAAGGGGTCAAAAGTTTGAGAACCATGTTATACCCTCCCTGGAGGATACACATGGACAGAGCAAATTCAAAGTCTTGAGGCATACATGATTTGAAAGAAATCTTGTTTTAGCTAGTATTTCTCATACTTACTTGATCTACAGAAACTATTTTGGTTTGCATTTGGGGAAAAATTGCTGTACAGTGATGGACAATAATACCTCTTTTCTACTACTGTGCCTCCACATGCTCCCAGACCCATCACTGAGATGTGTGCAAATGTCAGACAAATACTCTTGGTGTTCTTGGGAATGACCAGAATGCACATATTCTGACTGGGAAGTTCAGTGTCTTTTTTTTTTTTTTAAGATCTTATTTATTTATTTGACAGAGAGAGAGACAGCCAGAGAGAGAGAACACAAGCAGGGGGAGTGGGAGAGGAAGGAGCAGGCTCCCAGCAGAGCAGGGAGCCCGATACGGGGCTCCACCCTAGGACCCTGGGATCATGACCTGAGTCGAAGGCAGACCCTTAACGACTGAGCTACCCAGGCACCCTTCAGTGTCTTTTCCAATGTCAGTTGAATGTGGTTTTTAATGGGACCTATGCTTCTGAAGTTAGGTTTCCTTCAGGGAAAATGTTTTCTTAGTAAATACGGATTTAGGCAACATAGACTCCAGATAGGCTACAGGAAGTGCCCTCACGTTGGAAGACTGGAATTGCCAAAGCCCAACCTTGACCCCTCCGCAAAAGTCCCAAACCTGAGCCACTAATCCAAATTCTGGAACATATATGACATCAAACCAGTGAATTTTCAAGTCTTTTATACATCAAAGGGCAAGGTCACAGTGGTGGAGTTGCCTCTAAAAGAAGTAAACATATTCAAATAGCCATAACCCAGGGAAGGAACAATTCTTACACAAAGAAAGAGGCGGAAGACCTAGTTAACAAAGAACATTTTCCTTCTTCTTGATCTGTATGAGGTTGGGTCTGGACTCCAGTGAGAGAAACAGAAACATGCTATGTGGGGCAAAGGGACGCTATCTCCCTTTTAAGAGAGATAAGTAGGTCCTGCAAAGTGGTTATTGACAGAGTCTAGGAAGAAAGGAGTCCAGGTGGGGATCCCTGTGATGGATAGGGTGATGGATGTTGAAAGCAATCCTGTCTGCAGTCCTGGCCTCTGGGATTTAATTAATTTCCCATACTCCCGAGCCCTCAAAAGTTACAGTCTGGTGTCAACTTCCACTAAAGGATCGCAGGAAAGGTCTGTGTCCACTGTCAGGATAAAGTAGGATAGAGAAAACAACAGAGCAGGAACCTGGTCACAAAATAGGAGGAAAGCAGAGCAGTGGTTGGGAGCCAGACAACTGGATTAGAAAAGAGACAGTCAGAAGAGATATGTGGAAATTACAAGACTGTTCAACAGAATGGGGCCTCAGACAATTGAGATGGAAACCCCAGAGTGATGAAGTGGAAACATTTGGGATACACATTCAATAAAAGACATCACTCATATATTTCTCTGACAAATAAGGAAATAGCAATGGTTCTAAAGAAAATATCATCTTGATAGAAATGTCTAGTATTTTTCCTCTTGGCAAGGATGACAATATGAATGGTACTGGTATTTCTGAATGTGTTGTGGGAATTCCAAAGAAGGGATTAACAGCAAGAAAAAATATGAATGTGTAATATGATGGTATTTTAACCCCATATATACCTGGAGATAACTGCATTTGTTATTTCATATTGATATGGTATCATGTCCTTGTTTTTCAGAATCACTTTCAAGTCAACAGTATATTATACACTTGGTGACCAATCCTCTCAACTTTGGGGTCCTCTAGGCCTTCTCATTAACAGAGTATTAAATAAGCAAGCATTTTTTAAAAACTAAAATGAAGAACATTCTCCAATAATTTCAGAGATTTGTTTGCTCTTTTTTACTAAAGAAGGCATTCTAGAACATAAGGCCCAGATCCTCACCTCTGGCAGAAAAGCATTCTCTTGTAAGCCAAACACAAACCTTCTATGGATTCTCTGCTTTTAAAAGTAACATTATAAATTAACTGTCCTGTGTAAAGAAGAGTAGTGAAATAACTGACCAAGTTGACTCGTTAAAAAAAAAAAAAGGCAAGTAACTCTAAATAGAATTTTTTTTTAAAGATTTTATTTATTTATTTGACAGAGAGAGACAGCCAGCGAGAGAGGGAACACAAGCAGGGGGAGTGGGAAAGGAAGAAGCAGGCTCCTAGCGGAGGAGCCTGATGTGGGGCTCAATCCCAGAACACCAGGATCACGTCCTGAGCCGAAGGCAGACGCTTAACGACTGAGCCACCCAGGCGCTCCAACTCTAAATAGAATTTAAACTTAGCTGGAGCCAAGGCAGACCAAGCTGCTTTGATGGTAGTGTTAACATTTAGGACACCATGAATATTAACTCTGAGTTTGCGACTCACTGGGAGTTCTGTCGACAATTTGCTTAAATGCAAAGGCTAAAACACCTTTTTAAAATGTCAAACATGTGTAGGATATAAAAAGAACAAGGTAAATGCAATTAGCAAAAATAGAAAACTGGGGAAAGTAAAATTTTGGCATTTGTATTTTGACTTCACATAGAGATAAGTAAGGGCTGTTGAGTCAACTGAGCATAGGACTTTGGGTCCAAGCTTTGCCTTACATGGTTCTGCTCTAGAAGCTTCCATGAGACACACATGTGTGTCAGCTTCATGTATCGGCTGCCTCAGGCCTGCGAGGAAGGGACCTAGGTGAATAGCAGTAGGGAGTCCCATATTTTGAAAACTGTACAGAGAACATTATTTTTGAAGCCTTCTAACCATGCAGCTTTTATCCTAGAACGGGTTATTTACATCTTAATAGTAATAAGTAGCATTTCAAAACACCACTTTAAAGATACATAATGAGTATATTCAAAATAGTATTTAAGAGACATAATGATAATGTCTCACACTGATCCTATGGCATGCCTGTGAGGCTTTCTATAGGTTTTTCTACTTTTCCTGACTTAAAATATTTCTTGTGCCTTTGTACCTTAATTATTTCAGGGTGGCCCTTAAATAACAAAACAGGTCACTCTGAGGAAAAATGGTGGTAAAAAACCAGAATTAATTTTGGGATTTGGGAGAGGTTTTGAGGAGGTCTGGGGAAAACAGGGTTCTCTTAGCACTACTTTGGAGTCACCATGGGGTGACAGGAAGTTGGTTCAATGGCTACAAAGAAAGCTATAAAAGCACCCTAAACTAAAGGCTATGGGGAAGGGCATTTGTCAGTATGTCTCAAAACATTTTAAACTGTATATTCCACTCTAGGAGCTTATCATCATAAGAAAACAATGGCAGGTTACAAAAAGATGGAACAAGGAGGTTCACTGCACCGTTTTTTTTGTTTGTTTGTTTTAAAGATTTTATTTATTTGACAGAGAGAGACACAGTGAGAGAGGGAACACAAGCAGGAGGAGTGGGAGAGGGAGAAGCAGGCTTCCCACTGAGCAGGGACCCCGATGCAGGGCTCAATCCCAGGACCCTGGGATCATGACCCGAGCCGAAGGCAGACATTTAATGACTGAGCCACCCAGGCGCCCCACACTGCACCACTGTTAATAATCATAAATGTTGGGAGCAAACAAAAGTCCAGCAATAGGGGATTGAGAAAATACATTACAGTACATTCAGACAATAAAACAATCTGCCAGTCATTAAAGATAATGTTAGATAAATGTCTTTCTCAGCAATAAAGAGCTGTTTATAATATACTGTTAAGAGAAAATGCAGGTTACACAACAAAACATATAGCACAATGTTCTTTTCATTTATACATAGGTGGATGGAAAGGTAGAATTATATGCATCAAGGTGGGAAAGTGGCTAACCTTAAAAAGGGTGGAAGAATGGACACTTTTTACTTCTATTTGTCTTTTCAGATTTTTCCATCATGGGCATATATTATTTTTACAATAATAAGGTGGAAACATTTTTAAATAGCAAAAATAAACAAATAAGCACCTAATGAACTTTCTTTTAATCCAGAAGATGCATTTGTGGTTAATATTTTGAAAAATTAACTATACTGCATTTTTGATTTGCCACAATGACAGAGGGACCTGCTCGCATTTGAAAGAATGGGTCAATATGCTGGACAGTCCACAAAGGGAAGAACTGTACCACCAACTGATGTTTCTTGAAGAGTACCTTGCCACATGGTAGTAATACATACATTGGACATAATACTGTGGTATTGTGCATAGATCCCTTTCTCTTTTCACAATTTTCATTAATGCTATTACATATAAAATTTATCTGCCAATGAGGAAGTCAATGACTTCCCATATAGATCACTTTGGAGAAACCTGTGTAAACGATCTGAATTGAAGAAACTAGAGAAACCCAAATATGGAAACAGAGAGTTTATTCAGGAAACATTTAACTCCATTTCCTCCAGGCACTGTGCTGGGTGCCCTAGAGGGTGCAAAGATTAATAATATATGGATGGCTCTTGCTCTTAAAAAGCACATGGCCTCTATGCAAAGGACCAAAAATATCAGGTACAAAGAAGCAAATGCCATAAATGAGATGTGTGTGCATGTGAGAGAGGGAGAGGGAGGGAGGAAAGAAGGAAGGATGTGAGGGAGGGAAAAAGAGAGGGAGTGAAGAGAGAGATAGACACAGAGAGAGGGAGAGGGAGGGAGGGAAAGAGAGAGAGAGAGACCTCAAAACCTTTCCAAAATCCCAGAATTAATTCAATGCCCAGAGAATCTCTGGATTTTGAAATCTTAATTAAAGGACTGGCATATAGAGGCACCCACTGAATGGTGGTGGTACTTATTCATCTGTCCATCCATGTATTCATTCAATCAACAAATGTATACTAAGCACTTATGTGCCAACTCTGGGAATACAAATAAGAGGAAGACCAATCTCTACCCTCTGTGTGGGGACAGATGGGAAAACCAGTTAAGTACACTAAGGATTATAAGCCCCACAAAGAGAAGAAGAGATGAGAATGAAGAAATGGAGAGCTGTGTAGGCACAAAGGAAGGAGGAAGAGTCGATTCTTCTTGGGACAGTAAGAAAAAGCTTCATACAAGAAGTAATCCTCCAAAGAAGGGTAGGAAGAAGATGTAGGGAGGCTAACATGAACTCTTCGGGTTCTCCCCCAGTATGGCAGTCATGATTCTATTGATTCCAAGTGACTAAGACCAACCTGACCCAGCTAAGGAGAAAATAGGAAGGTGCTGGCTCAAGGACCTGAAGGGCAAGAATGTGGCTGGAGATTCCTGGAGCCAGGGACACAGGCTAGTCACTCTCATGTCTTCCTCTCTGTGTAGATCCGTTTCTCTCTCTTACCACAGCCCAGTTCTCCTCACAGAACAGAGACATGGCTGCTGCAACTATGGGCTCACATCTCCCAGCTTTTCCTCAAGAGAAAAAAGTTCTCTACTGCCCAGGTTTAGTTACTGAAACCCTAGGGGAATTTCTGATTGGTTTCTTGAGTCAAATATTGGGGACATGTCACTGTGGACATGGCAGTGACTTCCATGATTAGCTCAGCTTGGCCGGGGCCTATCTTTTGACCAAACACTATGTACAGGCAAGTGGGATCATGTTAAAGTATGAATTCCCCATTTAGCCTAAATAGGGTAGAGAATATTTGGTCTATATAGGGTAGAGAAAACAGCTGCCCCAAAGAAAGGGGGTGTGATTCCAAGAAGGCAGGAGGAACACAAACTAAGAAATATCCAGCATGCCAGAACTCCCCTAAGCCATTCCTAGTTCCTAACCGCTGACAGAATCTCTTGTTCCAGGGTTCATATTACAGCAGCAAAGCTGAAGGTACAAACATCGCTGCATGAGCCAACTTCTAACTGGATTTAGGTGGTACAGGTCCCTTCAGGGCTGGCTGAGTCACAGCCAGCTACACCAGCACTGGTTTCTGGCAAAAAGCAAAACTGCAGACAGAGAAGGACCGCTGAACTTCTGCCAGGGGTAAACACCCAGAATGCCCATATCTTCAAGGCCACAATCAAGGCCACCAACTGTCACCGCCCCTGAAGAGCATGGGCTAGAAGGCTGCAAGGTTGCAGTGAGTGCTCATGTTCACAGAGCAATTAAGAATCTTGTGGGGCTGGAGGTGAAGGTGGGGCTGTGAAACAGGGAGTGTCAGAGCGGATGGGAATTGGAATGGGCCCCAGAGTTCCACTGGCAGATATTAACCCCCTGGTCCCATTGTACTCAAGTAGAAGGGAGGCTTTCTCCATGTCCCTTCTGGCACCATTTCTCACGATCCCTCATCCACCCTTCCTCAATTTATAGTTTCTCTTGCTCACTCATAACTACCCTTCCCACTATATATTTTCCTTATTTCCCTTGTTTATCTCTGTGTCCCCCACTAGATTGTAACCTCCACGAGGACAGGGATTTTGCCTGTTGCTTACATCTGAGTTCCCTAAAACAGTGCCTGTCACATGATAGGTACTAAAGATATTGGAAAATTATTTGTTAAAGGACTGAATTCCCAAGAATTCAAAAGGGAGATAGCCACCTATTAAGGAAAGAATTGTTTCCTCACTCCTTACCTTCTATGGGTAGGAAGCTACCCAGCATCACATTCCTGGGCTCACTTCTCAATTCCTTCCTCCCCTGGGAAGATGGAGTGATATACTCAGGAATGCGTTCGAGACAACGAACAAAGCCTCACTCATCCTCAGGAAGAGTCTGCCCGCAGGAAGCAAGACTTCTGCTCCGTGCCCACACCTGTGTGTTCTGTGGGGCAGGCTGGGGTCCAGCACTGCGGTGGCTGGGAGCAGAGGCACTGCCACTCATTTCTGCAGATAGAGGTTCTAATCCTGGGATCAGTTTTCTTGGTAGTAAAGGTGATGTTTTGATCCCACACTTGCCTAACTTGTCTGTCTTATTTCTCTATTAGTTCAAAACTATTTATTGGTCCCTGTAGAGTTCTAGCACCACCTAAAAATGGCAAAATCAGTACAAATAATCTTGTTACAAAGTAGCATATGGCACCACCTGAATTATGCCCTGTCACAGGTCAGATTCCCTGGAGACAGACCTTAAGACTCTGAGATTTCATGTAAGAGGTTTTGGGAGGATGGTTCTCAGAAGCAACCACCTGTGAGGGAGTGAGAGGAGAGGGACTGGCAGGGGGAGAGGTTGAACTATGATGTGGTAGCAGCTGGCCAAGGCTGCTGGGCCTATTTCCCTCTTCCTCTCCTTGGCTAGTCCCTGCATACAGGCAGCCTCAGGCACAGGGCATGCATGACCTTGGCCAAGGGCAATTCCCTGGGAAAGACTGGCTGGGAGTCATTAGCAGCACGTTGTAGGCCCCTGAAGGGGAATCTGTGTGGGCACCACAGAATCCGTCCACACACCATCCCCCCGTAACAAATGAGCTCTAATGCAGAAGAGGGAGCAAGGTTGCTAAGGGAATGTTTTGAGTTTAAGCCTGGAAAGGGGAGTGAGAGAGAGAGAAGACAACATCCAAATGACATCACACACACTCAAATTCAAGTGGGTCAAGGGGAATGCCGGTTAGAGAGACAGGGGCTTAAAGAGAGTAGAGAAGTCTGGAGTACCTTCTGTGAGGCGTCATCCAAAGGGCAGATGCTTTGTCTGTGGGGACAAGCAGCAGGAATTCATACTCTCACTTGCAGTGCTCTCCAGGCTAGGATGGAAACAGGGAACAGCGTGTTCTGTTTTTCCAAACTTCTGGAAAAGTGAAAGAAATCTGCAGGTTTGTGAGTGACCCCAAGAGGTGATTCCGGGCTCCCATAACACCCTGGGCCTGCCTGGATTGCTGTATGTACGCTCTGAGCTGATACAGATGAAAGACTTTAAAGGGACACATCAGATCCCCTCCTGTGTTTAAGCCCTGGAATAGTTGGCAGGAATAGTTGAAAAATGTTTGCACTTCCCTGCTCAGTAGGGTAACTGTGCCAGGTTTTCTCCCCCCAGCTCACCTAGCTCTACGTAACCCCATCTCAGTTGTGCACACTAGCATGGACTCAGCATTCAAAAGAAATAAGAGCAGATCCAAGAAAAGTCAAGCTGGGGAAAATACAAGATTTAATTTAAATCACAATCTTGCCCGAGGACTATCTTCTGTCTGATAATTGGGTGCTATTACATTAATTATTATAAGCTTTACACTGGAATGGCCAAGGCCATTCTGTGAGAAGTTAAAGGATTTTTATGCTTATCAGTAGATTGTCAGAGTGTGTACTTGTGCCCGGAGCACACATAGGAAAGGGATCCAGTGATACGGCAGCGTATTTGTGGTTAAGCCTGGCCACTGTGATATGCCACTAAAGTTATTTGTGTACTTATTTTATATGCAGATAATTTTGAGTGAAAAGTAAAAGCTCTATTCAAACAAAAGAATGTTTATGCTCAAACGTAATAAAAGAGAAATTATTAGCCAAGAAGTACATACTATTAACATAAGGCAGTTAGGTGCATTAACTGAAAAAAAAGTTTGAGCCCATAAGTAGTTCAACATAAAATAACTCTTGAAATCTACATGGCAATTTCAATTTAAAATGGATATCTGAGATTTTTCTGCTCCACTAATCTAATTTAAATTTTTAAAACACAGTAAAAATCCCCAAGGAAATGTGAAATAAGATAAAAAATTGTATCAGAGTTAAATTTGGCTCTTTAAAAAATCAGTGTATAATTATTAATCTATGACATTTAGAGTTTAAAATTTGACAATTCTTCATTGCACTTTTGTAGTCTGATGTCTAGGCAATTTATGGTATGTACAAAATGTATTATAATACCAGAATAGTACATTCAAGTCTTAAGTAAGTATCTAACCCACTCACTCACATTCTGTAGCAGTGTTTAAATGTTCATGGAATTTCGAAGAAAAATAAAGAATAATCTTAAGGAGAAAGAGTGCATGTGTTCGGGAGTGGTGGGGGCAGAAAGAGAGGGAGAGAGAGAATCTTATTTTATTTTTTTATTATGTTCAATTAGCCAGCATATAGTACATCATCAGTTTTTGATGTGGTGTTCAACAATTCATTAGTTGCATATAACACCCAGTGCTCATCACCACACATGCCCTCCTTAATACCTATCACCTGGTTACCCCATCCCCCACCGCCCCCTTGTAACCCTCAGTTTGGTTCCTGGAGTCCAGAGTCTCTCATGGTTTGTCTCCTTCTCTGATTTCTTCCCAATCAGTTTTCCCTCTCTCCCTCTGTGGTCCTCCACGCTATTCCTTATGTTCCACATATGAGTGAAACCATATGATAATTATCTTTCTCTGCTTGACTTATTTCAGAGAGAGAGAATCTTAAGCAGCAGAGTCCATGTCAAGCGCAGAGCCCCACGTGGGCCTTGATCTCAGGAACCCCCTAAAAAATAATATTAATAGCAATTTATACTCCTAGATCTTAAGGGTACTTCAGGTAAATATGAGCACCTGGATGGCTCAGTTGGTTAAGTGGCCGGCTCTTGATTTCCACTTAGGTCATGATCTCAGTGTTCTGGGATTGAGCTCTGCATCAGGCTCCACATTAGGCATGGAGTCTGCTTAAGATTCTCTCTCTCCCTCTGACCCTTCCCCAGCTCATGTGCTCTCTCTCCCTAAAAGAAATAAATAAATCTTTTTTTAAAAAAAGGGATACTTCAGGGGCATCTGGGTGGCTCAGTTCTTAAGTGTCTGCCTTTGGCTCAGGTCATGATACTAGGGTCCTGGAATCAAGCCTGGTGTAGGACTCCCTGCTCAGAGGGGAGGCTGCTACTCCCACTTTCCCTGCTTGTGTTCCCTCTCTCACTGTGTCTCTCTCTGTCAAATAAATAAATAAAATCTTTTTAAAAAACGGGGGGGGGG
>NC_048219.1:141642775-141736332 GCF_002007445.2 Ailuropoda melanoleuca | reverse complement strand
AAAAAGGGGGGGGGGGGGTACTTCAGGTAAATAAAGGATTAAGTTTTGTTTGACAGCTGAAAACTCTAGTTAAATAATGTACCGAGAGTATTCAACAAATTCTGGGTGAAGATGTATAAATGCAATGATGAATTAGTGGTCCTGACTTCCATATCCCTACTTAGAACAGTAAACTTTTCTTAAACAGTAGAGTTTGAAGATTAAATTCAAAATATCACTCATTTGATTTTATAAATCTACTTCTTGTAACACTAAGAAACTAATTCTAAAAACAGAAAAAGCTCTGTGCTCAAAGATTTGATCCAGCATTATTTATAATTCAAAGTTTCAAAAGTAACTAAAATGTCCAGTGATATTTAGGAATGTAATCTTGAGTATATCAGCTCTGTGGAATTATATGTGGGCCTTTTTGCATATCAGAGTCACATAACTGGGACATATTCTGACCCAGTGTGAAGATCACTGTAACTGGATCATTTCTTCAGGGATGCCTAAAAATGTCAAAGACAGTATAATATATCTTTTCTATTTTAAGATAGTAAAAAGTGATCTTTTGCACTATATATAGATCTATAAGCACTTCTCTCTCTTGTAATTTATTCTCACATGTTACTTCCTAAAGTATGATCGAATAAGTCTACATATTTAAAAAAATGCCTGGAAATTTTGCCAAATGTCAATGTATTATAGAGTCAGCTCTCTGGTTGACCAGAGAAAAGGGCATACAACAAGAAATAGACCATAAATTCCCTGTTCTCAAATTGTTTGTGCTCTTGTTAAGCTAGCATACTAGAAAAATATTTAAAAACATCATTTAAGCCTACTTTAAAATATAGTATAAATGAAGTGCATAAACACTGAGAGGCTTTGGCATAAAGGGGCTAATCAAAGTCAGGTGGTGCTAATCAAGGCCAGTACACCGGAGCTAGGCACTGGTCAGGACCCACACAGAGCTTGCTGCAGTGTTTTTGCAAAGTTTTAAGGGGTATGAACAATGTACAGTCACTGATCCAGTCGGTGGCATATTTGCTCTCTTCATAATCTGCTTCCTATATAAGCTGTTACTGAATGGAAAACAAATGCAAACGCATCAAGTCTGTGAACAAATGGTGCTTCTGTATGATGAAGAAAAAATGAGGGTGAGAGGGACAGCAAGTTTAGAAAAGATGGCTCTCTCCCCTGCCCCCCCCCATTGTCTGTTGGTTTCCTCCTCGCCCTCCTCCTGTTAGCCTCAGCTCTCTCTTCAGCTCCTCCCACCTTTGTTAGGATGAAAGATGTTACAGGTTAGAGAGATAGAAGATGATGCTTAATCCTAAATCCCCTTTACGCATTTTAGTTGAGTCCTTGTCTCCCAAAGTAAAATAGAAAGGCTAAGGCAGCTGTAAAATGGCAGTGAGGCCCTGCACAAAGAGCACAGGGCATATGGTGACCTTCCTTTTTCTGAGATGGGTTAAGCCTCCGTTGTCATGCTAGGGGGTTGTTCTTAAATATCATTTGGAGGCTATTGTTTGTCTGAGGCCCAGAAAAATGTGACCGTCTTGCTGAGCTGGAGGGAAAAAGAATCTAAAAAGGATTTATGGAAATGCCTGGAAATTTTGCCAAAATGTCAGGGTACTAATTGTCTGCTGAATTACATCTGAGGCGGCTCCATCTCTGTGTACGGATTTGAGAGTGTACGTGTACTTTCTTACTATCCTTTAGTTCTTTTGCCTTGTTTTGAATCAAGGTTCTATAGTATTATAGTAAGAGTGCCGTGGTATGTGTTATTAATGGAACATTACATCACACTGACAGGGACCACACTACAGATTTTCCAGTGTTGTTCTTATTTCTACGTGTTTATTTAGCACTCTGCTACCTGTCAGATCATATGTTTGTCCAGGTTTTTAATTCCAAAGATAAATCCCTAGTGGTCCCTTGTTTATTATGAAACATGTACACAGTAGGCATGAAAAAATATTGGAGGGAGGGAGGAAAGGAAGGAAGGAAGGAAGGAAGGAAGGAAGGAAGGAAGGAAGGAAATGAATGAATGTAAGTGCTATGCTAGGAGGTGTCAGGATGCTTAGACTTACACCACTAATTGTGTGGCACTTGACCAAGAAAAGTAACCTTTCAGGTCTTTGGTTTCTTCATCTAGAAAATGTCTGACACACCTCATTTATTTCTGAGATCCATCCAGACCCCAGAAACCTATATTCTAATAAAAGATGGCTTCATGCATCATTTTTAAGTCCCTTTTCTTGGTTCCTGGTCTGATGACTTAGTTGTGACTAATCAGATTTACTGGTCCTCAACCAAACATAGGCAATGACATTTAAGTTTCTCTATCCTAAGGTAGGTGGCAAGCCCAGGACTGGTAATCACTAAAAGAACAACCTATCATGGGGTGAGGGGGGGGGGATATGCAAAAACTAGGTAATTTAGGCCTTCCGCGTTTCTTTAAGGAGAAATGGAGTATAAGTTTTAAGACAGAGGGGATATCAAAGTGTAGAGGCAAAAATTAAAGGAAACTTAGTCAAGAATTTTAATAGATGATTTAAGAATAATATACTAAGTGAATTGAAAGACATAAAAGTGAAATATGAGCAATTTGGGGCTTGTGTGGGACTGTTCCATAATGAAGACAAGACATCTGAACTTCCAGCCAAAGAAAGAATGCCTTGTAGTTAGCTGCATGCACTCAAAATGTGGTCCAAGTTATAAGAGAAGACATGAAGGGTATTTTTAAAATCATTTTTATTCTAATATTTAACGCTGCTGGAAAGAATGCTGTAATCGAATGCAGTAGTTAAGTAAAAGCTGATAGAGATTTAAGAAACGCATTCCTTCAGAGCCCAGGGGCTCTAAGGGGCTGGAGCAAGGTGAGAAATCCTAGGCAAAAGAGCTAGCAACTTCTCCCTCAGCACCCCTTCCCCCCACCAGGCTGGAGGAGGGCTCCTGAGGATGAGGAGGAGGAAAAGGAAAGGGGGGATGAGCTCTATGTCTATGCATGTTTGGGGGTTTTCTCCCAGGGAGAGCCCACAATACTAGTATACATGCCACAGAATACCAACACTGAATAAGCAGTGTGTGCTATTTGCTACACTAGCAATAGAATTAACTTTTTAGTTAATTTATTCCACTATTATTAACTTATTCCACTATTATTCACTGCTTTTTATTGATCAAACAGGGACATAAAGGGAATTTTTTTTTTTTTTTTAGAATAGATAACTTTTTAAAAGAACGAGAATGAGGGACTGAGTGCTGGTGACACAGAGCTACTTGATCGGTCAGAAATGGCAAGGTAGAGGAGACACTAAAGCCACTTCCGAGACAGAAGGAAGCAGGGGAATCATGATGGTGAACACAGAAAGCATTCCCATCAAGAGCAGCATGGACACCACACAGCATGCCAACCTCATGCATACCTTCATCTTAAAGACCTGGAGTGCCATGCGTGAAATCAACCCCCAGAATGACCTCACCTTCCTTCAAATTTGCTCCAAGAGAAATGAAATTATGGTTGCACCAGATAAAGACTACTTCCTGATTGTGATTCAGAATCTAACTGAATCCATTCTTTTGACTCCATGCATCATTCCTTTAATACCCCCAAGAATAATAACGTTAATAATGTCAACCAACTAGCAGGTGGACATCACCTTAGAGCCTACTTAGACCAATCCAGTGACCAAAATCATCAAAGGCATCCCTCTGCTGGCCAATAACCCTTGAGTTCTTGGGAGGGCGTTCTCACCCCTAGATTTTGGAGCAAGAGCTTTGAGCAGCCCACACCCTGCTTCCTTCTGACTTTCAATTCACTTTGTCACCCTTGGAAGAGGCTGTTTTTCTTTGACTAAAAATAACTGAAATGCTAAAAAACGTAAAAAGAAAATAAATAAAAGAAAGAGAATGAGAAAGAAAGGAGAAGAGAGGAAAGAGGGGAGGAAGGAGGAGCTGGGGGAGGAAGGGAAGAAAATGTGCTACAACCCTTCTGTACCCCAAGTAAAAGATCTCTATCCAAGTCTAGGCTCAGAGTATGGCTTCTTGCTAAAATCCTAGCCTATGGCCCTGGGTCAGGAACATAAACTTCTGGCCATCAGGATGTAACTCTGAACTTGTCTCCAGCATCTACTGAAGTTCCCAGGGCAGCATCCCGGGACAAAAACAAAACAACTGAAGTTTTTGCATTGCCCTGAAGCAAGGAGAGGAAACAGCGCTCTCTACTTCCCACTAGCTGCCTCCTGTGAGTCTTCTCCTTGCTTAGGAACATTCAATTAAGAGTGAAATCTTTTTTAAAACATAGGCTATCCAAGTAGACTTTGTATAACTTAACTATCTTGGCCATTGATCTAAGTATCTATTACATGTAAAATAATAATAACAAAAATACCTATCATATATTGAGCACTTATCATGTGCTAGGTAGTGTTCTGAGCACTTTCCATATATTAACTTCTTTAGTCCTCACAACAACCCCACTGGGAAATTACCAAATATTGGTCCTATCTGGCAGATGAAGAAATTGAGGCAAATTAGGTAAAGTGGCTTGCTCAGGTCATGTGACCAGGATCAACTACCGGCATTCTGATATAGTGTGATGTTAAAAGAATTCATGGGAATTAAGCCTCCTTATTTTTGCTTATCTTCTTCCTTGTTAAACCATACATAATGCTTTACTTTTACTTCTTCAATGAAATCTGGAATCAGATAAAAAATATATATAGATACACACACACATATATATGTATATATATAGATATACATTATCTATCTATATGTGTGTATATTGAAACAGAGTAGTTCAAAGAAATTCAAGTCTGAGAAAGCTTTAGAAGAACATTTGTTCATTTTAGAAGATTTTCAGCAAAAATGCCAGTGTTTTTAATCTCTACTCCCATATGTTTAAAATAAAAGGCTTTTATTAGAGCAAGTCACTGAACTAAGATGCAATTTTAAAAAAGAAGAAAGAAAGAAAAAGAAAAGAAAAAGACTCCTGAAAATGACCCAGAGCCATTGTCTTCCAAGAAAATGATAAATAGGACTACAGATACAAACAGTTTTAAAAATCTAAAAAAAAAGTGTTTGGGTTTAGTTTGGATTTTTTTTTTTACATGTACCTCTAATCAACAAGGATGGCCACTGTTAACATTTTGGAGCATTTCCTCCAATAAGCATTAAAATTTCTAACCACAAGCATATTGCTTACATCATTTAACTCTTAGATTATGAGTGGGTTGTTTTTTGGTTTGGGGTTTTTTTGGAGATTTTTGTGCCTTAGAAATAGCCCTCATGGCCTTGGGGAAAATAATGGTACTAACATGTTAAAAGAAAGTACGCATGGCACCAAAAAAAATAAAAACAAAAAACAAAAAAGAAGTTAGTTTTGATTCAAATGCAAACCCACGTTTAATAGCATTTAGGTTTTACCATGTCTCATCCACAGAATGGATCTCCACAGCACCAGAATAACTTGCCAGGTGAACAGCTAGATTCTAGTTATTAAAACAAAGATACAATTAAATAAGAGCATTGAGATCATGAAAATGAATAAAAGAAATAAACGATCGGAAATGTCTACATTTTAAACTTTAACCCGATTTTTGGACCCTGTGGTCAAGGATATGGTTTCATTTGATCATTTCCTTTCTTGAGTTTCTTGAATGGATCTGGTACAATACAGCCACTACTAGAACACAGCTCAATGAGCTTATTTAAAACATATTAAGATGCTTGCTGAATTGGAATTAAAAAAAAAAAAGAGGCCCATACAATCCAAAATCTCACTGTGGAATGCCTAATGCATGAGGAATTTATAAAAAGGATTGATAATTGTGTTCAAGGGCATCCACTTTTTCTTATCTGTCCCCCAATACAGATGGCATGATATTGGTCAATGATGACCCTACGTAGTTCAGGTGAATGTATGTAACTTACAGTGGGGTTGTAATTTTGTGGGTGGTATGCTGTAACTGAGTTGTTCTTAACCCTACCTGCTTAGTAGAATCACTGGATGAATTTTTTAAAAACACTGATGCCCTGGCCCCAGCCCAGACCAATTTCTTCAGAATCTTAGGTGTGGAATAGGGGCAATGGTATATTTTTAATTCACAGAGAACACTACTATGCAGCGAGGCTTGAAGCACAGAGAAACTACACAGGCTTTGGAGGCAGCTAGTGCTGGCTTCAGGGACTGACACTGCCCCTGACTAATTGTGCAAATTCGAATCTTGTTTCCTTGTCTGGAAAAGGAAGGTGATAATACCTACTTCTGAGGGCCACTGTGACTATGAGATGAGAAAATATGTGGAAAATTCTTGGTAAACGGTAGATACCTATTAATGCCAAATCCCCCCCCTTATATCTTCAATTTGAAACAAACGTGATTTTGCTAAATTATTTCAAGAAAGTAGCTCAAATATCCAATGTCTTTCCATCCTGTCCCAAGGAATTGCCTTCTCAAAGCTGTGGAGTCCCTGGCTAAGGAGCTTGTCTGGTGGGATTGTGCAAGAACAAGCCAAGATGAGTCCATATCCAATAATACTGTCATGTACCTCCCCATGGGAGCAACAGAAAGGTCTTGCTGTTGTCTATATCTGATCAGATCTAACATGTAGACTCTTCTCCCTTCAGGAAATGATTCGGAGCAGCCCAGAGAGTGCCTGCAAATGCTCCCTGTTCAATGACTTGCTGAATAATAAGAGTTCCAGTATCCCTTTCTGGTGATACCCTACAAATGTGGGGTGCAATGGGAATCTGACCCAAGGGATTTTCTTTAAGATATACAATGTGGCAGTAAGACCACAACAGATCTCATTTTAATAACCTCGAGAAGCCCCATGAGCTTTGTGATGAGGCACAGAGCAAGTAGATATTGTTGGATAAGTCAGAGGTCATCCTTACATGTGGGCCTTGCAAGGGCAGCAGCTGCCTTCTCTTGGCAGCCTGACCCCAGGTCGGCAGGGCGGGGGCGGGGGAGGTTGGCAGCAAGCCTTTTCCTAGCAGTGCCCTTTTCCCATCCTCCATTCAAGTCTTAAACAGTAAGACTTCCTGCTCCACTCAACATTCTGGAAAGGATCAGAAATTGTGTTGACTTTTGTGTTCACTTCAGAAAGAGAGAATTATTTATGTTTTTATTATCATATTTCAATGACTTAAGTTAAACATGCTCCTCTCTTCTTTAGTGCTCATTATTTTGCCATGAAGCAATATACGCATTTTGGGATTCAAGTTTGCATTTTCACCAGTTAGAAAAAGCTTGTAATGTAATTGTTGAGATTGGGAACTTGAGTACCAACAACCATGGCAACTGCATCAAAAGAAGGCCACTGGATTCTACTTCAAATAGTCCACATTTCTCGTCACATCTGTGGTGCATTGCAGGACTGAAGTCTGTAGCTTTTCAACATAATATGTGTCTAGATCAAACAATATTAAATAATCATTAAAATCTGCTTTGTCCTTCTTGAAGAGCTGCTCATAGCTTCACATTGTGCTATGTGTATTAATGGAACACTGGATGTTACATAAAATGTGAATTGCAACTGTCTTGTGTGGTAGACAGTTTACTGAAATATTATCCAGAACACATGCTATCTGATTTACTAACTTATTATCCATTAAAAAAATCCCTGGGTAAATAAATGTGTAACTAAAAGAATTGTTACTCTGTATAATCAGATGAATAGATACAAACAGGGAAGATTGCTGTCATTATGTTGTATATTGTGCTAAACAGATGCACATGATTTTTTTCAGATAGTGTGCTATATCAAACTGCCTCCTTCCGTCTAGGCTTTGCTTTTATCAATAAGATGTTTCGTATTTCAAATCAATCGTTGTTCTCTGAGAAGTCCATTCCTCTCTCCCCTCTCCTTCTCCCATCCTCCTGCCTTTCATGCCCCAGATCTTTCATTCAAGGGGCTTGGCAAGAAAAAGAGATGACTGAAAACATCGGGTCTATAATGTTTTGTTAGCACTGAGTCTGCCCTTACCCCAAGAAGCATATCACACCACAGAGCACATCCGAAACTCAACTCAAATCACAGTGAGTAGAAACTGAGTCCTTGGAAGTTTGTCAGTTGCCCCAGATAACTACTCCAACAGTAACAGGCTAAACCTCATTAACATCATTTGTGTTTTGGATTCTTCAGTAGATCACAATGGTGGAGCTATACTGATCTACCTAGTCCTCATTCATTCTCCCACTGGCACACATATTTTAGGGAATTGGTAAGATTTCTAAAAGCAGGTAGTAGTCATGGGTAGAGACAATGCCCTTCCCTTTCACTCATCTCCTCATTCCATCCCATCCACCCATCCCATCCACATAAGGTTACCTAGAGCATCAGGCAGAATGCTAGGAATGGAGATGAAAGGCCCTCAGAGACTTGCTAGCAGGGCCCCAATTATAATGTGGAATAATAAATGAGATGCTCATGCACGAGATGCTTTTGGAGCACAGAGGATGGGCACCTGACCCAGACTGAGGCTCGATTACCACACTCATCGTTGCTGGCATCAGAGAAGTAGGTAATCATTAAATTGAAAGAGGTGGGGATGTCAGGATGAATTTCAGAGTTTAGATTTGGCAAAATGGGTAAAAAGTGGAGTCACTTATTAAGATAAGCAATTAAGGAGGATACAATATCTGCCTAGTCCTCAGCCCCTTCTATGGAAAACTGCCCTATCATACACTCTTACTTCAAAACACTTTATTCAGATATAATTCACTTACCATACGATTCATCCATTTAAAGTGTACATGTCGGGGCACCTGGGTGGCTCAGTCGGTTAAGCATCTTCCTTTGGCTCAGGTCACAATCTCCGGGTCCTGGGATCAAGCCCCATGTCTGGCTCCCTGCTCAACGGGGAGTCTGCTTCTCCCTCTGCCTGCACATGCACTCTCTCTCTCTGTCAAATAAATAAATAAAATCTTTTTTTTAAAAGTGTACACTTCAATGTCTTTTAGTATGTTCTTGGAATTTTGCAACCATTACCACGATCAATTTTAGAACATTTTCATCACCCCAAAAGAAACACCACACCCCTTAGCCATCATCCTCCAATTTCCTGCCCCTACCCCCAGCCCAAGGCAACTACTAATCTCCAGTCTGTTTCTATAGATTTGCCTATTCTGGGCATTTCACATAAGTGGAATCATGCAATATGCAATCCTTTACAATTGACTTTGTCACTTAGCGTAGAACATTTGGGCTATGGAAACACACTTGAAGAAAGACAGCCCAGGGGTCCCACCCTTGGCCACAGCTGACTGGACTGGATCTGACCCGATGATAGCAATCCATATGCTGGTCAACATCTAGCAAGGTGGCCTGGCAAGAAAAGATGTGCCTGGCAATCAGATTCTCTCAAGTTTGAACTGCAAAAATACTGAGAAAGTGATTCATGCGGATCCAGTGGTAGCATTCAGTGGGAGCTAAAGCTGGCAGAATGCACAGACTCCCTACTCTATGAGCTGGAGACTCCATGAGCTGGAGTGAGGGGTCAAGGCAAGCCAGGGTTATGAAGAACCAGATGTTATGGGCAAGATGAGGAAGAGGAAACTTAACAGAGGCTATGAGGTTAAAAAAAAAAAAAAAAAAAAAAACCCCNAGCCTGTAGGGTGGACCAGCCACGCAGTAGCAAGTACAAAGTAGGGCAGAGTCTGGAGGAGAGCTGAGTAAGGTTAGCAATGGCAACCAGACTGAAAGCATGCTAGGTCCTGCTGTTAACGTTCCAAAGGCTGCTCTGGGGTCCCAGTCTTCCTGATCCACTATGGTTTCTCTTCCCCTGGGGCCTGGCTTTGTTTTTTGTTTTTTCAGCTTTAACAGGTTCCCTCACATGGGTATCCTTACAATAAAACCATGTTACTTGAAATGATTCAAATGAGCTTAAAGTGAAAAGCAGCTAAGTATGATGAGGGAATAATGAATTCAATACAGGATATGCGATGTATGAGGTGTGGGGCTCCAGGCTGAGGAGGTGATGATATAAATGTGCCTGCAGGAAGGAGGTCAGTGCTGTAAAAGGGATTTGCGAGTTACCAGTGTAGACAGAACTCTCAGATACAAGAAAATGAGGGTGAAAAGGGAAAGCCTACAAGGAGAATAAGAAGGGACAGCCAGAGCAATGGGCAAAGAACTAGGAAAACAGTGGTTGGGGACCAAAGCCACAACTGTGGTGTCACTGTGCTCCAACCTAGATACCATCAGCCGCCATAGTGTGGCTGCTTCATTTATTTTCCCCATCTGCTTAGGAAAGCAAACTGATTTCCTCACTCTCAGCTTTGATTTCCAATTAACTCAATGAACATTTACTGAGAACCAACTTATGCAAAGCACTATACTGTAGTGAATATTTACATGGCAGGGGGTGGGGGGGAGCATGATTAAGTCCCTAGGCTCAGGGAAAGGGGCAGAAAGACCTAGTGTTTATTGTGAGCTCATCACACGTCAGTCTGGCATCATGCTAGACATTATTTATCTTGTTTAAACCTCTCAACGACCATTGAAGAAACTGTGGATAATCACAAGCTAAAAGCAGACAAAACATGGCTTTTCTTCCGAGCAGCATCGGTTAGTGACCGTGAAACCCTGCTCTACGCTTCACTATAAAACAGGGTAACAGTACATGCCTCTGGGGCTGTCACGAGTATTACATGAGTGCTATAGACTGAATGTTGGTGTCCCCCCCCAAAATTCATAAGTTAAAACCTAGCCCCCAGTGTGATGATATTTGGAGTTGGGGCCTTTGGGAAGTGACTAGGAGCTCTCATGAAAGGGATTGTGCCCTTGTTAGAGACCCCAGAGAGCTCCCTCACCCCTCCCACCAGGTGAGGACACAGCGAGAAGATGGCCATCTATGAACCAGGAAGCAGGCTCTCATCAGAAACCGAATCTGCTAATACCCTGATCTCAGACTTCCCAGGCCCCAGAACTGTGAGAAATAAATGTTTGCTGTTTAGAAACCACTTCGTCTCTGGTATTAGCAGCCCAAATGGATTAAGACAATGAGATAATATGCATGCAATTCCTCATAACTAGAAAGTACTGAATACAGGGGAGCCATTCCTGTCACTGTCACCATTGTCCACTTGCTTGTGAGGGGCAGACCTACTTTTAGTCCCAGGTATTCAGACTTAACACTCATCTACTACACCCCATTACAGGCCATGAGGATGAGGGATGGATCTGTCAAGAACCATGATATAAGGCCAAACATAGGCGGTGGCGGGCGGGGGGGGGGTTAGAAAAACCTGGTTCTGGCCCTGCCAACTCTTCCATACTTTGCCCAGGTCAGCTGTCCTCGGCTTCCCCATCACTTCCCTTGCTTCACCTGGTTATTCTGCAGCTCAACTGACACTGTGCATGAAAGTGTTTTGTTAACTGTAAAAATATGTGTAGGTTACTGGGAAAGACCAGTCAAGTTAAGCTTTGTGAAGGACTTTTGGATATCCAAGATCGATTTTTCATGCAGGTACACACTTGGGAGGGGTCCCACCGGGAACACTTATCAGCCCCCACCTTACTTAGGTAGTAGCCTTGTAGCGGGAACACCTAAGTTGGGCTCCAGGATGGACAGAGGTAGAGGCTCCAGAGGCAGATACGAGGATGCCAGGAGGAGAGGTGTGAGAGGGACAGAGACACAAAACCACAACCACATTGCTAATTTCCCTGTGGGTCTCTCTGAAGGAGCCCAGGCGCCACAGCCCCACAAATCCTCTTCTGGGCCACCTGGGGTGTTGGTGCCATCTGTGGCTACACTGAACTGACTGAAACCCTCATAATTAGCCACAAACTAGTGAAACAGAAAGCTAGGGAAAAGACCACATCAGTGGAAGTTGCCTTTGCAGATGAATTTAGACCACCCAGAAAGGCACTTAATTCTGTGCAGTTTAACAAATCTTAGCGCACAACATTATCAATAACAAATAGAAATAAACTCCCAATCAGACCCTCTAATTCTGAAACAAAACCAACTGAAACAGACAGTAGACATAACAGATAGTTATGAGCACATACCGCACAACAGATATCACAGGCTTAAAAGTACATTTTGTTAGTCTGAGGTGCAGAGAACTGTTGTCAGAAAGATTCCCCAGATTCTGTTGTGATTTGCTATGATTCGGTGACTTGTATTTATGGAGGCTCCATAAGGCAAAGAAAAGAGTGTTGGGATACAGCCCCTGCTCTCACCAAGCTTATTTCCTAGGTAGGGATTCATATGAAACCACAGCAACAAGACAGAATATAATGAGTGCTAACCTGTGTGACCCCAACTAGAACAGTTTAGCATTTGGCACATATCCGTGAAAGCTGGAAATAGCAGGGATGTCTCCAGAGAGGAGCCAGAATTTGAGTCGGAGCTTAGAGAGGACTTTTCTTTTAATGGGAATAAGCACCTGGTACATAGTAGGTGCTTAATCAATACTTGCTGGATTTGTTCAACACTGTTGAACAAGCACATGCGGATGGAATGAGCAAGATGAATGTCCAGTAACATCATACTGCAAAACTGCATTTCCCTTCTTCCTTCTGATACACCTGCATCAACATACCCAAGGAACGGCATTCAAGGTAATACCATTCCCACTCCCAAGTGAAGGAGAGGCAAGGGTTTGGGAATGAGCAGAAAGGTCCTTTTAACACAGAAGACATGATCACTCCAACCATTGTCCCTTACAGATACTTAGAAATAGACCTTCAGGTGTATGCTTTCCAACCTGCACCATTTCATTAATGTCGGTCCCTAACTACCACGGGCAGGTGCTCCGGATCATGCTCAGAGGAGCCTGTAAATCCTTGTGATTCATGCAATCCCTGTTAAAATTCTGGATAAATGTCCTCAAAAAGTAAAATCCACTCATTACATGAATTTAAACACAACAAAACCCTTGCAGTCTTATACATGTAAAGCAAAGAGAATGATGTGTACAACTATTCAATGGATTAAACAAAGCGGACAGATAAAGACACAGAAGGAGCCACAGGACTTGCATAGTTTAGAAGCCAAGTACAAAGAGGAATACCCTCTTTCCAGATGATTTTTGTCTGTTTGTAGCCAAAAGCCCACAACCTACTTTCAACATAAATGTGTGATCAGTTTCCATGTTCAGAAGCACAATTTTAGGAACTCTGAATGCATTTGAATATCCGGAATTCCCCTCCAGCGGGGAGCTATACAGATCTGTAGAACTAGAGGAATGGTCACTCTACAGAAGAGAAAACTAAGGACCAGAAGGGCTAGGTGACTGGACAAAAATAACAGCAACAGTTAGATTCAGAGCCAATCTGCAGAATGCAAATGTTTCTTCACCCCTAGAATATTTCTTTTTAATCCGTACTCAGCATTTCTCAAAGTGTGCTCCACAGAACACAAGGGCCTGGGGTGTAGGTACTCTCTGGAGAGGAAAAGATATTTCATGGTCAGATAAATCATGGAAAGACTGGATTAAAGCAAATTCAGTGGATTTTTTCACTTATTCATTGGAACTGTAGAATTCCCAGGACTTGTAAAAGCTTCCATGGGAGAGGTGGAGATGTTGCTCTGAGCCACGCAGCTTCTCAGATATTTCATGGGCTGGAATGTTTTTTGGGTTTTTTAAAAGATTTTATCTATTTGTTTGACACAGAGAGAGAGAGAGAGAGAGAGAGAGAGAGAATAAGCAGGCAGAGTGACAGGCAGAAGCAGGCTTCCAGCTGAGCAGGGAGCCCAATGTGGGACTTGATCCCACCATCCCAGGATCCTGGGAGGATGACCCAAGCTGAAGATAGACGCCCAATTGACTGAGCCACCCAGGTGCCCCTGGAACGGTTTTTATGTGTCTGAGTTTTGTGGGGCTTTCTTTCTCTCTCTGTAGAACCTTCTTTACCAAGCACAGAAGACATAAGAGGTGGAGTCTCTTGGCCCTGATAACAATTGCAGCTTAAGGGTTTTGTTTCTCCTTCCTAGGAACCCAAAGTGAGAGCAGCAGGGACCGAGCAGTGACTTAGAGCTGATTGATGGCATGGAGAAATCTGGTTCATCCCAACCACAGGCAGCTTGCACAAACTGGGATGGCTCCCCCCTGCTAAATAGATCTTCTACCTGTTGGATCAGACCAGAGTCCCTGAAACGACAAGGAAGGAGGGGCTTTTTCTTTGCTATCTTTGGAAGACTTTGGTCACCAGCTCCTAAAATGCCTCTGCTGGGGAGTCAGCTCTGTTTCTATAAAGGTATTAACTATTTTCTTCATCCAGGAACTACAGGAAGGGAGAACTGTTTCTGGTTCAGTGACATTACCTGTAGCTTCTTGTTACTGACCTCTGTGACCAAAGTCACAGGAGTGCTGAACAGTACATGGAAAGATCTAGACCCAGTGAATAGCTTTCTGTGACCACTGACAGGTTTCCAGAGTTAGAGCTCCCCCTGCTGTCATCCAAAGCACCCGGTAACCCTGCCTGGAATTATTTGATTGCTGCAAGAGTGTGAGAAGCCCTGATTGTTAGCTTTCAGTCAGCCACTTTATACTCATATGGTAGCTTTTCCCAAGGACTTGAGCTGATATTGATGTTCAGCCACTTGCGAGTCTTACTTCCCCTTGGCCGTTTCTCCTTTACTGAAAGATTGTCTAGTTTGCCTGTTCCATATAGAACTGGACTCCTCTAGGCTGGGGATTTAGGTTTGGGAACTTTCCCAAATTAGAGCCTGGAAGTCCTTGTAGGACAGGTTTCTAATTATAAAATTACATTTCTTGAATATCAGATGCTTTTCATTGCCCAACTAGATGGAAGGAGGAAAGGAAAGGAAAGGAAAGGAAAGGAAAGGAAAGGAAAGGAAAGGCAAGGCCCTGCTTTTCTATCATGGTAACAAGACATGTCTTAAAAACTGTTTCCTTTCATTGGGATCCGTAGATGAGGGGTGGAAAAATACCTCACAAAAGTTCCCCTTTGGAGTGAGGTCTATAGCACAAATGTTAAGAATCTGGTTTCATTCTGCTCTGATTGCTAAGCCTTTCCTTGCTATGGGATCCCGTGGTTTCTACCGAGTAGAATGAACAATAAACCTTCCCTCTTTTCTAACTTCATCTTCAGAGCCCAGACTTTCCAGAATCCTTGGTAGTTGAATAAATTCATGACCCTTGATTTGGGGAATTCCTGCTAGATAAAGCTTTAATAGACACCATCATATTTTAAATTGAGAACTTCGTGTATCTTTTTATTTTCCAAAGGGGAAGATGAAGGAAAGCAGTAAGGCGTAGAACCAAGACACTCTGAAACAGACATCTAGCTTTATGGAGCAAGGTAGAAGCAAGGTTTTATGCTGTTTTTTTCCATCAGATGATGATCCACTGACACAGAATTTGGAGGCTCCTTAAGACCTTAGAATCAGTTTCTCGTGTTTCCTTCCTCTAAAGATGGAATGTGTGCCCATTTGAGAGCTCATTGAAAATAAGAAATAGAAAGACACCAAATGCAAAACCTAAATAAAGGCATACTTCCTTCAACCCAATGAATAATTATTCAGATTTACAAAAATGAATAATAAGGGAGCAAATCTTCATTTTACAGAAGGATGCACCATGGGATTCCTTTACATTCCAAATTCCCCTGATGCATAAAACATATGATTAGATTTAGAAAAACTTGATTTACACTTTTTTCTTAAGGAAAACATCTTTGCAGAAAGATTAGGTATGATTAGATGCAAGAGCTCTTCTCTCTGGAGGGAAAACAAATGAGCTTAGCTAACAGGAGATTGTAGAGTTAATAACCAAAAACTCTTCATGCCATTTGGGAGAGTTGATTTCAATTTTGTAGAGTTCTTAGAGATTTCTTAGGCAATTCCAAATATTTGTTCCCAGGGATGGAAACGGAACTCCTCCAATGGACTGCCTTACCTGCTGGGTGGTGGTCAACCTTTTCTGAACTTAGAGTTCTAGAAAAGTGTGAACGTAGCAGCTGGAAATGGTGGAATCTGGCCCCATTCGAGGCAAAGGGAATCGGCACACTGTCCTTGACAACTGATATACTCCCCTCTCCTTCTGAACTGTTGGCCCCCACTGCTGTGAGGCAAACACTGTCAGATGAGAGACAGACAGACAGATCTGTGTGGCGTTGAGACAGTATGGCTGAGGCTAAAAGAAGAAATCTGTTATTCCAAATCAATTTGTTCCAGAGAGGTCCAAGAGGACTCTCAAAGCTTGCAGAATAGAACTGTTTTTTTCTAGTTTGCAATTTCCATTCTTTCCGCAGACACGTCTCCCCACAAAGTCCTGCCACATTAAAGGCAAACAATATGGCCAAGTAGATGATATGTAGGATGATCTCTCATCTAGCTCCCTGGTCAGAATCCACTTCATTTTTTTTTAATCCACTTCATTTTAAAATTTAGATTCAAATGGTAATTTGAATATGTAATTTGGTAATGGTAATCAGCCATTCAAACCTTAAAGGAAAAAACCCAAAACTCAGTTTACACACTGTCTTTTCTAATAAAGAAATACTACCCGGATCCATTCTGAAATGTCTAAAAATCTCTGTCATATTGTGGCCTAATCCCTGATCTGCCTGTAGCTTTCTGATTTGAAAAGGAGCTATGAAAATCTATATCTAGGTTCTCTTCTCACCCTTTTCTTCTCCCCACAGCAGCACTCTTTCTCTCCTCTTTCTTAGACTTTAAGCCACAATGCCATTAAAAACCAACACAGATGTCCACTTCTGTTCGCTTCCATCTCTCTTCACGCTACAGTATTTGTTTATGATTTTGCACCCGTTCTGGTGATGCAGCACATTTACAGCTCATGAATATTTGATAGTGAATTAAACCATTTGTCATTCTATTACATAAAGAACACAATTTAGTTCAGAGCAAACCATTTGAAAGAGAACTCATTATTATGATACCACGATTTTATTTTATTTTATTGGAGTGTTTTGATTGTCAAATAGACAATACATGTCTTTCTCTCTCTCTGTTTTAATTTTTTTTTTGTCTAAAAGATGAAACCCTGCCTTTTACTTTGCAAACTACATTGCTTGTTTTCATTTAAATAAGGGAAAGTATTTTTCTAAAATATTAAATTGTTTAATTTGGAACAAATGGAATAATAATGTTTTGCAATGAGATAGTGCTTCAAAAATGAGAGGGAACATGTGCCCCCTCTAAAAAAGGGAGGGGCATGTTTGTATTTAATAACAATTCAGCTAAAAGACAGTTCAAAGAACCAGCAACAGTCCACGTGAGAATGTTTGTCAATGAAAAGTCCATCATTGCGTTCTGCGCACGTTGTTTTAATGATACGGACTCATTTCGGCATGCACAGACAAATTATAAATGTTGGGTCATTATCGACATGACTGCTCCAACAGAACCACTGGCTTGTGCAGCTGACCAGGGCTCCTACTGTGAACAATGATGAAAATAACCTGGGGTTGCGCTGGGCTAGCTAGACAAGGCAACAGTTCTTGCCCTCCCCACCCTACTTTGTGGTGGCTCCTCCAAGGGGTTTCCAGAGCTGGACTAGGTGCAGGAATGAAGGAGTGCCTCAGAAGGGCCTGACCCCATGTGTCCTGTACCCTACTGACCTCCTGACAGTGACAGTGGGTAGCCTGTTCTATTACCTCATCATTGCTGAGGGGACATCACTGGCAGCAAACAGAGACGCTCAGAAGGAAAGATCTGTAAACACACAGGGATGGGAAAGAGTTCACAAAAGTGGCAAAGCGTGTGTGTTTTTCAGTATGGTCATCGATTTCATTTAACATAGCTATTTTCCTGTTTGATTTTTCTTTTCCCTTTAATTTGACAAAAGCAAAACAGGAAATGGCTCTACAGCGTTAAAAAAAATAGCCAATAAAACATATCAACCTACATAAGCCACTCTGAAATCATAAGGATTTTTCCTTTTTTTCAGTAATTTATAAGACATGTGCACGTAAGAAATTGTGTTTAAGGTAGAAAACCAGTTCTCAATATGCCATATCAGTGTAACTTCCCCAAATATTTTCATTTCTTCATTTTCCTACCTGAAAGAATTTTTTTTCCGAAGAGTCAAACTGCTTTATAAAAGTCCGGGGTGACATTCGGCATGCTCGGCATTTACTAATTCTCATTCTAATACTGAACATGGCTTTTTTTTTTTTCATTCAAATGCTTCATTTGTTATATAATTTAAATGAAACCATCTTCATACATAACTAGGACAAACAGACCACTGCATTCTAATTTACTGTATAAAACACCAAAAATACTTAGAATTCCCGTTTTCTCTTACATTTGGAGATTCTTCTGCATAACATCCTTTAATAACTACCGGAAGCACATGACCTATCTCTGATATTACTCCCAGAATAGCAGATAGTTCTCTGTAACTTTCCAGAATAGAAAACAATACTAGTCAAATTTTGCTTTGTCTTCAATAATCTGTTTTATCTCAACAGTCCTGTACACCTGTTTGTGATGATTTTCCTCATGATTAACATTATATGGTAATCTCCTGTGTCCACCTAAATCGATCAAATATAACACCCAGATCATTACAATTTGTGTTTTTATATTAGTTTCCCCTTATTGTCCAAAAGGTAGCTTTTATATTTTAAAGATTAACAGTAACAAAAGCTGCAGTCATGGAGTTGGTTAAAATGAAGTGCTCTGTCTCCATTCCTGTACTGCATTTGTTGTTTGTGTGTGTTGGCTGGGGGGTCGGTTTTGTTAATTTGAGGACCCCGTGTCCTCAGCTATAAAACAAGGAAGTTGAATCCAATTACATGATTTCTAGGTTTCTTACAGTTCTGTCTGCTGCAATCGGAAGGTTGGTTTATAAAACAAAATTTGGTTTACTTAGGTAAAATAATTTAGGTTAACTCCTCTGTGTGGCCTCATCAGCCACCTGGTGTCACTGTCAGATCACCTGGTGGGTGTTGCTGCCCTCTGGAAATGTCAGGAGGACTCTGGGGTTTGACGTCTGGGTTTGGTTGTTGCCATTTTTGTTTTGTTTTTCACTCAAGTAATTTGATTTCTTTAACTTGGCCTTATTGTTCTCTCTCTCTCTCCTTTCCAGTATCCCTGATATCTCTTTGAAGCCGGCTTCTTTGCCTTCTTTCTTCTTCCCAACCTTGCAAGTGTTTCCTTCTCAGACTTTCAGCTTATTCACCATTTCCCTCAACTACTTGTTTCCAAATCACTTTAGATTTAGGCCCTCCTGAAAACTTGCCAGTTTGCCTCAGTACTCCAGGGGTTAGATGGTCTCGTAACCTGTCATGGAGTCAGGAGGCTGTCCAGAGTAGAAAAGTTAGAATTGGGTTTTATTTACAAAATGGTTTTTCATGGTCATGAAGACGAAGATCAAGACAAGGGTGGTATCATTGTGAGGTGGGTTCTCCTGAGGGTCAGACGGGTCCAAGAAGCCTTCAAAAGATAAAAACTGGCCTCAAGTTAGGGGAGTCCATTTCCCTCCCACAGGTCACCTAAATGTGGAAAGACCCAGACCTGTGTCTGGCCTCCTCTGTGAGCAAGGTGAGGGCTTCCCAACGTCCAATGTCTTTGAAGGCACCAAATTAGTGACTGGCACAAATTAGTGACTGGCACAACCTCATCATGTCACCCCTCCCCCGACCAGCAAAGACCCACCAATGGAGCTCAACTTACTGTTCACTGTAGCCCTGCTGTCACCGTGAGTAGAAGGCTCTCCACAGCCTCCCATCCAGTCATCTTCTCAATAGAACAGCTTTAAATGGAATGTAAACCACCCAGGGATTAAAGATTAATCACACCGAGACTGAACTGCTTTAAGTCTCAGGAGAAAGTATGGCATTTCAAAAATAGAGTGAAGTACGTCATCAAATAGGATGTAATAGTAGAGGCCAGCACCCACAGAGCAGGAAGAAACAGTTTCTTAAGAAATCAGAAAAACACTCTTCTCCATTGTTACTATTGTCATTTGATAGTGAGCATGTTTTCTACCAAGAAACTGTAGTCGGTGCTTACATGACTGACAGTACACAAAGCTCAGAAGACTTTCTTCTCTACCCTGCTAGTACCTGGCCTTTCAGCTGCATTTTAAGAACCTGTCTTGATTCACTGGTAGCCTCCACCTTAAACTCCAAAAGCAAAAAGTTACTTTGTGCAAACAGGAAGGCCTGGGAGATCCTTGGATCTCTAGGGCCTAGAATAAGAGGCCCGGGCTCCATCAGAATCCTGTCTTGAGATCCATCCTAAACAAAGCACTCTAGAGCCCTCAGCTCCTCTGAATCAGCCGAGTTCAAGCAAGCATTTCTTGAGGACCCACTTCAAGCCCAGACCCTGAGGTCACTGAGTGGAAACAGTCTGACCCAAGGGTGGGCTCCTACAGCACGCAGTTGAGATCCAGACCACCTCTGCCAGGCTGGAGGAGCCCCATCACCTGCTAGACATGGCCCAGTTTACCAAGGGCTAGAGAACCTCCAGCAGCACTGTGGGGGCTGGGAATGCCATGAAAACGCAGGGTCAGCAGGCAGGAAAACAGATGCCCCAGGTGCCGTGTGGACTTGAGCCATTTGTCGAAGCATTCTCACTTCCAAATGCAACCTGTTCACCACACATCTATTCCCACATGTTCTGGAAGTGAGCCTGCCAAGATGACCTGAAAACACTGGAAACTGGTGGCATGCCTACAATTAATGAAGGGTAAAGGTGGCTGCAGGTGTGGGAAAAAACTCTCCAGGGGTCAATTTCCTATTTGGATACACTCAAGTTCATCCGGTTTGTTTCAGAATCATAATAAACGCCCTCTTTGAATCCAATATACAAACTCCTGCTCCTGGGGCTGTGCCAGCCCCATACTCCACTCTGGGTTCACAAGGGAGTAGGTTTTGCTCCAATGGTACACAGTGTCTTCCTGTGCAAGCTATCAGTGGTCATAATAAAGCACCTGGGGGAGGGGGGAGCGTGCGAGCGGGGAAGGTGTGTAGTTATTTAAGACTTCTCTTGAAGCTGTGGGCACCATTGGTGAGAGAGGTAGGCTGTCTTCTGAGATACCCACAGGCTCTCTTGCTGTTCAGATCCGCTCACCCTCTTAAAATAAACAAGCCTCATCAATTGTGTGAGCTAGGTTTTCTTTGCTCTTCACCATTTAGCTACCTTATGTGTTATGGCAACCTCCCTCCCCACCCCACCCCACCATTTATCACGTCATCTTATCACAGTCTCTTTTGGAGACGCAAATAGCACACTAATGTTTCCTTTTGTTAGGGTGAGTTGTCAATCTCTTCAGAAATGGAACAACTACAGACAGCTCTTTCTTTTGATCATCTTTCTGACACTTGCCTGAGCCCGGCTGATCCATCACAGAGAGCCTGGCTCAGAGGAGAGAGGCACATGGCGACAGTCAATCAGTATCGATGTCACTTTGTGTCCATCAAGAAAATATGTGATGTGAGCTATCGTGTATTTTATTCTAGTAAATAGCCTTCCTTTTCCCTAAATCTTGTCTGTTTTTCCTGGGCTGACAGTATAAACACAACACCCAGAACTCTGCCATTTTAACATACAAGTCTGAAAGCTGACCTGTCTGTGTGTGCAGTTTTCAGCTGGCTTAGTGATGACGAAGGAAGGGGAACACAAACATGGAGACTCGAAATGCCATGCGTTTGGCTCAAGAGCACCTTGTTAAGAGTTAGAAATGTTTTTGAGAGACTATGGACTATGAGAAACAAACTGAAGACTTCAGAGGGGAGGGGGTGGGGGAATGGGATAGACTGGTGATGGGTAGTAAGGAGGGCACGTATTGCATGGTGCACTGGGTGTTATATGCAACTAATGAAGCATCGAACTTTGCATTGGAATCCGGGGATGTACTGTATGGTGACTAACATAATATAATAAAAAAAACATTTAAAAAAATTAGTAAATGTAAGTAAAGGAAAAAAAAAAAAGAGTTAGAAATGTTTGGGTTTGGTGTGAAATTGCTACAGTTACATCATCTGCCATCACCTTCCAGCCACTGGCAATCCTCTCATAGACAACAGTCACCACGTTCCAGATGGAGAACAATCCAAAGACTTTAGAGAATTATAGGAGAAAACTAGGAATGTGGGGCCAGAAAAAGATAATGTGGTCAATTCTCCAAATAAGTTTGTATACATCAGCCTAGTTCAAGCCCCAAACCTTCTCTTGGAATCTATTGTTCCAAGAAATGGGTGGGAGGAAAGGGAAAGACATGCAAGAGGAAGAAGTTGGGAAGGCTGGGATGGAGAAGGGAAGAAGCAATTTTATATTTAGAGTTTTGTTCTGGGTAAGCAGGCCAAGCACTGGCTGTAAATTGCCCCATTCCTTTCTTTTTAGGAATAGAAATGGATTTAAAAAAACAAAAAAACCACTGACCATCTATTGTGACTATCCCTGAGCCTGGCTAAGATCTGTGGCTAGAATTAACAGGCCATGTGGGACATTTAGAAGCAATATATAGGCTTTTAAATAGAAAAATCGCAGAAAAGCTAGATGTCCATTAATATAAAATGATTAAACAATTATAGGGATTCATACTATGGAATCTTCCAATGCCATTCAAGAATGAGGTAGATCTTAGTGCTTTATTATAGGAGTGGAAACATTTTTCCTTCTTCCCTTCTAGGTTCTTTGGCTGGTCTAATAATTAAATTGATGTTAGACAAATTAATAGGAGAAAATTTTAATTTTGTACATACAGGAGCCCCAAAGATAGGAGACTCAAGGGCAAGTCAGGCAGTTGAGGCTTATGTGCCATCTTGAGCTCAGGAAGAGCCAGGGGCCTGGGGCTTCAAAGGGGAGGAGAGCAATTCACAGGAAGATAAGAGCAGATGTTTGATAATTAGAAGTTGCTCAGCCATGCAAACAGGTCAGTTATCTCTGATAATAGCTCTCTTTCTGGGCCAGACCCCCTATCTAAATTCTTTTAGGCAGTTACGGGGAGGGGTAGAAGTTGTTCCTGAATCTCCTGGGTTTCAATGGTACTTAGGCTCAATATAATCCGCATGCCAAAGTGGCATATTTTGGGGTGACATTCTGCTCCCCTTCAGTGCCACAGACCAGTCCAATACGGTGCGGAGTGAAAACAGCTTTCTGCATTAAGGTATGAATAGTGCAATCCCTTATTTGATTTTTAAAGCATGATACAAACACCAACTCTTAACAATGATTAACCCCCAGGTGATGGGACCATGAGAAACCAAATTTTATTTTTTTACTTTTCAGATGTTTGAATTTTTTAAGACAAGTATTTATTTGCTTCGCTACTTCTTTTAAGCCAATAAGAAAATTTTACTTTCTTTCATTCATACATAATCTCCTGGGACAGGACAGGTTTTAGGAGAGAAAATTCATGTGCTTTTGTTGCTTTGGAGAAGAGAGTCTGCCTGTCTGTCTGTCTATCTATCTATCTATATCTCTGGGCAAAAAACAAAACAAAACAAAACAAAAAAACCCAAAGCAAAAAACAAAACAAAAAAACAGATTAAAAAAATCTATCTATCTATCTATCTATCTACCTACCTACCTACCTACCTACCTACCTACCTATCTATATTTCTGGGCCAAAAAAAAACAAAAAAAAAACAAAAAATAAAAACGGATTTTTTTTTTAAATATTTTATTTATTTATTTGACAGAGATACAGACAGCCAGCGAGAGAGGGAACACAAGCAGGGGGAGTGGGAGAGGAAGAAGCAGGCTCATAGCGGAGGAGCCTGATGCGGGGCTCGATCCCATAACGTCGGGATCACACCCTGAGCCGAAGGCAGACGCTTAACTGCTGTGCCACCCAGGCGCCCCTAAAAACGGATTTAAAAAAAAACTCTCTCTCTCTGGGCAAAAAAAAAAAAAAAAAAAAAAAAAAAAAAAAAAAAAAAAGACCAGATTAAAAACTCTATGTTTAAAAAACTCCCAGGCAGTTTTTGCTCTCCTTGGCTGAGAAAATTAAGATTTTGCTGTGAATTGAATTGAACTGAATTTGTTTAAATGGAAGAGAAACTGGTTCTTCTAGGCCTCCCACAAAGATCTAGGGATTCCATGACAAAGAAATAACAATCCCTGTGGTTTCTAGACTAAAAAGAATCCTGTAGAGTCAATATAAACAAACAACCTAATAAAAACCCCTTTTACTTTAAACACATATCTCTGAGAATTATTTTTACTTGTTTTTCTGACTGAAAATAAAAGATGTCTTTAAAAAATAAAAAATTTTAAATGAGCCCGATTTGAAAATTCAGCAAATGTGCCAACCCAAAGCACTGGATTTTTCTATGAGAGACTCTATCCTAATAAAAAGGAAGGAGTATTATACCAAAAGCCTGGTGGGGGCGGGGGGCAGGTGCTGGCCTGGGGCTGAGAAACAAGGGCAGTGATATTCATGGATTAGAGTAGGAAAAAGAAAAAGGAAAAAGAAAAATGCACTGTGTGTATTCATGGAGGTGCTTTCCAGTCAAGTGGAAAGGGTGACATTACAACAACTTGACTGTGTCAGAGGACTTGAGCCAGATACTTTATTTTTTTGCTCCTGTGAATTGAAAGAATCGAATGATCTGTGAAGAAAGGAAATGCAACCTGATGAGAATCTTTAAATGACTTCTAAAACCTCCTGACATCATGTGTGGACCCAAACACACTTTCTGTCTCCTGCCCCAAGACTGGCCTGGCTTGGGGCCGCCGCATAACAGAAACACAGAACGCACACGCGCGCACGCATGCACACACGGTCCTCCTGGCCGTGCTATGACTGCATGCCAGAAGAACAACAAAAGAGATGGACAATACAAAAATGTGTTAGTATTTAAGAATATTCATACCCAATAACAGTAAAATAGGATTACAAAGCCTCTGGAATAAGTTTGATCATAGATGCTGCTCTAATGGCAATTTTTAAATATAATCACAAGAGAACAATGCTAAGTGTCTATCCACAGGGAAGTAGTTTACAAATTATGATACACCTAATAATGGGATGCAGCCATTACAAGTGATGGTTTATGTTTACTGACATAGAAAGATACTAGATAAAGCAGCAATTATATAAATTACATATTTATAGTAATGTAAATGTGAGATTTTATTGATATTTTATAAGGTAGTATTATATAAATATTTTATCATATAAATACTATATAATTTAAAATTTACATTTTATTATACTACATAAAGCTGAAAAGATCCAACTGCAATAGTTCATAAAGAATTTGATCTATTTTAGTAAAAATGTCTGATATACGTAAAACAAGGTGTCTATGGTATAATACAGAGAGAACAGAGTATAAAGATGTGATATGTATATTACACATGTTCGAAAAGAGACCATGGCGACGGTACTGACTAGGAGAGGGTACAACAGAGTTTGCTATGGTACAAGAAATGTTTTAATCTAGATGGTGTTGACATGGAGGTACACTACCTTTAAAGATCTTTTAAATACTGAGATGTGTACTTACGATTTGTGCACTTTTCTACATGGATTTTATATCTCAATGTAAAAAAAAAAAGCATAGGACCAAGATATTAATGACACTATCTTTGGAAAATATGGTTTTTATTTTTCATAGTCTTTCTCTATTAGATTTTTTACAAGAACCACCTATTTCTTTTATAATCTGAAAAAAAAAAATAAACCCGTTACTTAGAAAACAAACAAAGTCCTAGAGACCAGGACTACCGTGATTTTTCAGAATCATGAGAGTGTCCCACGGGCCAACTCATTTCTGGATTGGCAGATGTAGATTATCCATATCATTTTTTCTATACATTGTAAAAATTTTCCCCAATCTCAACTAAATCAACAGTTTTCACTTCATGGTTAAAAGGTGTAAGTAACATGGAGACCTAATCCTCCTGCCTCATTAGGAAAATATCCATCCAAAAGAGGTCATCAACCAGAGCAGTGTCCAGCCCGGGAGGGAAGTGAATGAGAGAGGAGATGAAGGAAACCCTGTCTCGGATTCCTGCAGCTCTGGCCTACAAGTTGAAGGGCTCCGTTGAGGTGTGTTGCTGTGTACGTGCCAGGTTATGTTTATTTCATGTTCTGAATGATTCCTTTTTAACCTACCAAGTATTTATAGCCCATAGAAACTCAGAGATGAAAGTTTTTCCAATGTGCAAAAGCCACAAATGACAAAATCTTGTTAGAGTGGCCAAAGCCAGGAGGGCTCTCAAGCCCGTGTGTGCGTCTGTCTGTCTGAAGCCCCGTTCATTACGACTGAGCTTTTCTGGGCTGGTCCTCAGCAGAGAATGGGTGACCCTAGGAAACCATTGCGACCACTGTGTTATGAGCTGAAGGAGAGCCATTGAACACAACAAAAAGAATGCTTCAAGGACGCATTGCAACACAATCAGAACCATGCCACGGGCTCTGATGGCTAGGAGGTGACAGCAGGAGTGACACAATTAGGGACAGGAGTGGTTCAATTTAGGGGGAAAAAACCAACAGAAGTATGCTGTTTGTGGGACAAAGAGGCTGAGTTCTAAAGTACCCCCAGTAAGCAGCTTCCACAAAAAGCTGACCATGTGCACGTGGCAGGCTCTGCAGACGGCTCTTTCAGCCACACTCAGACCTGGCACTCTAAAAAGAGTCAGGGGCAGCGGGCTTGCAGGCAAGGGAGCGTGGAGCCGCGTGAGAATACACGTGTGCCCTTGCCTACCACAGACAGTCTGGGCCAGACAAAGCCGTGCCTGGCAGGACTGGTGAGTCTCCAGCCTGTTTCTGCTCTCCTCCTGCTTCTTCCCCATTATCCCCTCCCCAGAACTCCCCGCTTTATGCATTCTGAAGTGATAAGCCAGTATAGAATCCCCACATCTCATTTGTTCAGCCATTTTGGTTACAAAGTTCAGTCAACCCATCAGTGAATGCTTTGCCTCTAGACAAAAATTCACAGCAAGTAAGACCTTTATAATCTTCTGGAAGTACAGGCTGGAAAAAGCTACATCTCGCCTAGCAAGAATTCTAATGAAGTGCATTATACCCTCAACAACAACTAATATCAAGAATAATGAGGGGAAGGTATCAATGAAGACAAGTGGAGTAAAATATTCATTTAACCAAGCCAGTTTCCTGGAATACCAAGCCTACGTAGTCCTTTAAAATATGTTTACAACTCGCCCATGGAAATTATCTCAACCATGCTTTGATATGCTACTGTGGTAGGAATGACAAGGACCCTCTTTGGCAGTTCATCTTACCATGCAACTCTTGAACATGGGGAAATGGAGTTCACGGGTGTCAAACAAGCAACTGTACGTACTCTGAACACTTTTATCTTTGACTCCTAGAAGGGTTCACTTCAGGGTATAAATTTTTAACTTCTTTAGCAGTTCTTGAGGGAAAATTTTCTTTTTCAAATCTGAATGCAGCTTGCTGTAACATTAGTGGGAGGAATCTACATGCACCTTTTGGGAAAGAAAAGCCCTGTAAATCCTATCAGTTTTAGGGAACATTCAACATCAATAGGTGCAAGACTAGTCTGCTTTGGAAAAAAGAACAGACTTCGAATTCACCACTTTGCAGGTAATTCAAGAACAGCGTATTGGATTCAGGGATTTTGAGTATGGTTGTGTAGTTTATATACTGAACAAATCCAGGGAGTACCACTCAAATAAATTATGATGTACAAGCTAATCTATTATATGTGAAGGTGTTGCATAACACTAACAAAGTGTTGGGATACTCTTCTCCTGAATCAATGTTAAGTACTTGCTCTTCTGTTCTCTTCTGCGTCCTGATTTGGGTATAACAGCGATGTCATACTTGCACATGACTTTACCTTTGTCCATCTAACCCCTGCCCCCTACGTCCATCTAGCACAAGACAGGTAGTTGGGTGTCTTCACACTGCCACATAGCAATAAATAGCAAGACTGGTTGTTTCCATGCACTGAATTTCTGTGTGCTGAGGCCTTCACAGATGGTTACTTATTCCCTTACAACTAAGAGAGGTTGACTGGCCCCCAATGAAACTCAAGTCTGTCTGGCCCTAGAGGTCAGTGCTTCTCTCCAGTTCCTCTGATCTTCCACCAGTTTCTGTGGGCACCAAGCACTCTCCAGCCCAGGAATGCTGCTTCCTGTGCCTCTAAAGCCTTCCTCCCCCACCTTTCCCATCCTAACCCTTCCTGCTCCTCCTCCGAGTTCTCAGCTTCCCCATCACTTCCACAAAATAAGTTAGGCCTTCACAGCACTTCTTCCACATGGATGCTGGGTGTTTGTACTTGTACTTGTTCAACACCTTCCCTCCCTACCCTGCAAGCCTGCCAGGCAGGCCTGTGCCTGTTACCCACACCTCTGGGTGCCTAGTGCCTGGCACACGGTAGAGCTTATTAACACCTGATGGATGGATGAATGAATGAATGAGTGAGTGAATAAATGGCCAAGGAGTTTAACGTTATACTAAAATAAAGCTCCTCTCTAAATTGTTTCTAGTGTAGCCACACGTGATTTTAACTGTGAAGAAAACCCACAAATTGACATTTACTCCTTCCTTCGAAAGCCATTTTCTGAGTTCCTATCAGGTGCTTCTATCAGCATCCCCGAGGAACCCCCCACTCCCTCCTGCTCTGGTCTCCCAGCACAGCCCTTGGCTTGCCACCGCTACTGTACCTCCGTCTCCACAGAAGGCTTCCTGACCTTTCCTGGATAATGACATTCCGGCCTCACATCCCACAGGGTAGCCATATTTCCTAGATTCTCTGGTAAAATGCAAGGCTTTCACTGTTCTTAAGTTAATGTGACTCAGTCCCACCACTAAGTACAATATTACTCATGAGTTCCGTGTACAATGATCATATTATAGTGATATAATACACTGTGACAATCTTGATACTTTAGTCTGACAAGCCAACAAACCTGACAATCTCGTTTTAAGGCATCTGCAATTTAAAGAAAAAAATGTACACTCTAATGTCATTGCATCCTCCCCATGAGAGGAGGGGTTGAACTCGCCTGGAGTACGACATTCTGAGATGCTGTCAGAATTCTTAAAGTTAAACAAAAATCCTCTTGGTGTTACAAGTAAGAAGACAATAGCAGCCACTACCTGAATAGATAGCTGTCACTCCAGACGACAGCCTGCCTGCTATTCAGAGACAGTGCTTCCGAGGGGGACGCTACACCGAGGCTTCGGTGGGCGTTTCTGCTGGTTACCAGACTCCAGCTGCTAATGGATGGGAGGCCCTCACCTGGTGTGGCTGGTCCCGCATGGGCAGGCCATGGTTCTGTGACTAGTGAACAAAGGCTACTGTTGTGAACTGACAGAGTAGCCCCGTTATGGGGTAAGGCTGATATCCACTGTCCGTATTAATCCAGAAAACTGTAGTACGAAGCTATGTTGAACTATACCTTGTCAAGATTTAATGTTCCCATTTAACCGTTACAGTATTTTTTTAAAACAGTGCCTGCCCTCAGATCAATGTATTTTTTTTTTGGCTTTTTTATATATAGGCTCTCAATCAAATTAATTACTCACATCCCTTAAAAACACACACACACAGACACACACAAACTTAGTTCCATGCTATAAATAGAAGAGCAAAAATTCAAGCTAGTCCTGAGCCTTCAGAAGAGGAAGAAATGCCCAGGAGCTTGTAAAAACCATCAACTGTGCTTGCATTAGAGCAGGCGCCACGCTCAGCTGCTGGTTTTGAAAACGCTGAGCCGAACCTGCACCTCGGCGGTCAGAGTCAAGCCCTCAGACTTGAAGGGCGGCGTATGTCTGGCATCATTTCCCAGCCTTAATAAGCAGTTCTGTCCTTCCCAGGCATCAGATTAGTGCTCCTCTGTGACCCCAGCATGCCGGCAACTCCAAGTCGCTGAGATGATGCTCACCTTTGGGGAAAAGAATGCTCTAATCTTGATCCTGTTCGAAGCCACAAGAACCCCCCTGGTTGCGTGTCCTTGGTCTTTTTTCTTGTTTGCTTTTGTGGTCTGGGTACACTGATCCTTTCCTGCCTGGGTGAGAGAGCAGCGTCAGGCCTGTGGGGCTCCCTCCCTCACATCCTCATCTGGGTAGCAGGCTTTTTCAACCCCCAGTCCTTCTTCACAGGTAGGAAGCACATCACAACTCATTAGTAATTTACTGCTACAGTAATTTTTATAATTACTGCCAGGAGGCCTCATTAAATTTGATCTAATGAATAAATATTGTATTTTTCAATGTGATTACCAGAACAGCTTAAGCTGAGTGCCATAAACAATTATTTTCCTCACTACTCAGGATGTCGGTGACTATTGATTTTTATTTCATAAAGAATTTACTGTAGTAATACCAATATAAATGACTTCAGGAATAGGCAACAACCCCCATGTCGATTCGCAAGCAACATACAGCCTCAGAAACAGCTGAAGGGGAAGACCGGGAGTCAGAAGAAAAGAAAAATCTGTCCGGAATAGAGGTCTGCTGAGTGTCTGTGGCCGAGGCAAGGCTAGGTGGGGACTGGTTGGGGCTGCTCTGACTTCCAATTGTGAGTGGAGATGGAAACTTGCGATTCCTGGCATGTGGGTAATGAGCTCCCACGCTGAATGATAACATCAGCCGTTGATTTTTGCATTTCATAAAATAGAGTCAATAAATTCCGCTCAGATACAAATTTCCAAAGTAAATCATGAAGACCAGGCTACAATAGAGCTGGCAGCCCTAGCAATACCAAACCCTATTCATGTGTGTTTCTTCACTTCCATTAAATATCTTGTGCTTTCCTGTTTTCTCTTTTCTGGTTTCCAACATCCTGTAATAAAATTCTGCATCTTAACTAGTGGGATGGATATTTCCCCACATCTTCTGCTCTTTAGTCCACCTACTACCCCATCCTCCTCACACCTAAGCTACTGTGAAGCATGAAAGGATTCTGATTTTTATTTCTCCCCCTCTAACCAAAGCAACAATTTGCTGTCCCAAGTGACCCTCACTTCTCCTGGCTGGATCACTGACTGTTCTTGTCAGATCTCTTCTCCACCCCAGAGGGGTCATCCTCAACCTTGACTGCAGATTAGAATCATGGAGGAACTTTTAAAACATGAGCTACAATTCTTGAGTTTGGAACTCACCAGATGATACCGATGGGCAGCCAGGGTCTCAAACCACAGCCCCGGGAGGCAAGTAGATAAAGGCGAGGTAGATAAATGAGACAGACCCGAGCCAGAGCTTCAGGCCCAAGACCACTGGAATGTCCTATGGATAGTATTTAATGGACTGAATTCTGTTCTCCCCAAATCTATACGTTAAAGTTCTAACCTCCAGTACCTGAGAATATGACTACATTTGGAGATAGGGCCTTTCAAGAGATAATTAAGGTAAAATGAGGACACGTGAGTGGGCTGTAATCCAATATGACTGGTGTCCCTAGAAGAAGAAGAGATGAGGACACAGACAAGCACAATGGGAAGACCATGTGCCATCTGCAAGCCAAGGAGACAGGCTTTAGAAGAAACCAACCCTGCCAACACCAAGATCTCAGACATCTAGTCTCCAGAATTGTGAGAAAATATACTTAAACCACCCAGTCTGTGGCATTTTGTCACGGCAGCCCCAGCAAACTAATACAATAGGCTTCCCATTTATGGAGCCTACTGGCTAAGAGTTGATTCTGGAGATAGACAGAGCCAGGTGCAAACTGAAGGGCTGTCACTTACCAGATGCCTGTGGCTTGATTTGCTGGTTACCTATCGCCAGGTATCAAATGACCTCAAAACTCAGTGGCATAAAACACCTCTTTGTCACACTTACAGATTCCATGGTCCAGGAATTTGGACAGGGCATAATGTGGGCAATTTGTTTCTGTTCTACAATGTCTGGGGCCTCAGCTGGGAGACTGGGAGGATGAGAATGACTCCAAGGCCTGTTTTCTTACATATCTGGTGATTGACACCAGCTGTTGGCTGGGCCCTACACTGGCATTGTTAGCCAGAAAATTGACATATGCCTCTTCATGGAGCCTGGGCTTCCTCACAGCATGGCACTTGAATTCCAAGGGCAAGAATCGTCTCAGGGAGAGAGACAGTAAGAAGCTGTTCTACCTTTTTAAACCCAGCTTCGTAAGTCTTGAAGCAGCAGTATTTCCAGAGTGTTCTATTCATCAGGACAATTACAAATGCTTACTCAGGTTCAAAAAGAGAGGAAGTAGACTCCAAGGCAAGAGGGAAGGGTAGTGTTCTGGAAAAGCAGGGGGACAAGAAATATCATTGAGGCCATTTTTTGGAAAATGTGATCTGCCACCTTTGGACTAGTTTCTGTACCTCTCTGAACCTTTGTTTCCTCATCCTTAAACTAGAATAATGTAAACAGACTCATCTGACTGATATGGATTAAAAGCACAAATTTAGAGCAGAACACCTGATACATAAAAAATGCTTAGGAAATTCTAGTTGCTCCTAATATTTAGGGCCAAGGCCCCTTATTATCTGGTCAGGCCTTGAGAGGTGATGAGAAAGTAGGGAAAAGAGGTCAGGAGGTCAACAGATAATGTCCAAAGTTGATAAATAAGAAATATCAGGAGAGAAATATCTGAAATATGGTGGCTATCCCTCAAAAGTTACAAAACTGGAATTAAAAGTGGTTGCCTCATGGAGAGTAGGACTAAGTTCTGGAAAAGTAAGGAAAAGCTTTATTGCTTTTCATTATGAATCCTTCATAACTATTTATTTTAACCAAATGAATGCGTTACTTTAATTTTAAGAAAGAAAAAGAAGAAGCCATTAAGAGACCTGCCAGAAATGGCTGTCCCAAATAAATGTCAAAAAATTACTATTATTTATCTTTATAGAGTATTTATATTGATGTTTCCTAACAGTGAGGCACTATTACACAACTTTGATGTAAAAAAAAAAAAAGGATAAAAATTATATGCAGAGCATAATCTTCGCAATGTTAACAATACTCATGTTCAACATCCATGAGTAACCCAAATATTAACTATAGTTATCTGTGAGTGGTAGAATTATGGGTGATTTTAATCATGATACTCTAATTTTATATAATAAGTAATCAAAAGACATTTTTATAACCATCCAAATAAACTGAACAAAAAATAAAATAAATAAGAATACACTTAAAAATAAGATGAATATAAGCTTATTTTCCAAATCTCTCTTTTTTCTCCTCCCCAACATTTCAGTCAGCATTTTCAAATAAAGTATTATCTATGGTTAATTTAAGAGCATTAACTTTTTGTTAATAAAGTAGTGTTGAAATGCTCATATCAAGAAGAGTGAGACTAAGGAGGGTGGCAATATCCTTCAGCATTTAGAAAGTCTGAGTCAGAGAGTGACCATTAAACCCAAAGAATCAGCAAAAATTCTCAAGGATGCATTGGTGGGAAAACAGTTCCCTTAATAATAACAGTAACTTCAATATACAAAATGAATTGTATTTCTATATATAAGCAATAAATGATCTGAAAATTAAAAAAGTAATTTCAGTTATAATATCGTCACAAAGAATAAAATCCTTGGGAATAAGTTTAACCAGGGAGACACAGGACTTGTACACTGGAAACTGCAAAATTCTATTGAAAGAAATTAAGGAAAACCTAAATAAATAGAAAGATATCCCCTGTTCATGGACTGGAAGACTTAATATTGTTAATATGGCAATATTCCCTAAATTTAAAGATTGAAAGCAATCCTTAGCAAAACTCCAACTTCCATTTTTTGTAGAAATAGGTAAGCTGACCTTAAAATAATATGAAATTGCTAAGAATCCTGAGTACTCAAAACAATCTTGAAAAAGAAGAAAGGTAAAAGGTCACATTTCCCAATTTCACAACTTAGCACAAAACTGCAGTAATCAAAACATTGTGGAATTGGCATATAGACAGACATAAAGATCAATGGGATAGGATTGAAAGTCCAGAAATAAATCCATATATCTATGGTTAATTGATTTTCAACAAGAGTACCAAGATCCAAGATCGTTCAATGAGGGGAAAAAAAAGAGTCTTTTCAACAAATGGTGCTGGGACGATGGGCTATTCATATGCAAAAGAATAAAGCTGAATCTTTACCTCACACCACATATAAAATGAACTCAAAATGGATCATAGACCTAAATGTACGAGTTAAAACTATAGGGACACCTGATTGGCTCAGCTGGTTAAGTCTATGTCTTAGGCTCAAGTCATAATCCCAGGGTCCTGGGATGGAATCCTGCATCAGGCTCCTTGCTCAGCGGGGAACCTGCTTCTCCCTCTGCCTGCCGCTCCCCCTGCTTGTACTCTCTTTCTCTCTCTGACAAATAAATAAATAAAATCTTAAAAAAAAAAGTTAAAACTATAAAACTCTTAGAAGAAAACAGACGTAAATCTTCACACTGTTGGATTTGGCAACGGATTCGTAGATATAACACCAAAAGCAAAACTAGGTAAACTGGACTCTATTAAAATGAAAACTTCTGTCCATCAAAGAATAAAATCAAGCATCTGAAAAGACAGTCAGGCAGTTACTCAAACAATTAAAAATAGTTATTATATGACCCAGCAATTTCACTCTTAGGTATATACCCAAGAGAACTGAAATCAGGTGTTCAAATAAAATCTTGTAAACAAATGTTCATAACAGCACTTTTCACAACAGCCAAAATGTGAAAACAACCAAAATATCCATCAACTGACAGATGAATAAATTGTGATATATCCATACTATGTAGTATTATCTGACCATAAAAAGGACTGAAGTACTGTCCATGTTGCAGCAAATGTTGAGAAATTGTTCTTTTTGACATGGACGGCACTGGAGGAGATAATGCTAAGTGAAATAAGTCAAGCAGAGAAAGACAATTATCATATGGTTTCTCTCATCTATGGAACATAAGAACTAGGAAGATCGGTAGGAGAAGAAAGGGATAAAGAAAGGGGGGGTAATCAGAAGGGGGAATGAAGCATGAGAGACTATGGACTCTGAGAAACAAACTGAGGGCTTCAGAGGGGAGGGGTGAGAATGGGATAGGCTGGTGATGGGTAGTAAGGAGGGCACGTATTGCATGGTGCACTGGGTGTTATACGCAACTAATGAATAATCGAACTTTACATAAAAAACCAGGGATGTACTGTATGGTGACTAACATAATAAAAAATTATTATAATAAAAAAATAATAAAAAATGAAAAAAAAAAAGGACTGAAGTACTGATACCTACTATAAGATGAATCTTGCAAACATTATGCTAAGTGAAAGAAGCCTGACACAAAAAGCCACATATTGTATGTTCCCAGATGTCCAGAACAGGCAAATACATAAACACAGAAAGCAAATGGGTGCCATGGGCTGGGGGGAGTGGGGAGAGAAAAAGGGGAGTGACTGCTTAATGAGTATCCAGTTTCTTCTGAGATTGATGAAAAAGTTCTGGAGTTACATAGTGGAAATGGTTGCATGACACTGTGAATGTACTGGAAATTACCAAATTGCACATTCTTAAATAGTTAAAACGGTAAATTTTATGTTAAGTGAATTTTAGTTCAATTTTTTAAGAAAAAAAAGTAACATAAATTTAAACAGTAGGCAAAGCCCCAGCAAGTTTGATACCAAATTGTTTCCAAAACAGTTCTCTGATAAAGCAAACTAAGTTGCAATAGAACCTCTCCCTTACCAAGGGCAGCTCTCCAATTCTGAAGAGTACCACATTTCGCCTTGCTGAACTCGATTAATAGAGTTCTTGGTGTCTGCCCTAATCATCATGCAGACAGATAAAATTTAGTTAATATCCTTCTCTCCCTCCCCAACACTGAAAAATAAGATAAATAGAATCTATCTCCATAATTTTACTTAGTCATTTAGTTCAGTAGCATCTGTTTATCATGATTTACAAGAATTTGGATGGCAATGAGAATTGCAGGAAACATTTGCATAAAGGAATTTTATTTACATATTTTTCCTCCTTAAGCACTAGGATACTCAAAATGGTCACGTCTTGGAAATTCAGGCAAGCTCCAGCGGTGATTATTACCTTTTTAAAAGCCATACTGTATGGTCTTCAAGAAGTGAGAAACATTTACAGCTATTCAATTTAAAAGACAAACTTGAGGCTCAGCTTATTTAAGAACATGTAATCAAATAAAAATAAGGGAAAACTGAAACACTCGTTCCTGCTGAAATGGCTTGCCTACTAAGCATGCAAGAAAAGAGAAATTGACTTCCTAGCATAAGCTTATAGAACAGTTGTCCTTGGGTGTCTGAGTAGGAGAGAAAACCACTCTCCTCCACATCTTTTTGTCTGAAACTTTAAAGCTTAGTTCAATGTTCATATATGTGAGTACATTTCAGAATTCTTTATATAATATTCTATGTTTAATAAAATTAATGTTTCTCCCTCCTATACATATAGTTAAATAAAAGAGGCAAGATAGAAAAAAGTACATAGTGAGTAATATGTGCCATTTATCTGAGATGGCAAGAGGAGGCTACAAATATTTACACATACTTGCTTACATTTTTGAAAATCAAAATCATAAAATTTTATAAATGTTTACCTATAGAGGGAGAGAGGATCAGGGTGAAAGGATAGAAATATCATCTAGTTTTTCTAAAAACATCTTATTTTGTAAGCTTGGCTCTGAAAATATGTAACTGTTTTATATCATAAAACTAAATTAAATCTTAATTTTTTAAAAAGCAGTCTTTAAAATCAAAAGCAAAATAAAACAAATGGACCTAACAATGTATTAAGTTTGTAGCTTAACCACATAAAGAGGAAGTGTTCAAAATGATTTTTTTTAAAGATTTTTTATTTATTTATTAGACAGAGATAGAGACAGCCAGCGAGAGAGGGAACACAAGCAGGGGGAGTGGGAGAGGAAGAAGCAGGCTCATAGCTGAGGAGCCTGACGTGGGGCTCGATCCCATAACGCCGGGATCACGCCCTGAGCTGAAGGCAGACGCTTAACTGCTGTGCCACCCAGGCGCCCCTCAAAATGATTTTTAAAACAGTAATTTGTACCAAAGGACCTCCACTGAGGACCAAACCAAAAAATATTAAACTGTTCTCAGTAAATGATTTATATTTTAGTAATAATTTTGGTATTATTCTGAAACCATATAGATATGTATACATAGTGATATTACTAATATATTACTAATAAATACATAAATACTAAAGTATATAATTGCTTATATATAAGCACATTTATATAATAGTGTATATATGTATATGTATAATATACAGATAAATAGTAGATATACATGAAAGAAATGTGTTTTGAAAACAAAACACTTTGGAGAAATGATTGATTCTATATTTGGGGTAAAAATATATAAGGTAAGCCTGGAACATTCTGTTTTACCAGAAAACAAAAGAAACTACCAAAAAAGCACTGGGGTCATATCAGAAGGATTGAGAAGTCTACCCTTTAGAGGCTCCCACTGGGCCAAAATTGGGCATCAATAAGAACAGTAACACAATGGATTGAAACACACCAAATATTTGAAAAATTCAGGAGGTCATATGATACTTAAAAATGAACAAACAACAACAAAACCCCCCAAAACCTTCCTAGGCACCACTGAAGGATACCAGAAACCTAATTTTTGATTCTAAAAACTGGCTAAAAAAAAAAATCAAGTTCTTTATATGTTTCTTCTGTACAAACTCTACCTCGGATAAATAAATCATCCACAAGGGAACATTTCCAGTGGATAAAAGAAGGAAAGAGAGAATTTACAGGAAATGTTCATCAGTGGCTATTAACAATACAAAAAGGGGGAAAACAGGATAGTAAGAGTCTTCTAATGTTAGTACATAACATTTAGCTATAAAGTATGGTTGCATCAGAATCAGATCAAGTTTCTGGATCTAACAGAGAAGACAGAGGAACACGTTAAATGAGACCATGGGGTCAATTAGTAAAATGTGGAAAATTCTAAAGGAAAATTAACTTTTTTTAAACAAACTATAAAGAGGATAAAGGAGAGGAAACCTATAAATTAAAAGAGACTTTAAATAGATAAGAGTTAAGACTCCTGAATTCAAATTAAAACAACTACATAAAAAGGGTGAGGACCATAGGATAGTGAAAATTTGAACTATCCACATTTGACATGTATTTATTTTTATTTTTTAAGCCCAGTGTGGGGTCTGAACTCACAACCCTGAGATCGAGACCTGAGCTGAGATCAAGAGTCAGAAGCTTAACTGACTAAGCCACCCAAGCACTCCTCCATTTTTGATATTTAGAAACTCTTGTTAATTTTATACAGGTTTAACAATGATATTTTGATTATATATTTTTTAAAAAGAATCATTATCTTTTAGAAATACTGAAGTCTGTATGAATGACGTATAATGTCTGGTATTTTATTTTTTCTTTTTAAGTTTTATTTTTATTTAAGTAATCTCTACACCCAATGTGGGGCTCAAACTCATGATGCTGAGATCAAGTGCTGCATGCTCTTCTGGTGGGGTGGGGGGGAGACCTGGATGGCTCAATTGGCTGAGAGTTGGATTTCTGATTTCAGCTCAGGTTATGATCTCAGAGTCCTGGGATTGAACGCCATGTTGGGCTCCAAGCTCAGTGGGGAGTCTCATTGAGATTCTCTCCCTCTACCTCTGCCGGCTCACCTTTCATGTGCGCTCTCTCTAAAATAAATAAATCTAAAAAAAAAAAGAAGAAGAAGAAGAAAAGAATTCAGTGGGTTAGGAGGAGTAAAGAAATACAGTTGAAACAGGGTGGACCATAGTTCATCACTGCTGAAGTTAGTGATGGGCACATGGAGTGGACCTCTCTCTTTTCTATTTAAAAAAAAGTTCCATGCACTCAATTTTTGCCACCAAAAGTTTTCCCCCAACACATGGTAACATTTAAGAGCTATTGTTTCTAAAATTATTTATTTAGGGGTGTCGATTTGGCTTAGTTGATACAGCAGGCGACTCTTGATCTCCAGGTTGTGAGTTCGAGCCTTTATATTCCGTGTAGATTACTTAAAAATAAAATTATCTCTTTGTAGCTCAATTTGTAGCTTATTTGTAGCTCAATAATACAAATACTTCACTCACTAGAATAGGGTTATTCTTTCAAAGTTAGTATGATGAAGTAAATTATATTCTCCCATAGAAAATACATTGGAAATACATAAATTTAAATGAATTGACCATGGCAGCTTCATAACAAGCTAAGCGTTGTATCATAAAAAAGGTTATGCCTCATAGGAGTTAATGCTTTCAATGCTGGGATCTACTCATTATTTCTCCTCCACCGTAACTTTATTTCTCCTGCCTGGGACACTCAACTCATCCTTTGATAAATATTTAAAAAACATTTATTGAGTACCTGCTACATGTTAAGGGGATTTGATTCAAAGATGGTCTTGCTCTCAAGAGCTTCATGGTCTTACAACAGGAGAAACTAAAACACGTAAGTATAGGTGGCAGGTATTACATGTTATGTCCAAGGATGCAGACAGGTCTATCAGAAGTCCTTAGAAGTGTTAGATCTAGTATCTCCTTAGGGGAAGGAGCATGGGCTCTTGAGTCTTCAGAAGTTACTTAACCTTGCTGAGTCTCCTCATCTCTAAAACACCTGCTATGAAAAGCTAACAAACATACCGTATTGAGCACTGTGCGTTGCACCTAGGAAGTGCTCAACCAACTTTAGTTTTCTTCCTCTGGCAAATATAAGTTTGCAATGAGCACTGCTGCGACACGCATGACTAGCAGGTACCTTCATGTGAACACTTCCAATAAACTTCTTTAAATTCAAGGCACAGGATTACATAAAACATTGTTTCTTATTTGGCCAGCTATGCACTTCTGCAATCCCACACGCTGAGTTCACCTATAGTGAACCATGCCTCTTACTTTGATGTCTAATCAAGTAGCTCACCTCCTCCCATTCATGGGCTGCACCCAAGTTTACCAGCTGAGGTCTACAGAACAGCCCCCCACTCTCCAAAATTCCTAATCTACTGCCTTCCTTCATCTCTGTAATTAAGGGCTACTTTACTTTCTAGAACTCTATTTTAACTCAAGCTTTAGCCATAACAATACTAACTATAGCATCACTCACCGTAGCAAAAGATTATTAATAATTCAGACACCCCGAGATTGGAAGCTATTTAAGTAAAATATGTACCATCCATATAAACAAATACTGGGTACCCATTTAAAATGTTATGACATCCTTAATGTTAAAAAAGTTGTACATGTAGTATAAATACTACCCTATAAAACAAAATGCAAGGGATATGAAAAAACCAAAATGTTAGTGGCTTTTAGCCTCAAATGGTGTCTCTTTTGTTTCTTGCTCTTTCAAACAAGTCATCACCTGGGTATTATAATGGATGGAAACTTCCATCCATTAGCATGTGCCATTTCTCTGCACCATTTCTTACACCATTCCTAAGCAGATTCTCCAGCTTCCTGCTGCCACTCCAAGCTTTAGTGCATCCTCCATTGTCTCAGCAACACCTTCTTTGGAAGTTCTTCTCCCCTCTTATCTTTGGCCTCCCTGAACGTTGTAATTATTTAAAAGGTGGTCTTCTACCCACAGAACGTTAATGCCCTGCAGTTAAAAGCCTCAGGGGTTGCCAACATCCCTGCTGGATGATCCAATACCCAGGTTTCCCACTATCCCTGACCACAGAAGCTCTCAGCCCCCTCCCAGATCTCCTGTCCCCCTGTGTTCAACAGATTCTGCAAAAGCCACCTCAGCACCCAGTACGCTCTTGTTCTCACTGACAGAACCTGATTAACCCCTCCTTTTGCTTTTTTCTAAGGCAGGCAAGCTCAGCTTGGTTTAAAAAAAAAAGATGAAGGCCTCCTTCCCGGACAGCCCTCTAGCTCTGACATTTTAACTATGTGGCATTGGACATTTTTCTCAACTTCCCTGGATATACCTCCTCATCCTTAAGATACTACTCCACAAATGTGTGGTTAACATTAAGATAAAATAACATTTGCTCACCTTTTATTCCCCGTAGGACTTGCTATCACTTTCCTCTCAGAACCTAATACTCTGCAGCCACGCTTCAAAGCACTGAACTCTTATTCCATTTCCCTGGTATGCAAATAACCTTGAGCCATCAGGAGCTCCCTCTCACTTCTTCTAAAAGCAAAATAAAACACAAATATGCCCCTCGTGCAGCACCCCCTATTGCCTTTGTCCGTCTTCGTTATTAAACTACTGAAGGCTATTACAGTCTCTATTCCGTTCCTCCAACCCTTAGTTGGCGAAGACGAAGGTGGACAGCCTCTCTCCCTGGGGAATCCAAGCTGGAGAGACAAACGTAAAGACTATTCCTGGAACATAAATGCTGTCAGCTACTCTTCACACCTAATTGTCGAAACTTGAGTTCTCTCTCTGGGGCGCCTGGGTGACTTGGTTAGGCGCCTACCTTTGGGTCAGGCAGCGATCGCGGAGTGCCGGGTTAGAGTGCCCCACCGGGCTCCCTCCTCAGTGGTGAGCCTGCTTTTCCCTCTGCCGCTCCCCCTGCTTGTGCTTTCTCTCGCTCTTTGTCAAATTAATGAATAAAATCTTTAAAAAAAAAACAAAAACAAAAAACGAAGCAAAACCTTGAGTTCTCTCACTTCTTCCAAAGAGCCAACAAGATGGCGGAGGTACAGCAGAAGCAGCGCCGGGCCTCCTCAACATCTCCTACTGTCGCGGGGGCCTTGACTGGCTTCTGGACTTGTATCTCAAGCAGCTCATTCACCTGCTCAAGGACCCGGCTTTGGACTAGTCCCTCGAGCAGCTCATGCACGCCCTCAAGGGCGCTGCTGCTGGGCGGCCCCCGGACCTCGGGAGGGAGCGGCACGCGAAGCTGAGGCGCCTGCGCGAGGCAAGAGGCACCGCCCACGTAGGGGCGCCAGGAGGCTAGGGCGCTCCTGTCTGGCCGGGATGGCGTGCAGCTGGGTGGTGTCTACAACCGCAATACCTCCAACCAGGTGGTTATCAAGCCGGAGGTGACTGGCCACCACCTAGGGGAGTTCTCCATTACCTGCAAGCCAGTGAAGCTCGGCTGGCCTGGCATCTGAACCACCCACCCCTTCCACTTCATCTCTCTGTAAGTGACCCGGTCGGCCAATAAAGGCACAGACTTCTCTTAAAACCTAAGTTCTTTCAACTGTAAAGATGGTCTGTGGGAGAAAGTTCGGGGCCTCCAGGCAAGGCTGAAACTGCGCCAACTGATAAGTTTCTTTTTTTGAGACGGGAGCCATTATAAAACCCATGGACGCATCAGTGCTATAAAACACCTGATACTGAGAGCACGCCTTTTCCTCTCTTCATTCCTACTCAGAACTTGTAGCTCCTCCACTAGACTGTCAGTCCTTTAAGGGTGTCTCAGCATCAGCTGTTGCTGGTCACTAGTTTTGAATGGAAAACCACATTAATTCCACTTCATATTAAAACATGGTAACACCAGAAATGTTCCCTAGGGCCAATATTACAAACTCCCAAAAATTTAACCTTCCCAATTACCTCCCTAAAAAAGGGTCAGATCAGAATTTGGATTAAGATTCCCAAGTTTGTTAGAATACCCATTTCTTTCGCATCTATCTAGAATACCAGTTGTCTAACTTTTCAAATGGCTTGTTTTCCCCGAGTGAGTATGTGGGGGTGAACATGATTTCTGAAATAAGTCTAGAGCTAAGTCAGCAAACCTACAGTTAAATGCCAGATTGTAAAAACATTTTAAGCTTTGTGGACCATAGTGCCACATGCTTTCACAGCCTTCTAAAAACATAGTACTTAGTGCAAGTGCCATATTTACATAGACTACAGTACCATCTGGCCCACAGGCTGAAGTTGGCCAACTATGGTTATGAGAACTTTTAGACCATGCCGTCTTTTCTCTCTGTCCTGGAACAGGCCTCAAGGTACAGCATGGCTTAAATATTCAAATGGCTGATAAAATCAAGCAAGGTATTGTGAAATCACTGTTAGTTCTTGGGTTGGCAAATGGTGGAGGAAAACAATATTGTAAAACTTCATGAGCTTGTATTATTTTCTATCTTGGGATGTAGCTGTCTCAGCTGATTTTCTCATCACAGCTACTGGTTGATTTTATCACCAAGCTAGGTCCTGTTCAAAAGAGCTGGCCCTTGATCTTCAGAAACTTAAGTCAAAAGGTAGAAACAATCTTTTGTTTAAGTATGAGGGAAAAAATTAGGGTTCAGTTCAGTAAGAATGAGTATTAAAGAATTAAAAAAAACAAGAGACAAGCTAAAGTAAAATGTTTTATTATTAAAATAAAAAACTTTGTATAAAAGCATTACAGATCAAAAGCTCTATTTACATTTATTGATTCAATATCCAATTAGGCATCAAACACTGAACAGGCCCAGCAAAAGGCTACACATGCAAAGAAAATGGACACACAAAACACTTAAGATTCCACCTCTACAAAATGATTTGATTAATGCAAAAGGAGAGGGGGATGGGGCACAACACATGAAATCTGCCCAGAAACTAAAAGGGCAGAGATGGCAAGTTAACAAACTGTTCAAAGTCACCCAATTCTAAAAAGGCACTTCTCATTGTTATAAAAGTGCTTAAAACCTGAACAAGAACCCTGTGCCTAGTTTTAACTTCAAGAAAGCAAACACCGCAAAGACTAGTAGTAGAGTAGTATTACTATTAATTTTCCATCCGAAATGATCGGGAATTAATTTGAAACACCTTACATACAAACCAAAATAAACTTGGCTAACTATAATTATACTGAAGTGTTACAGCATGAATTCAAGTCAGCCTATATCTGAAGCCTCACCATCTTAACTCCCTGGGTTGTCTTTTCTACGATGGCTTTGAATATAGTACTGCCCTTGGACCTTTGGGCAGTGACCGAGAGAGCCAGATGCATCACTTAACCTTGTAGTGGAAGAAAGCAGCAGCCACTAAGTCTCAACCAGGACAACTTGTAAAATAAGCACAGTACATGGAATATTCTCATGAGAGGCATCCAAAGTAATATACTCCTCTTTCCAACAATTACCCAATTTTTCCACATGGTTTTAAGACCTGTGTGCCTTGATTCTGTTAAAAAACATGAACCAGTATGAACGCTAAATCTTAAATTATTATACTGCTTTCTTGTAAACAAGTTAGAGGGCTGTTCTCTGGAATTCGACAGATGTAGTTAACATTACTACTGTGTTTCTAAGTGCTTGGTTTTATGGGTGGATTCCAGGGTTATTTCAACGCCAATTAAATCAAACATGCTTTCCTAAAATTGCCATTTAAAGAGTTCAGAAACAAAATGGTGGGAGAGAACCACTGGAAATAAGAGGGGGCTGGTATGGGGTGGGGGGAAAAGCAAAGGAGAAACTGCAGGAGGGCGAAGTATAGCTAGCGATATACCTCTGTGATGCTCAGAAACAGGTGTGTCTAATGAGATTAACTTGATTTGCCTTTCCTATAAAACTGATCAAAATTCTTAACTCGGGTTTCAATCATGTGACAAAACCAAAAACTTTAGGAAGACTTGCACAGTGGAAGATGAACAGTAGATCTTCCAAATGCTATGCTTGCATTTCGAATTCCTGTTTCAGACTGAAAGAGAGAAGGGAACAAGTCAAGATATAGTTTTCAACCTAAGAATTTTCTTTGGAAAGCCTAATCCAGTTTTCAAAATGTTTTCTTTGAGTTAAACTGTATACATTTAAGTGCACACATCTGAGGTGTACAACTGGAATTTTTATGCACTCACACACACGTCACCACCACCCACATAAGGATAGAAAATATTTCCAACAATCGAAAAGGCTCCCCAAGTGCCCCTTTCCAGCTAAACCTGCAGTCCTCACCACCAGGAGACAACCACTCTTTTCACGTCTGTCATCTTTTTATTAAGACACATACATGAATGTAAGATTTGGGTGTGGAAGAGAGAAAAATCAGCCATTTACCTTTTCAAGTAAGCATGCACGTTCCCAAAGCCATGGTATTTGGCTAAATACACAAGGACCCCAGTCGCACACCGCCCATCTCGCTGCCGGCAGAAACTGCAGTTGCAGATCCTGCGGCAAGGTGGGCAATGCCAGTTCTGAAGGAGAATTGTGAAAAGGCACATTTGAAATCAAATCGTACTCTCCTCCCCTTACTTATCTATTCCTGCTTAACCTCTAAGGTAAGTATCATCGATTGCATTTATATCTTTTTTTTTTTTTTTTTAAGTAAGAGTGAAAGCTCAATATGATTAACTTCCACTAGCCTCCTGCTGTTTCCTTACAAAATGCAGCAGAGGTTACACAGCAACTAGCAGGGGTAGAGTCAACTTCCCCTGAATGGCCCGGTCCCAACCAAGCACTCGGGGGGGGGGGGGCCTCATACTTACCTAGCAGCAATACTATGAATTTATCAGCCTCCCCTGAAATGCACAACCCACAATGATAAGGACTTGATCCTTTCACTGTTACCCTTTCTGGTCCTTTCAACTCATGGCTGACCTTTGAGCCCACAAGACCACCCTTCAAGGCTACCTACTGGATCCAGCAGAGCATCCTTGACCTCTTCACCGTAACGGTTTCGAAGGCAGGGACCACAGAACTGGCCTCGAACACCCCAGCACTCCGGGTTTCTGCAGTTTGTTTTGGTATCAATAGTTTTCTGGCGGCATTGATGGCAAGTAGATCCCTACAAATACGCAAATAAGATGAAAAAACAGAAAACACCACTTTTTGTATAGAAAAATAGCATAAAGAAAGTCCTTCTTTATAGATAGTATCTCACAATTTGTCTTTCAATCCTATGTCAAATCTACATACACATGTGTATGCCAAGGACATGAAAAATAAATCAAGCATGGTGATTTCATTCGATTGGCAGATGCAACAGCTAATACTATCAAAAGTAGTTTTTTTCAAGAAACATCTTATGCAAAAAAAGTACCCAAATCTTTATTCTTAGCACACCACTATATCCCAGCACCTGTGTATGTAGACATACACACAGTAAACGTATGTTGAATCAATTTCTAAATTAAAAGAGATCAAATGCTACAGAAGGCTTACTAAGCAAATACTACTACTGCAGACTCAAAGAGATGTGTATCCCAAGGATGCTAAAAAACTCTCCTTATATGAAAAAAACACACAGGTACATATCCCATATCCTAAGACTTTTAACATTAGCAAAACTCTAAGGATAAAAGCTATCCTTTCTCTCACAGATGTTCATGTTCACGGATATAACTTATAGACGTCTGTACCAATGAACGGTTATAGATCTTCTCTCGAGAGTTGTTGCAGATGTTCTCCAGCTCTTCCTCTGTAATTTCTTCCACCGGGCGAATTATATGCGGAAGGGTCATGGATCCAGCGCGACGACTTCTGGGCATGTCATCTTCCTGCATGACAAAAATCACGAAGAGTGCTCTTACAGCTCTCCCCAGCTCTGAATCCCAGATACATGATTTGTAATTTCTTCACAAAGAATTCAACCTAGAAATCCTTCTTCGAGCTTATGGAGAAGGGGCAAGTTGTTAAGTTTACTAAAGATAATAGGACATCATCATGGAAATGACTCCTACATTAAGAAAAGCTGAAGCAAGCTTTGGCTTGCTTTTTATTTTAAAAATAAAATTTGAAATAAAAGGTTTGGGGGGGGCGCTCTGGGTGGCTCATTCGGTAGAGCGTGCGACTCTTCATCTTGGGGTGGTTAAGTTTGAGCCCCATGTTGGATGTAGAAATTACTTAAAATCTTTAAAAAAAAAAAAAAAAAGCAAGCAAGCTTTGACCTTCTCACCTGCTAACAAAACACATCAAATAAGTTTATAGGACGTTGACATTAACAATTCCGAATGATATGAGAAGGTTTACTATGGGTCATCTAGTGTTGAGGCCCTGTGGGTCCCTGTATTGGATACTGGGTCTACAGAAGATGACAAACGGAAGAGCAAGCACAAATGTGGAGAACTCACATTCATGTAGTTTTCCATGGTCTTCCTCTTTCTCACCAGCATGTACTTATCCTCCTCCTCTTCCTCCTCTGTGGGTAGAGCACTAAGGGACCCAAGGATCCGGGACCTTGACCTGGTAAGAGGACGAGCTCTTCGTTCAGGGTTTCTCCTGGAAGCAACACCTGGGAATGTACGCCTTCGGGGTGTCTTTGACTGCTAAACAAAACACATGCAATGGAACCCATTTATTCCAGAATGAAGAGAAGTGGCACCTTCTCCTTAAGTAAGTTTTTGTTTAAGTAAAAGGAGAGCTCCATTTCCTAATCCCTTGTTGTTTCCATAATGCATGGAAAGTGAGCCCCAAAATGTTTGTTGTTGTAATTCTGTTTTTTTTTTTTTAAAGATTTTATTTATTTATTTGACAGAGACAGAAACAGCCAGCGAGAGAGGGAACACAAGCAAGGGGAGTAGGAGAGGAAGAAGCAGGCTCATAGCAGAGGAGCCTGATGTGGGGCTCGATCCCATAACGCCGGGATCACGCCCTGAGCTGAAGGCAGACGCTTAACCGCTATGCCACCCAGGCGCCCCGTAATTCTGCTTTTCTAACACCAAGCCATTTCTCTCAGACTGAGATGATCCTTTCATTCTTCCACTTAAGAACAGATCTTGTTCTCCAAAAAAAAAAAAACAAACACAAAAAAACCTTTCTACAACATCTCTTAAGCCCCGAAACACACTATTTCTACATGAGAGGAATGTATGTGTGGTTTTCATTCTGTTCCATTTTGCCTCTTCCTTTTCTTCCCAGGAAGAGGTGGGGAAAGGAAGTCTTTCCTTTTGTGCCACAGCAGACACACCAAATTCCCTTTAGTCACACCAGCTTAGTTCCTTAGAAGATAATCATATATATTAGGCCATAACTTGGTTAAGAAATTGTTTTTTCTTTTTTTCCTTTCATTCTCAGTTATTAAAAACCTCTATTATTACTCATCTACCATGTAGAAGGAATATCCTAATGCTGGGGATACAGGAAAAAAAAATCTCAATCTTTACTCCCTGCCCTTGAGGGGCTTAGTTTAGTTGGGAAGGAGAGAAAACAGCCAATCAAAAGGGGTTTAAGCACTGCAGAAGCATGGCTTGGAGAGATCACACCTGCCCTAGCAAGCAGAGAAGAGGTCCCAGAGATCTGTTAGAAGGTTTTCTCTACTTCTTTGTCTGTAGGACTAAACAAAAATAAGGAAACTGGATATTAAAATAACAAATCTAGGGGTGTCTGGGTGGCTCAGTCCATTAAGTGTCTGCCTTCGGTTAGTCCTAACCCTGTGGTCCTGGGATCAAGCCCAGCATTGAGTTCCCTGCGCAACCCAAGTATGCTTCTCCCTCTCCCTTTGCCCCTTCCCCCACCCTTGCGCACGCATGTGCGCACTCTGTCTCTCAAATAAATAAAATCTTAAAATAAAAAATCTATCTTAGACCTGTCCAAAATACTACAATATAAACAAGGATTTGCACTTACCGTACTGGGGCCTGGTAGGGAACGCCTTCCAGGGAATGAGCCAGGGAAACTTTCTAATTCTGACATTAGTTTTGCAAGCTAAAAAGGGAGGAAATTCAACACAAACCATTAGTTCAGAGTAACTGCTGAAAAAAAGCAACTTCTGGAAATTACAGCAGCACATCTTGAGTTTCTGATTTCATTTATACATTTACCAAGACTTTAATAGATTAAAAAAGAGAAGTTAATTTAGGAAAAGAAGCACATTTTAAAGCACGTACTGTGAAGACTTCACAGGTACACTGAAAATAATTCTTAGGACACAGATAAAAGCAACGAGCAGCTCAGAGAAAGGACAGGAAGGGTCTGTGTTAGCTCAAAGTCAGATACCTACCATTGCTTTGTTTTGCTTTATATTTAAAGCTCTTTTCTCCAAAAAATTCATTCCATTTTCATCTTCTGAATCAGAATTGGAATTGGTCACAGAATTCTCAGGGGGCTGGGGGGGCACTGCTCTTTTGTTGGCGGCTCCCCTGGTGTTTTGAGGTGGAAACTTCATGGCCACCCGGAGGGGTCCAGACTGTCGGCACTGGCTGCGGGTCCTATAGCCAGTGTGGTCTGACTGCAGTCTCTAGTTAATCAGGAACAATGGAGTCATTAATGACTTGTTGACTGTCCGACAGGCTGCACCAGTATGACTACAAAATCCCTTTTGTGAACAAAAGACACTGACATCAAATAAATTTTAATTGAATACTTTAATTGTCAATTTAAATTGACAGCGCTGGGCAACAAAATCAGGAATTACAAAGAAATACAATAATGGGGTAATTTAACTCCTGTAGCCTATCTGAGACACATCGTCATTATAAGCCACCTTCACAGCTCTTAGGCCAGTGGTTCACATTTTTTAAATGTGAAAATCCCAGCTCCCTCTTTAATTCAAAAATAGATCTTTTATTTTTTAGAATTCCTATAAAAACAAATATGTGTTCTCTCAAACATGGTTTCGATGTTTGGCATTAAACTTTATTAAAAGGTGCATTAGTGCTCTAATCTACTTTTTAAAAAATTTGTGGCAAATAGGCGTAAGAGAAAATTCACCATTTTAACCATTTTTAACTGTACAGTTCAGTGGCATGAAGGACATTCACACTGTTGTACAACCATCACCACTATCTGTCTCCAGAATTTCGTCATCTTCCCAAACTGAAACTCTGTACTCATTCAACACTAACTCCCTCCTCCCTCCCAGCCTCTGGCAACCACCATTCCACTTTGTCTCTATGAATTTGACTTCTTGAGTTACCTCTCTAATCTAATTATGCTAAATTTAAAATTAAAAAAAATTGAAATTCCAAAAATACAGTGGGATTCCATCATTAAAAATATATTAAAATTAGCCATCAGGGAAAAGCAAATCAGAATCACAAGATACTGCTTCATTACCCACTAGTGGAGCTGAATCAATAGCAGGTATGGCAAGAATGTAGAGAACCTGGAACCGCATACACTGCTGGTAGGAATGTACAAGGGTGCAGCTGAAGACAGCCTGCCAGTTCGTTAAAAGGCCAGAGTTACTACAGGACTCATTGGTATATATATTCGACAGTATTATGTCCACACAAAAACTTATACGTGAATGTTCATGGCAGTGCTATTCACAATAGCCAAAAGATGCAAACAACCTGAAAATCCATCAACTGATGAAGAGGATAAATAAAATGTCGTACATTTACAAAATATTATACAGCAATAAAAATATTACGTACTAGCACATGCCACAACATGAAAGAACCTTGAAAATCTTCAAGTGTGGGAAGCCAGTCACAAAAGACAGCATAGTGTATGGTTTCATTGTAAGAAGTGTCCAGAATAGAAAATCTATAATGGTAGCAGACAGACCGGTGGCTGCCCATTGACGACTGAGGGTACTGGGAAAGGATGAGACGCGACTGCTAATGGGGACAGGATTTTTTGGGGAGCTGATGAAAATATTCTAAATTGATTGTGGTGATGGCTGAAAAAAAAAAACCTGAGAAAGGAAAATATATCACCCATAAAGTCCCAGAAATGGAAGAGCCACTTTTTTTTAAACATCCAAACACTTCTTAAATCTGCACAGCTTCTAGTATTCTTCGTGTACTTTTTAGTGTGCCTGATGACGAGAAAATGACAAACTTTTATGGGTTCTTAAGCCTTTTAATGGATTGGCATCTTATTAATTGAAACAAATAGCATCTACAAAGAATAGAAACACTGCCCAGAAATGACCCAGGCTAGACAATGTTTAGGTCACATGCAGACTTACAGACCAGCCCCTGCAAAAACTTCAATCTGCACTGATTTGGAGGCAATGTTTCATTACCACAAAGTTAGACAGTGATAAACACTCCTTGGCCAGATGCTCTCACTTAATGTCAGCATCACTGTGGTCCCTGGGAGTGGCTCCCCATCAGAACCCACTGAGCTGAGGAGCATGCACCTGACTGTAAATCAACACAGTTTCCTTTGCTGAGACAGTCCTGCTAACCAGTCTGCAGAACTAAACACTATTTTCAGGGAGAGTGGGACCAAGGTGCAGCAGCAGCAGCAGCAGCAGTGGCCTGAGCAGAATGACAGAGGTTAAAGGTAAGGCAGCGTGCACAAGAAAAGCCAGCCAAGGAGCACAAGTGAAAGCAGGAAGGGCCCTAACTGTCATTATGTGCACTTAAACTCCTGCACATGAGTTATCACAGGTTTTTCAAATGAGGTCTAGATCCACCACGGGAACCAACATTTACCAAAGGCCTGCTGCAGGCCAGGCCAGTACTGGGCTGGGCACTTGAACTTAAATACGAATATAGCTAATCTTGAGGACATGTGGGCTTTCGATCATCAGGCTAGATTTCTGTGGCAACAGAAATCTGGAGGTTGGCCAATTTTATCTGACCAGTTTCCAAAACTTTCAGAGCCTACAAAATGTTCAAGCTTTACAAGTAGGACTACATTAGTAAAAACTGTTAACAAAACATGAAGAAAATAACTCTTAAAATTTTAAAAGAGTCAACAAAATCTTCTGGCATGACTAATATGAAAATTATGAGGAAAAAAATAAATTTAAACAAGTATGTCATGCCTGTAAATGTACTGTACATCTTGACATGGGTTCTCAAACTCACCATTCCATCTTGTATCTCACTCTCTGAGAAACCGCAAAATGATTCATCGTCAGAGTCGGCATGAAAAATACTGGCCAGTTCTTTAGTGACATCTGGCCTTGGTTTCTGTAAAAATCCACAATGGTCTAACACATCTTGCACCTCACTTTCTGAAAAGCCGCAGAAAGATTCATTATCAGAGTCCTCATAAAAAACATTTGCCAGTTCTTCACTGATATCTGACCTGAATTTAGGTTTCTGTAAAATAAATAAATAAATGTGGTTGTGCATTTTTTTTCCTTTTTCAAGAACCAATTTTCCATAAACCGTGCAGAGAGCAAATCACATTTACAAGTGCACTACAAGAGAGCAGCTTTTGTTACAAAGAAAAATGGTTCAGAGGTTTACAAATGATTTCTGAGTTGTTATGGCAAATCATCAGGCATGTTAGGTTAGGCGACATTTCAAAAAGATAGAATAAGTAGCTAATCTACCTCCAACAATTACTACCTAGAACCACAGCAAAAAGTGAAATGAAATTACAATGCATACTGTATTTTCCAGCGGCTGTATAGAAATGCAGGCAAAAAGCAAGCAGTTTTAATCACGCACAAAGCATTTGGGGCACTGTGGGCACTGCAGACTCAATTCTGTTTATTCTCAGGCAGCACTTACTGTGTTTGCAAAATTATCAGAAGCAAAGCTGTCACAACTGTCATCAGAGGATGACGACGTTTCCATGGAAATCAACTTCACATATCTAAATTTCTTTACATTCTTCTTTACTCCGTGATCCTTTTGCTGTAAATGAAAATGGCAATACTATTAAGTGGGACGCTTACTTCACTAACTGAAGACATCATTTTTGAGTTTAGTAGTTCAAACAGCACAGAGTAGATATATCTATTTCTTATACCCTACACAGTAAAAGGAGGATTTGTGAATGCTACAAAAATATTTTCAAAACCTGGTAAAATCTTAAAAGGGTATCCCTTTGAAGGAATATTAAGGACATTTATCCGTTCAATCAAACATCTGTAGAACTACCTCACTGCCCACCTCTCTTCCCACCAAGCTGAGCGTGATAGGGATTTCCCAAGGGGTTTAATGCTGACCTCCTAAAACCTGTTAAAAACATTAGATTGCATTTCCAAAAGGAAATTTCAAAAGTAAAAAATGGTAGAGTGATTTCTCTCCCTCAGACAAAATCAAGCTAATGAGGTCTTTTTATGTAAGCTTTGGGCTCTTGTACTGTGATGCTAATTTCCCAAACTACAAAATCTGGGTAGCACCTCTGCTTCAAGATGGCGGGCTTTCAAGCAGGCCCTGCTCTAACCATGAGGGTATACTGATTTCAGCCCAAGTCCTTACAAAAACCGAGTCAACAAACATACAAGGAGACAAGTTAAAGGTCAAACAGCACTCCAAACCCAGGTAGAATGCCTGATTCCACCTCTGCATCCTACCAGCCTGGCCTGACATGCACCTTTTTCTGAAGTCCCCTTGCTATACAACTGTTTAAGTTTTTAGAAGACCTTCTGTAAGTCACAAATCACTTGTAGGTTACTTGTTCATAAACACGGAGCAGCCTGGCTTTGTTCATCAGAAAATGCAATCAGCATCTATCTCAAAATAAAGACAGCAGTTTCTGGCATTTCATTTAATGAGACTTAAGTGTTTTTAGTTCCTACGTTTTAATTTTCTTAAACATGGCTACACAACAGAAATGACTCCTCACACTGAAAGCTCTGAAAGGCAGGGTCTGCTATGGGTCCCACAAAATAAAGTCAAGATGTGAGGTGTCAGGTGGAAAGAACATTCTTGACCTTCCTTGTACCCCTAACATTCTGCACTTCATTTCAATCTCTTGCAAATAAAATTCTGTCTTTTGTCCTTTTAGAAAGGCAGAAAAATGGAAAATGGGTAGGGCTATCTACTAGAAGGGCTCTCACAAACACCCCATTTTCCAGGTGAGGAAATTCAAGGCCCCAGTGAGGTGAAGAGTGCCTAAGATGCCACAGCTGGAAGGAGAACCCAATTCTGCAATCTCCTTCGACAGGAGTGCTCCTGGCATTGCTGCAGCAATTTACTCATCAATTACCTGCAAGCGGTCAGAGGCTCAAGACAGCCTCAAAGGGGGTAGTGTACTGGAAGCTTACAGGGAAACATACGCTAAGCTTTTACACGTCAGCACATGCCAAGAGTTGTTAGCAGGCAAATGCATGTGTGGAGGAAAAGACGTAGAGAAAGGCAAATGGTCATGGTTGAGATGAACTTTTCTGGCACGCAGGTAATAACTAATACCACCTGCTAGGTGTTTTTTTCGTGCCGGCACTAAGCATGCTTTCACATTACGCTTAATTCCTTGCAACAAATTCCGTGCTTAATTCCTTGCTATCATTATTCCCACCTAACAAATGGGTAAGCTGAGGCGTGATGGGTAAAGTGGATAACTCAAAGTCACAGGATAGCCCAAATTTGAACCCAGGTACGTCAGATTCCAAGTCCTGTTCCACAAGGCTTTCTCCAACCTAAAAGCTACATCCAGGTTACACCCAAGATATGTGTCTCTGAAACCACGCCCCCAACACGACCTCTCTCACACCCCACCCCCCCAGAACCACAGCCTCCCCACGTGTGTTACTCTATTTATTTTAAGCAAGTCACACTCTTCCTTTCCACCCAACCCCCATCTTCTAACATCTCCCGGGGCAGACCCTACGTTCCGGTTTCCGTTAGAGCAAAAAGTAACGTTCCATTCAGGGCAACGTCCTGCAGCTGCGAGTTAGTAAGGTTGGTGGGTGGAAAAGTGGGAAACGAGCAAATGGTCGGGGAACAGTTTGGACCACCAGGTCCTTCAAATGCTCTTAATCGCCACCCAGAACTAGAGATGCCTCCCCCATGTGCGGACCCAAGTCCTAAAGAGACCATTTTGCAAGACCTTTAAACTTCAAACCCCCCAATCCTCAGCGGTTAGAAAGCGGATGCTGGTGTGGCAGGCGCAAAATCCCGCGGGGAGCGCGTCCAAAGGGCCCCCCAGTGCGCGCAGGTCTTGCTGCAGCTAACCACCTACCCGCCCGCAGCTGCACGCTGTAAAGGGCTACACGGCGGCAGGGCAAACCCCCCGGGGAGGAGGGAGGGAGATGCTCCCCTCAACCCAGGCTGAGGCCGGCAGACACAATGGGGGACCCACCCGCTCTAGCCGCTGTCCGGCCCCGAGCGCACGTGCACTTCAGGCGCACGTGGCTTTGGGTTCCCCAGCGCTGCCAACCAACCTGAAAACTGCTCAAATCTCCGACCGCCAGTGTGCCGGGTGCGCACGCCCAGCCGGGTCGGCCCCGGGCTCCGAATTACGCGAAATGCATAAAATCTGGGGCTTGCCTAAGTGGGCACCGCCCAGGGCGGCCACCAGTTGATGAGCAGCACTCCGTCCGCAGAGTTAGAGGGAGTCGGCCCGCGCCCAGAACCCACCGCACCCGCCCCTCGGGTTCATCAGCCTAGCGCTCACCCGCACGCGACGAGCGTCCATGCTGGCGGCGGGTGCCCAGGCCAGCGCTCTGAGGCGAGAGAGCGAAGCACCGCGCGCCGCGGTCCCACGGTGCCGAAGGAGCTGGAGCTGCAGCGGGCGGGCGGGGCACGCCGACCCGGGCCCCGAGGGGCGGGGCTCCGGCCGGCTTTCCCGCGTTGGGGCGCAGGTCCTGCAAGCTGTGGTAACCACTTACCCAAGTGCGAGACCCTCTCGGCACCAGGGGAAAAAAGCGGCCCCCAAAATATGGTGATCTCAAGTCACATCCTTGAAATGCCCTAAAGTCCGCCGTTGAAAAGCGGCGCTTTTAGGGTTCTAGAACCTCTCTCTTTACGTTGCTGCACGGTCCTGAGCGAATGGCGCGAAAGAGGTTCGTATTGCCCCGGGGTTAGCAGGCTGATTTGCATGAATTCCAGAGCTGGGAGAGGAAAAGTCGAGATGCGGGTTAATGGAGAGCAGCTCGAGTGTCTTGCGGGTTTTGGCTCCTTTCATTGCGGCGTGCGGTTTACGTTATTAAACATTAAGATCAAAGAATTAAGCACGAATTCACCCCTTTATGAGTCCAGTCACTGTCCCTGAGTGTGATACTTCTTATCCGGCAACCACATTATTATCTGCAGCAATAAAATGAGTTAAATTTTGATGCTTTCTTGCCAGAAAGCACGGGAAGCTGCGTTGTTGTTTTACATAGGACTTGCGGTTTTTAAATTAGGACAAAAAGGCGCTGCCATTAGTTAAGACTTATCTGCGGGATCATACAGGCTTTAAAATTTATCTGTTGAGGATAGAAACTGAAGACTATTAATGTGGTTTGACGATCTTTTCTTTCGTCAGAATTTGTAATTACCGAAATTGGAATGACCGTGAGATATTTTTCAATTGCCCTTTTAATCGAACCTGACATTCCGACGCAATAAAGTGTGAAGTTTTAAAAATTTTTTGTAGAAAGCAGGAAAAAAAGCTTTTAGAAGAAGAAGTAAAATGATTTGGGTTGCTTTAAAAGACACTAATTATAATCTCACATTTAAGACAAGTGCTTGGAATGAAAACATTCGAATTTTCTCCTTAAAAACTTTTCTCTCGGGAATAATTCCTTTGCAGTAAGAGAGCATGCGTGAACACACAGCGTTCCTCTCTGGGTGTATTGAATACAAAAACTTGTGAGCAAGTAATACAAGAGAACAATGGATTGGAAGGATTGGGAAGGTCTTGGTCGGAGTCTTCGAGCCTTTCTAAAACACGCCTGCTCATGGTCACTCTGTCACAGTGCAAGGGACAAAGAACTCACGGTCTTGAAGGTAGGCGCCAAGAGAGGCGGTTGGTTTGTCTGGCGAAATTATTGGCGGTGGTGGTGGTGGGGGATGGTGAGTGACTCAATTTGTTGAGTATATCAACAGCTATATAAATGGTGAAGGAACTAAAATTGTCGTTAGTGCTGTGTCCTTGGGAATACGGTTTTTTGCCACTGAAATATGTGAGAATTTGTAATTGTGAAATGTGTTAAGGAAGATTAAGTCATTTGACACTGCAAAGTTCTGATAGGAAAATTCCTAATTCTCTTGGGGCACTAGAAAATAGTTTACGTATTTAAGACTAAGATGTCTGGTCTTTCAGTCTCTTTAGTAAACCGAAAGATGCAAATTAAAGAGATGCACTTTCACTCAGACTGGCAAAAATGAAAAAACCTGATAAGACCAGGTGTTAGCAGACATGAGGAAATTTCCTGCAGTGTTAGTAGTGTAATTTTTTTTTTTCACTTCAGAGGGCAGTTCAGGGATATTTAGTAAAACCCAGCAAAAACACTTCCAGATATATACCGTAAAACAAAGTTTTTCACATTGCAGGTTAGAACCCACTGGTGAATTGTGAAATCAACTTAGAAGAAAACGTACTGGTTGTAACCCACTATCTTTCTTTTTGAAATTGGGTAAAAAAATATAAGGGTAGTAAGTGTGAGTATTGTTTTCTAAAACTGTGTCATTTTTGGGTATGTGTTTTGTATTAACGTGTATTTCATATTTGCCATGGACAGAATTTTCAAGATAGCATCCTGGAGAATGTGCATGATGTGTCGTGTACTGATGCTCTGTCATTCATTCAGGTTAAGTGTTGACAATGCCTGTTACACCAGGCACTATTCTGAGAACTGGAGACACAAAGGCCAGGGAGTGTACATCCTAGTGGAAGAGTAAAAGTAAACAAGGTAGTTTCAGGTATGATAACTTCTGAAAAGAAAAAAAAAAAACAGGATAAGGAGATAGGAAATGAAAGCGGTATTAATTCAGATAAGAAAAACAGGAAAGGCTTTTCTGCGGCATTATCTGATCAGGAGCATAAGTAAAGCAAGGGAAGAAGTCATAGGAGATAAGGGAAGTGCTGGTTTCAAGAAGAATGAACAGCTAGTTCAAAGGCTCTATAAGGCGGCTAACAGAAGAAGCCAAGTATGCTGGGACTATAGAGCTAGGGAAAGAGAGGGAGAGGGGCCAGATCATGTCGGGTCCTCCTGACCATAGAAAGAGCTTTGGATTTTATCCCAGGTATGATGGGAAGGATTTTGATGGAGAGACCCAGTCTGACGCCATGGACTGTATGAGCTGTAGGTTGAAGGGGAGCAGGATTGAAAGCTCCAGCCCCTGGAGGAGAGAATCATGGCTTGGACTAGGGTAGTTTTAGGGTGAAGAGAATTGCTCAGATTTAAGATATATTATTTTGAAGATAGAGCTGATGAGACTGGAGGGATGGATGGTTCATTCATATTAGCATTGTGTATCATAGTAAAATACTGCAAATAAACTAAATGCCCCTCAGAAGGGAAATGGATGCACAAGCAGTGGTATATTCATTGAATGGAATTTGAACAGTAGTTCAAGTGAATGGTATGGCTTACTTGCATCAGTGTAGATACATCTTAATGTTGAACTGCAAACATTTCTGCAAGCTGTACCCGTTATGCAAATTTTAGAAACATAAAACAAAACCAAACAAAAGAAACCTAAAACCTACTTAAGTTGTGAAAGTATAAAAACATACACAAACAAAACAGGATACAGTAAACTCTGAAGAGGGAAAGATGGAAAGGAAAAGAGGAAGTGGGGTCTTCCACTCTATCGTTAATGCTTTCTTTAAAAAATAGTGTGAAGCAAATATGGCAAAGTGTTAAATGTGAGTGGTGGGCATGTGAGTGTCTAATATTTTTACTTTCCATGGGGTTTTCTTTTTTCTTTTGGATCCGAAACATTTTATGATAAATTTTTTTTTTTTTAAAGTTTGAAACACTTGTCCTGTCGATCAGGATCTATGTAGTGTTAAATATGCAGTCCTTTACACGGTGCTATAAATGGGAATGTAAGTTAATCTTGCAATTTTAGGTACCTCATAAAGGTCTTAAGTCACAATATTAATCATATACTGGTAAAGATGTTCATTTTAAATGAAAGACACAAAAAGAGTAAGAATGGAAATTCAGTGTGCAGAGAATGATGTGGGCCCAGGCCATGGTAACAGGGAATGACATCTCATAAGCACGTACCTGACGTCTACAGACAATACTCATTACCAACTAAAATGATTATAGATGGAATTTTAAACCTAAAACATTCTAAAATACTGTCTCCTATTGAAGAGCTTTAACTTTAAGGATTGGTATGTGTTGTCCTGTAGCATTTATTCACCTTGCACAAAGAATTCCATTTCCTATTATTGGGTTTGAAACTTGACCCCAAGGTTCTGAGCACTCAGCACTTAAATAATGAGATAAGCTGAAGTCAAACTTGACCTCAAGATGACTGATTTTTAAGACCAAGAATACAAGAATTAATAAGGTGTATCATTTTTAGATGCGTAGATGTACTGTTCTCCGTCCCATATACCCTTCTCTCAGGAAATGTAATGTGAACCCAAGTGGCTCAGTAAATGAGAGACCTTCCATAGACCATGCACACCCAGAGACAAAGGGCTGGTGAGGGATTTCACTGTGTTTGTGGATACAGACAGGTTGCAGTCTGTCAGGTCACAAATCTCTATTCTAAATAACCCCCTAATTATAGATTTAGCTCCGTAGTGTCTGCTTTCAGGGTGTACAAAGGCAAGAAACCTAAAAGGCCTAAAGTTACCCTTCCGTTGCCAGAACCCACTCTGTGGGAGGGCCCAGCCCATTACCACCCTGGTTCAGTTTAGTCCACAAATCCTACCTCTCCAAACTATTGGTATGTTTGCTTTTGATGATATGTCCGCACTATTCAGCGGGTCAGTTTGCAAGCATCAGGTACCTGGTTAGAGAAAGGACTATGGAAATATGAATGCAAATCTGGTCATTTTCAGCAAGAGGAAATATTTGTTTTTTCATGGATACGCATTGTTCATTGTGAAATATTTGACTGTATAAAGTTTTAAAGCATCATTAAGCACTGGATGAGATAAAGTCATGTTTTAATTACTGAATCAGTCAGTTCCAACATTATGGAAGCCAAACTAGAACTATAACCTGTCTACATTTTACCAAACACAACTCTCCTCTTTTTCTCCTTCTATAACTTTAAATTTGCCCCTGGTAAAGTGTTCTTATAGGGGTACAAATATTTCTTGGAGGTAGTGAGTTCTTTTCCCTTGGATATAGAACCGGAAGTAGAATTACTGGATCATATGGTATTTCTATTTTTAGTTTTTTGAGGAACCTCCATACTGTTTTCCATAATGGCTACACCAATTTGTATTTCCACCACAGTGTGTAAGACTTTCCTTTTTTTCCACATCCCCACCAACACTTGTTATTTCTTATCTTTTTGATGTAATAACTTTAGACAACACAATGAGGGGAGGAAAGCAGTCCAGAAAGTTATATAGCAGAATGTTGGCAGAGATTTGTTCTGGGATAGGGGAGCTAATGGTGATTTTTTTTTCTTTTACCTCTTTTCCCTTTTTTCTTCTTTCCAAATTATCTGGAATGAGCTCAAATGATTTTCAAAACCACAGGAGAAAAAAACAAGAGTGGCTCCCTGTCCTCAAAATAACAAACCATGCAAAGGAAGAGAGGCTGAGGCAGTTAGGGTGATTTGGAGGGGGTGAAAGATGGGGGAAGTGTGAAGGGAAAATGGAGTCAGGGAAAGGGAGGGTCTGTTGATGGGACAGCCAACTATGAAGTGCTTCTCAGTTATTCTGGGGGCCCTTACCAGCACCTGTTTGGCCTTCCAGGTTTGGTAGCAAAGTCCTGAGCAGCTTGTGGCCCATAGGCACCTAGTAAGATTTTTGGTTTTGCTCAAGAACTTTTTGTTTTTAATTTGATCATTTCCCCTTCTGGAAACAACCAGGGTGCAAAAAAAATTCTCTGATTTTTAGTTGTGAGCCGTCTCTGTTCATTGCATAGGCAACTTCTTCTAAACTATCATAGTTGTGAATTTTCCAGATCATAGAATTCTTCATATCTCTTCCTTTTAAGCAGCTCTTTGGAAAGAGAATTGTTGCAGAGAGAGGAAGTTTAACTATTAGCTAAAAGACTTAGGGATTGTCTATAGATTGGTTATTTTCTGGAGTGAACCAAATTCAAGATGGTGAGGGACCCAGGGAAAAGTCTAATCTGCACATTGACATATAGAATTCAAAACCAGTCTACCAGCATTAAACATAGATACCATATGATCCATCAGTTCCACTGGTAAACTGGCAGAATTTCAGCTTTTTCTCTCTCTTTTGGAGTCACCAAAGGTAACCTTGTGAATGGTATGGCTTATCTCAATCGTTTTTCAAAACAGCTTTCTTCAGGCTTCAAATAAAAAGCATAGAAACTGCTACGGACTAATACTTTCCCTACTTACTCTGGAATTTCCTGTATCCCAACCCACAGAATTCATTAAGGAACACTGACAGAAAGCTGGAAGCTTATTATTCTACTTTACCTTTCCTTAGGATTATCAGAAAAACAGCTGGTATCATACCCAGGACACCTGTAGGGGGCTGAATTATGGCCCCTCAAAATATATATCCTTGTTCTAATACCCAAACTCCGTAAATATTCATTTAGAAAAAGGTTTTTTGCAGATGTAGTTAAGGACCTTGAAAGGAGACCATCCTGGATTACCCACATAGACCCTAAACCCAGTGACAAGTGTCTTTATAAGAGACAAGAGAAGTCACATTGAGAGGGTCATTTGAAGATGGAGGCAGAGATTGGAATGAACAGCCACAAGCCAAGGTACAAGGACAGCCTCCAGAAGCTAGAAGAGGCAAGTAACAGAATCTCTCCTTGAGTTTCTAGAGGAAGCACAGTCATACCCACACCTTATTTCAGACTTCTGGTCTCCAGAACTGTGAGAGAATACATTTTTGTTGTCTTAAGCCACCAACTTTGTGGTAATGTTTATGGCAACCACAGGAAATAAATACAACCCCATTGGCTTCCAGTCTCTAATCTGAAGAAGAGGAGTCCAACCAGAACTAGCTTGACCAGGCTTTCATGCTAGAGATGGGATTGCCATTACAACTCTGGTGACAAACTAGATTAGATCTTTCAAACTCTTACTCTGAAAGACAACTAAAATAAACAGGCTTACCCACTTTCCGGCTAGTGTTCATGACTTATGGAGCCAGTGCTATGGACAGAATGTTTGTATGCCCACCTTCCGCTCCACCCACCCCATTCATATGTGGACTTCTAATCTCAAATGAGCTGGTATTTGGAGGTGGAGCCTTTGGAGGTAATCAGGTCATGAGGGTGGAGCCCGTATGAGTGGGATTAGTGCCCTTACAGAAAGAGATATGAGAAAGTTTGCCTGCTCTCTCCCTGCTCTCTACTTTGTGAGGATCCAGAGAAGACCTCCATCTGCAAACTAGGAAAAGGGTCCTCACCAGATACTGGATCTGCTGGCACCTTGATCATGCACTTCCCAACCTACAGGACTGTGAGAAATGAATGTCTGTTGTTTAAGCCATGCATGCTGTGGTATATTACAGTAGCCTGAACAGCCAGTTTTTACAGTTTCTCATTTTTCTGAGTTTGAGATAATTGTCCTTAATATTGTCCTAATCAACCCAGCTTTCCTGCTGTCCATTTGTTCTCTTCTTCATGACACTGACTTTACAGCAAGCTTTGGTCTGCCTTGGATACAGAGCATCATTTTGCCTTCAGTCTTACCTTTGGCCAGCATTATCTCCTGGTATTAGCAAGAGATTAACCAAGAGAAAGAAAAGTATTGGCTTAGGTTCATCGTGTGTGTGTGTGTGTGTGTGTGTGTGTGTGTGTGTGTGTGTGTGTGTGTGTGTGTTAATGGGGACACTAAGGTATTATGGATCACTGGCCCCTATGTCAAGGGTCCAATCTGTGTTATCTGGGAGCAGGAGAGAATTATCACGTGGAATCAAATGTGGTGCCTAAGCAGCTGGGCATCTATATTCAGATGCTGTCTGGCACAGTATAATGATAAAGAGTATGGGCTCTGCCTGGGTTTGCATGGTAGCTGTGCCACCCACCACATGTTTTATGATCTTCGGCAAGTTAATCTCTATCTCAGTTGTATTATCTATGAAGTGGAGATAGTAATCCAAGTCTACCTCATAGGGCTGGCATGAGGATTAGATGAGTGCCTATCTGGCATATAGTCAGTGCTCAGTTCATTTTAAATATTATTGGGGCTTAAATTTGCCATTTAATTTCTTATTTCCTGTTTTTTGTCTTGTTTCTTTGTTTCTGTTTTTTCTGCTTTCCAGTGGGTTATTTGAACATTTTTTTAAAATTCAGTTTTGATTTATTTATAATTTGCTGCATATCTCTTTATCATTATTAATGCTTGCTCTAGGTATTACATTATCATACCACAGGCTATGAGGGTTTCCATTTCACAAGTTCAAACTATTATTATTGAGCCATATAAGCACATGACTTTTCCACATTGTGTGGTTCCAAAGATGCCCTCAATTAACATGATTCATATGTCAATTTTCTAATGGTAAGCTCACATTCCTGTTCCTCCTCTTAAAAAAAAAAAAAAAAAAAAAACTCCTAAAATCCTATCCAGCTACTATATCTAGAGATGTTATCATGGGGCAATATTAAAGGTGCTTCTCAGTCTTAGAGTTCACAACCTCCTGGCGCTATCCATGCCTTCTCCAGTTCTGCTACAATCCCTTCTTGCTATTTTACAACCTATGGAATAAGTGGTACCTTTAACCACCGTCAACATTGCTGACATAGTATTTAAATATTATATTTCAACATACTAAAGTATATGAAAGTATTATATTTTACAGATATAAGTATCTATTAAATGCAGACATTTAAAATATAAACTTCTAAGAATTAATTACAGGTATGAGCTCAGTGTATTATGAGACTTGCTGCAAGAAGGTCAGATCCCATTTTCCTACCTTATGTTAGTATGTGTATGCATATATGTGTGTATGTATATACATATATGTCTGTATACCATTGAGCCATGGTGGCTTTTTAGATAAAGTACACTAATGTGAGGTCTTTATCTTTTTTTTTTTTTCTCCATTCCTGTATCAAACTTTACTATTAAGAGCAACCTTCTTGTCTTTGCCATAAGCAAGTATATTTGAAACCCTATCAAACGAATAGACAATTATTCCACCCCATAGTTTGAGATCACTTACAGACTAATTACTTTTTTAATTCCAGTATATTTAACATAAAGTGTTACATTAGTTTTAGGTGTACAATACAGTGATTCAATAATTCTATACATTACTAAGTGCTCCTCATGATAAATGTACTCTTAATCCCCTTCACCTATTTCACTCATCCCCACCCACCTCCCCTCTGGTAACCACCTGTTTGTTTTTATAGTTAAGAATCTGTTTTTTGGTTTGTCTCTTTTTTCCTTTGTTCATTTGTTTCTTAAATTCCACATATAAGCGAAATCATATGCTGTTTGTCTTTCTCTCACTGAGTTCACTCAGCATTATACTCTCTAGCTCTATCCATGTTGTTGCAAATGGCAATATTTCATTCTTTCTTATGGCTAGGTAATATTCCAGTGTGTGTGTGTGTGTGTGTGTGTGTACACCACATATTCCTTATCCATTCATCTATTCAGGGGCACTTGGGCTGCTTCCATAATGTGGCTATTTTAAATAATGCTGCAATAAACACAGGGGTGCATATATCCTTCAAATTACTCTTATCATATTCTTAGGGTAAATATCCAGTAGTGCGATTACTGGATCATATGGTACTTCTATTTTTAATACGATGGGGGAATATCTATACTGTTTTCCACAGTGACTGCACCAGTTTGCGTTCCCACAGACAGCACACAACGGTTCCTTTTTCTCCACATCCTTATCAACACTTGTTTCTTGTGTTTTTCATGTTAGCCATTCTGACAGGTGTGAGATGGTATCGGATTGTGGTTTTGATGTGCATTTCCCCAGTAAGTGATGTTGAGCATCTTTTCATGTGTATCTTAGCCATCTGTATGTCTTCCTTGGAGAAATGTCTGCTCATGTCTCCTGCCCATTTTTAGGTTGGATTATTTGGTTTTTGGCTGTTGAGTTGTAGAAGTTCTTTATATATTTTGGTTACAAACCCTTTATTGGGTAAGTCCTTTGTAAATCTCCTCTCCCATTCAGTAGGCTGTCTTTTAGTTTTGGTGGTTGTTTCCTTCACTGTGCAGAAGCTTTTTATTTAGATATGGTCCCAGTAGTTTATTTTTGCTTTTGTTTCCCTTGCTTCAGGAGACCTACTTAGGAAGATGTTGCTACAACCCATGTCAGAGATTACTGCCTGTGCTCTCTTCTAGGATTTTTGTGGTTTCAGGTCTCACATTTAGCTCTATAATCCACTTTGAGTTTATTTTTGGGTATGCTGTACAAAAGTGGTACAGTTTCATTCTTTTGCATGTAGCTGTCCAGTTTTCCCAACACCATTTGTTGAAGAGACTGTCTTTTTCCCATTGCATATTCTTGCCTCCTTTGTGGAAGATTAATTCACCATACAATCGTGGGTTTATTGCTAGGCTTTCTCTTCTGTCCCATTGATCTCTGGATCTCTGTGTCTGTTTTTGTGTCAGGTACTGGTATAACAGGTACTGTTTTGATTGCTACAGCTTTGTAGTGTGTCTTGAAATCTGGAATCGTGATATCTCCAGCTTTGTTTTTCTTTCTCAAGATTGCTTTGGCTGTTTGGGGTCTTTTGTGGTTCCATACACATTTTAGGATTGTTTGTTCTAGTTCTGTGAAAAATGCCATTGGTATTTGGATAGGGATTGTGTTGGATCTGTAGATTGCTTTGGGTAGAGGGACATTTTAACAATATTTGTTCTTCCAGTCCATGAGCATGGGGTATCTTCCCGTTTGTTTGTGTCATCGTCAGTTTCTTTCATCAGAGTTTTAAAGTTTTCAGAGGAAAGGTCTTCCATCTCCTTGGTTGAGTTTATTCCTAGGTGTTTCATTATTTTTGGTTGCAATCGTAAATGGAGTTGTTAATTTCTCTTTCTGCTGCTTCATTATTAGGGTATAGAAATGTAATGGATTTCTGTACATTGATTTCATATCCTGAGACCTTAACGGAATTCGTTTATCAGTTCTAGTAGTTTTCCAGTGGAGTCTTTTGGTTTTTGATATATAGTATCATGTCATCTGCACATAGTGAAAGCTTAACTTCTTCTCTACCAATTTGGATGCCTTTGATTCCTTTTTCTTGTCTGAGTGTTGTGGCTAGGACTTCCAGGACTATGTTGTATAAAGGCGGTGAGAGTGGACGTCCTTGTCTCATTCCTGGCCTTAGGGGAAAAGCTGTCAGTTTTTTCCCATTGAGTATGGTGTTCGTTGTGGGTTTTTCTTACGTAGCCTTTATTATGTTGAGGTATGTTTCCTCTAAAGCTACTTTGTTGAGAGTTTTTATCGTGAATGGGTGTTGTACTTTGTCAAATGCTTTTTCTGCATCTGTTGAAATGATCATATGGGTTTTTATCCTTCCTCCTATTGATGTGATGTATCACATTGATTGGTTTGTGAATATTGAGCCACCCTTGCATCCTGAAAATAAATCCCACTTGATTGTGGTGAATGATTTTTTTAATGTATTATTGGATTCACTTTGCTAATATTTTGTTGAGGGTTTTTGCATCTGTGTTCATCAGAGATATTGGCCTGTAGTTCTCTCTTTTTTTAAAGATTTATTTATTTATTTGAGTGAGTGAAAGAGTGGGCAGAGGGGCAGAGGGAGAGAATCTTTAAGCAGACTCCCCCTGAGTAGGGAGGGTGACATGGGGCTGGATCCCACAACTCATGAGATCATGACCTGAGGTGAAACCAGGAGTCAGACACTTAACCGACTGAGCAATGCAGGTGCCCCTGTAGTTCTCTTTTTTTATAGTGTCTTTATCTGATTTTGGTATCAGGGTAATGCTGGCCTCATAGAATGAATTTGGAAGCTTTCCTTCCTTTTCTGTTTTTTGGAATAGTTTGAGAATAGGTTTTAACTCTTATTTCAGTGTTTGGTAGAATGCACCTGTGAAGCCATCTGGTTCTGGACTTATGTTTGTTGGGAATTTTTTTGACTACTGATTGAGTTTCATTGCTGGTAAGCAGTCTGTTTAAATTTTCTAATTCTTCCTGCTTCAGTTTTGGGAAGACAGATGGTTCTAGAAATTCATCCATTTCTTCTAGGTTGCCCAATTTATTGGCATATTTTTCATAATATTCTCTTAATATTGTTTGTATTTCTTTGGTGGCAGTTATTTCTCCTTTTTCAGTGGTGATTTTGTTTGAGTCCTTGCACGCTCGCTCTCTCTCTCTCTCTCTCTCTCTTTCTCTCTGAATGAATCTAGCTAGAGGTTTATCAGTTTTGTTAATCTTTTCAAAGAACCAGCTCCTGGTTTCATTGGTCTATTCTATTTTTTAGTCTCTATATTGTTTATTTCTGCTCTAATCTTTATTATTTCCTTTCTTCTGCTAGTTTGGGGTTTTGTTCTTCTTTTTCTAGCTCCTTTAGAGGTAAGATTAGGTTGTTTATTTGAGACTTGTCTTAGTTCTTGAGCTAGGCCTGTGTTGCTACAAACTGCTTTCTTAGAACTGCTTTTTTTTTTTTTTTTAAGATTTTATTTATTTATTTGACAGAGATAGAGACATCCAGTGAGAGAGGGAACACAAGCAGGGGGAGTGGGAGAGGAAGAAGCAGGCTCATAGTGGAAGAGCCTGATGTGGGGCTCGATCCCATAACACCAGGATCACGCCCTGAGCCCAAGGCAGACGCTTAACCGCTGTGCCACCCAGGTGCCCCTCTTAGAACCGCTTTTGCTGCATGGTAAAAATTCTGGACCAGTATGTTTTGAATTTCATTTGCCTCCATATATTATTTGGTTTCCTCTTTGGTTTCTTGTTTGACCCATTTATTATTTAGTAGCATGTTATTTAAACTCCAGGTATTTGTGCTCTTCCCAGATTTTTTCTTGTTGGTCATTTCTAGTTTCATAGCCTTGTGGTCAGAAAAAATGCACAGTATGACTTCGATCTTTTCAAATTTGTTGAGACTTGTTTTCTGGCCTCATATGTGACCTATTCTGGAGAATGTTCCATGTGTACTTGCAAAGAATATGTATTCTATTTTTTTAGGATAGAATTTTCGGAGTATATCTGTTAAGTCTACCTGATCCAATGAGTCATTCAAAGTTACTGTTTCTTTTTGGATTTTCTGTTTGGATGATATGTCCATTGATGTAAGTGGGGTTTTATGTTCCCCTACTATTATTGTATTACCATTGATTACTTCCTTTATTTTTATTATTTACTGCTTTATATATTTGGGTGCTCCTCTGTTGGGTATATAAATATTTACAATTGTTATGTCTTTCTGTTGGGTTGTCCCTTTTATGACTATATAGTGTCCTTCTTTATCTCGTTTTAAAGTTTTTTAAAGTCTTGTTTTAAAGTCTGTTTTGTCTGATAGAAGGACTGCTACCCTAGCTTTCTTTTCACAACCTTTTGCATGATAAATGTTTCTCCATCCCCTCACTTTAAATCTGCATGTGTCTTTAGGTCTGAAATGAGTCTCTTGTTGGTAACATATAAATGGGCTTTGGTTTTTTTTTTTTATCCATTCTGTCACCCCATGTCTTGATTGGAACTTTTAGTCCATTTGCATTCAAAGTAATTATTGATAGGTATGTATTTATTGCCATTTTGTTACTTGTTTTAATGGTTGTATTTGTAGTTCTGTTTCTTTCTTCCCTTGCTCTCTTCTCGCATGATAACTTGGCTTTCTTCAGTGATATAATTAGATTCCTTTCTCTTTATTTTTTGCATAACTATTACTGGCTTTTGGTTTGGGCTTTTCATTATATAACATCTTCTGCATGTAGTAGTCTTTTAATAAGTTGATGGTCACTTAAGCTTGAACCTGTTTTTGGCAACCCCCCCCATAGGGATTTGGTAGCATACTTTACATCCTTTTATTTTGTGAGTCCTTTGACTTATTTTTAAAGATATACTTATTTTTACTGCTTTTATGCTTACTACTTTTATTACTCTTACGTATGGTGTCTCCTTTCCACTCAAGGAGTCCCCTTTAACATTTCTTGTAGGACTGGTTTAGTAGTCATGAATTCCTTTAACTTTTGTTTGGGAAACTTTTGATCCTCTATTCTGAATGATAGCCTTGCTGGATAGACTGTTCTTGGGATGTGGATTTTTTCCTTTCAGCATTTTGAATATATCATGTCATTCTCTTAAGGCCTGCAAAGTTTCTGCTGCAAAATCAGCTCATAGCCTTATGAGATTTCTTTTGTGTGTAACTAGGGTTTTTTTGTTTTTGTCTTTTGTTTGCTGCTTTTAAAATTGTCTTTTCATTACTTTTTGGCATTTTAATGTGTCTTGGTATGGACTCCCTTTGGTTGATTTTTAGGGGGAGATCTGTGTGCCTCCTGGATATGAATTTGTCTTTCTTTTTCCAGATTTGGCAAATTTTAAGTTATTATTTCTTCAAATAAATTTTCTGCCCCCTTTTTTCTTGCTTTTCCATCTGAGATCCCTGTGAGTGTAATTACACTTGATAGTGTCACTGAGTTCCCTAAGTCTGTTCTCATTTTGCATAATTATTTTTTTCTCACTGCTTAGCTTGATTACTTTCCATTCCATTATCCAGGTTCTGTTTCCTCTAGTCTGATATTTATTCCATCTAGTGTATTTTAAATTTCCTTTCTTGTGTCTTAATCTCTGATTGGTTCTTTTTTTTTTTTATCTCTTCTTTAAGTGTTTCACTGATGTCCTCTTCTCTTTTCTCAAGTCCAGTGAGTATCTTTGTAATCATTACTTTAAATTCTCTATCAGTCATATTACTTATTTCTGTTTCTCTTAGATCTCTTGGCTGTGATTTTTTCCTCTTCTTTCACGTGGAACATATTCTTCTGTCTCCTCATTTTGTCTACTGTCTGTGTCTGTTTCTGTGTGTTAGGAAAGTCAGCTATGTCTCCTGCATGAAGAAGAGGTTCTGTAGTGCCCTACAGTGCAACGTCTCCTGTTTACTATCACCTGGTGCTCAGGGGTGTCTCTTGTGTGTTGCATACACCCTGCAGTTGGTGGCCAAGCCACTTTTTCCTTCAGTCCAGTTATGTGCAGAGGTCCTTTGCCTGTTGTAGGCAGGGTTTGGTCTGTGTGGTGTTACTGAACGAGGCTGAGGTTGCCTTGGGCTTGAGTTGAGTCAGACCAGGTGTTTGCCAGAGATGTAGTAGCACCAAATTGCAGGGTGCTTTCCCTGTGTTGTCCCCTGAGAAGCTTTCACTGGTGGCCAGAAGCTGCAGTCAGACTAGATGTCTGCCTCCAACCCAGTGCTGGGGCTGCATTCTGAGTGGTATGTATGGTTCTCTTCCCCCCTTCCTGGGTTGGGAGTCACTTTAGAGTGGTGCTGGTCCCTGTCTGGGCTGCTTACACACTGCCAGGCTTGTGACCCCTTGAATGGGTTCCATCTAAGGGAATATTGGAGGGGGTGGATATGAAAAGTATGTGGGGGTAGGGCAGGCAATTTTAGTAAGGTTTGTACACTGATTCCTTGCGAGAGGGAATCTGCCATTGCCAGGACCAAGGCCCCATGAAGTGTGTGGGTCAGGAGACCATGTGTTAGCAAGGTTTGCAATGATCTTCTCGGTGAGGGGGCACCCACAGCACCAGGACTAAGGCAAGCCTGACTGGAAAGGGGAGATCCACGAAGCCCAGGGCAGGGCTTGGTGTAGAGAAGTTAGGCAGTACATATAGGTGCAGGGCTAGTTCCCACAGGTGGTCATACTTTTATGCTGGAGTGTGGGGGAGGGAAATGGCACCTCCTCACTCCTTTGTTCTTGGAGGAGTCCCCCAGAGATCTCTGTCTCTCCAGGACGTGCTCTGAGATTAGTAAATAACTCTCCCTACCATATATCCCACACATTTTTCAGACTGCTGCTGCTTTGGTGTAACTCTGCAGACTATTTGTTGTGCTCTCTTTAAAGATGGGGACCTAGGTTCCTCTCACCCTCCCAGCTCTTCCAGAGCTGAGCCCACTGATTTTTAACGTTCCAGGTTTTCAGTCCTGCTGGTTGTAAGAACTCACAAAATTTGGCGCCTCTGGTTTTCAAAGCCAAATGTTTTGGGGATTCGTCCTCCCCTGTATGATTGTCTTTTTCTCTCCCTGCTCTGCACCTACAGTTCCTACCTCCCGTGGACAGCCCTGTGGGTCTGCTTAGCTCTCCAGCAGGTCTCCGCTCTTCCTACCCTATTCTTGTGGTTTCTTCTCTACATTTACTTGTGGAGTTTTTCTGCCAGTCTTCAGGTCGTCTTCTGGGCCATTTACACTGATGCGAGTGTTATTTAGTAGCGTCTATGGGACGATGTGAAGTTAGGGTCCTCCTACTGTGTCATCTTCCCAGCAATCTCTGGTCAAAACATTTTGAAAGCCACCACTCTATAGTGAGAACACAGTTGACAAGCTACACTCAGTTTTTTAGAGCTTCCTATCAGCTTTTCTTCCTCACTCTAAAAGATGGTGTTGGAAGAAAGCGTGTAAAATGATAGAGACAGACAACTAACAAAAATAGTGAAAACTTGGTGAAACAGAGACTCTACATGGAAAAATAAACATTAACAGGAAAAGACTTCATTAATATTCTCAAAGGGATAAGATATTAAACAAGGACAGAGTGAATACTCAGAGAACAAGAAAAGGAGAGCTTTCAGAATAAAAGATAAAATTGCAGAAATGGAAACCTTAATATAGGTATTGGAAGATAGATTTGAGGAAGCCTCATTTACCTTTGTATCCCTTTCTAGCACCGTATTCTGCAGAAATCAAATGATAATTAAAGATCTGTTAAATGACCAAGTGAACTAATGACTATAGAGCACAGAGAGGTTAAGTGATTTGCCCCAGGTCACACAGGTAGTTTGCAGTGGCTAGTATTATAAACCAGATCACCTGGCTAATAAATCTTTCTACCATACCAGACAAATGCAATAAATACCTAAGTATTTAAATGTATTTTATTTTGGGGCAGCTGGCTGGCTTGGTCAGGGAGGAGAGTGTGTGACTCTTGTTCTTGAGGCCAGGAGTTCAAGCCCCATGTTGGCTGTAGAGATTACGAATAAATAAAAAAAATTTTTTTAATGTATTTTGTTTTATGAGGCACATATTTTGTTTTCCTGTTGATGTGGAAAGAAGGAGTAGGCTGAGCTCGTGTGACATTTGAACACTGGTGTTTTTATTCAGTCGAATTGAGAGTATCAGCTGCTCTGTACCTATTACTTTTGTGGAGTTAGTGGGAGTTCAAAGGATATTATCAATGACCCTAATAAGGAGAGAGCTGAATAGTGAGAAAAGACCAATCTACAGAAACAATTAGACCATTTTAACACTTTAATACACAGTCTCATTAAAATCAAGTAATAGAATGTAAACATCAGACTGTCAGTAGTGTAGAAATTTTGAGAAAGAAAAGTCAAACTCTTTGTGAGCTTGGATCTTCAGGGGAGGCCAGAAAATCACATGAGAGGTATTTCCTGCCTGGTAATCTCCTCTAGCAGAGAGCTGGTGGATACTGCGCTGCCCCTGCCGTCTTTAGCTTAACCACTCTGGTTCTTTCCCACTGGGCCTAACATTGGGCTGATTCTGTTTTTCCACACCAGATGTTTACACATGGTTAAATATAATCTCCACAGACTGTTACTAACTTTAGACATAAAAAACTCCTACATGACCTCTAACCTGTCACAACCAGCAATGTGATTCTTAGAGCTCTGGAAGTTTATTAGAATAAAAAATTAGACAAAACTGTTTCCAGGTCACATACAGCCCATCACAAAACATTTTTGCAGATCTCCATCTTTTTCAGGGGAGTATGGTTATTTTCTTCTAATTATCGATATGAAATATCAGGAGGTCTTTCTGTCTCAGGTTTTTCCTTCTCAATGGCCAAGTAACGTAACTTGGCTTTTCTGGCTTAGAGTAATAATAGTAATTAGGACAGAGGGCATTGCACCATCGAAGTAAAAATTCAAATGAGTATCTTTGAAGCACGTCTTCAGTATCTTTGGGAGTTGGGTTTGTGGAAAACACAGGCTTAAAAGGCAGAGGTTTTGATCCTCCGCAGTATCACAGAAACTGGTAACAGGATTGTCGCTGGTGCTGGCACACACAGAGATCCTTGTTTTAAGTGATTGCACACAGTGGGGAGGGAGGAACAAAGAATGTCTGAGAAACTTTGTGCCCTTCAATCAGCTCAGCCAGTTTCTAGATAATGGTCAGGGAATAGTTTTGATGTGTCCCCTTGTGGGGTATGCTTCTGCTGGTCTTCCTCAAGTACTCCCACATGCGTGGGGACATCTACTGGGGGAGGCCGGAATAAAGGAGAGGAAACCGGGGATTAAACAAATAATAAGGAACTCAGCATTCAAACACATCTCAGATGACTGAACTTGACTGGTGGCAGAGCCAACTAGTTATTACTGTAGTTTATTGGAAACCCCCACACCAACTTTCTCCACAGGAGTGAATAATGTTCTGCCACTCAACTTCCAGGAACATCTGTCATGCAGAAATTACTTTAGACTGTACATAGACTGTCTATGTATGTCATCTTCTCTTTGCTATGACAATTGTATGCACATTTAATGGTTTTCTGACAATGGTTATCATTTGAAAGAGAATCCTGCAGGTAGGCAGTTTGCCATTCTGATGGAGTTGCAAAAGTTGGTGGAGTATACTTCACTCTCATTTTATTTTATTTATTTTATTTTAAGATTCTGTTTATTTGAGAGAGAAAATGAGCAGGACAGGGAGGAGCAGAGGGAGACGGAGAAACAGACTCCCCGCTGAGCAGGGAGCCCAATGCAAGGCTCCATCCCACGACCCTGGGTTCATGACCTAAGCCAAAGGCAGACGCTTAACCGACTGAGTCACTCAGGTGCCCCTATATTTCACTTTTATAATATTGATCACATATAATAATAGCTACTTACTATATGCTGGGCTCTCACTGTTCTAAGCACTTTACCTTATGAGATAGGGTAGGTACTATGATTATCTTATTATACTGTGGTGGAATCCTAAACACAGTGGGGTTAAGTAACTTATCACATGGTTTGAAAATAGTGATTTGGAATATGAGCCAAGGTAGTCTGATATGAGAGGCTTCTGGCTGGCTGTAGCCTTGACAATTTTAGAGATACAGACTTAGAAGATAAATGTCAAAAAGCTAGGGAAAAAAGATTCAGAGACACTGACCCTGAAAATGAACCCTGCCCATAGAGTATTTTATCAGCGTAATTATTTAGAGAGCAAGAAGGTCTTTACGAATACAGGTGGTTACTAAATTAGAAGGGTAAACACGACAAAAGCTTTGTTATTCTGGGAGTAGCAGTAACATTTTTGATTTGGTAGTCCTTTAATCGGCTGCTAGATCTAAGTACAGATTTTACATGTTTCACGCATAGATATATAAAATGGTACTGTCTTAAGAGGTATATGCGTCTTGATCATTTCCACAGTAAAGGGTGCAGGCTGGTTCCCTTCCTCAGGCAAGGCGGTGCAGCAGAGCCTGCCTCTTGGAGATGTTCATCCTTGGGGGTGGCGGAAAGAACAAGGACCACTTGCTGTTGTACCTCCGGAGAAGAATCGTAAGCGTAGCTACTGCATTTTGAGCGTGGCTCCTGCCAAGCACTTTGTTTGGAGTCGTACATTCATCTCTGATAGTCCCAGCTCTCCTGTGAAGTCAGAATTCGTGTACCCATTTCTATAGGTTGCTAATGTGTGTCCAATATGATACAGCTCCTAAGTGACAGATTCAAATTTAAGGCCGTCTCAATCTCAGAGATGAAATTCTCAGCCCACATCTGATAGAGCAAGAACTCCGAGATCTTTTCAGTAGCAGTGGTATTGGTTTGTACGAAGGTTTGTTGGTTATCTTTTGAAAATGACTGACTGGAATTAGGGGTACAGACAGCAAAGTGGGCACATCATGGATAATTGGTATGATTCCTTCAGAGCCTGGTGAGATATAAAAAGGACCCACTGGGCAGAAGAGAGAGAAAGCTCTCCCTAGTAGGTTTATCTAAAGATATTCAATTGTTATGTTTACTAAGTACATTTTTAACTAAAAAAAGATACAAGTAATTCACCCAGATTTTTGAGGTATTAAATGAGCACAAGAAGAAAAGACAAAGTGCCTGTTATCCTACCACCCAGAGATAAATATTTTAAGATAAATATATGTATTTAAGATAAATATATCTTTTCAGAGTTTTTCACATATATGCGCGCGCACACACACTCTCTCGCTCTTTTTTTTTTTAAAGATTTACTTAGGGAGAATGCATGCACTAGCAGGAGGGGGGCAGAGAGAGAAAAATCCTCAAGCAGACTCTGCGCCGAGCAAGGAGCCTGCTCTCCCAACCCTGAGATCAGGACCCGAGCCAAACCAAGAGTCAAATGCTTAACCAACTGTGCCACCCAGGCACCCTGTCACCTAAACACCTTTAACTTAACTTTTTGTGCAATAATACCAGATTACAATCTTGGGATCCATTAAAAATTCACAGAATTTTGCAATTTACCAAGCTACCCTGGTATTTAGCGTTTAGGAACATAAAACTTGTACAACCGAGTCCCTGATATACAACCCTTAAAATAGCCAAGGCTTGAAGGCAACAGGTGTATTTCTTCTGTGGGGAAAGTCAACTGAATTGTAAAATTTTAAGGGATTTAAAATGTGATCCAACACTATTACAGCATCCTTAAAGCAATATAAAAACAAAACAAAGAAAAGGGACAACAGTGTAAGCAAAGATGAACAGACTACAACAGATACGTAAGTGCTCACCCAGGTGTTAGCAGGAGTGGAGCCTTACTGTTTTCATCTCAGGCCTGGCCATTTTAATTTGAGTTTTAAGATATAATAAAATACTAATAACAATGATTATAGTTATAATTTATTGAGCCCTAGTGGGAGCCAGGTGTGAACACTTATCTTTCGTTTATTTATGTATTTATTTTTATAGATTTTATTTATTTGAGAGAGAGAGCGTGAGAGAGAGAGAGAGAGCGCACAAGCAGGGGGAGCAGCAGGCAGAGGGATAAGCAGGTTCCCCGCTAAGCGGGGAGCCCAGTGCTGGGGGGCTCCATCCCAGGACTCTGGGGTCATGACCTCAACCAAAATCAAGAGTCTCACCCTTAACTGACTGATCCAACAGGCGCCCCCCATTTTATCTTTTAAAGATACTTATTAAAGTGGCGGCTGGGTGGCTCAGTTGCTTAAGCATCAGACCCTTGATTTCGGCTCAGGTCATGATCTCAGGATCCTGGAATCGAGCCCTGCGCGTCGGCTCCACATTGGGTGTGGAGCCTGCTTAAGGTTTTCTCTCTCCTTCTCCCTCTGCCCCTACACTCTCCTCTCTCCCTCTCTCCAAAAAAAAAAAAAAAAAAAGATGTTTATCTTCTTTTGTAGTAATTGTAATAAAGTAATGGCTAAAGGCTTTGCTTTCTAGGTGATACAGGGAGGAAAAATAATTTTCTCTTTACCTCTCTGAGTTCTTGGTCGAGACCTCCTCCCCATCCCCATAATAGAAGACATTTTAACAGGAGAAAAATAAAACCAGCTTAATTATATACATTCATACTGGAGTCTCACAAATATGAGTTTCAAAAGGTGACTAGACAATTGAGATGTAGGTCATTCTGAGCTAAGCACCGGGATAGAAACTGGGGCTTCAAAGGAAGAAGCAATTCAGGGGAAGGTAAGAAGAGGGGTGTTTGGTAAACAAAGATTGCCTACTGGTAGTTCCCTCAGGTGAAAAAGTTATCAGGTAATATCTCTCTTCCTGGTGCAGGCCCTTTTCTAATGTAAATTTCCTTTATAAATGTAGATTTTCCTTACAAAAGGGGTAACGTCTACTCTTCAGAGCTTCCCCTGCATCTGCAGTTTCTTAAACATGATTAGCTCAAAATAATCCTTGTATTAAAGAGGCTTGTTTTGGGGTGGCACATTTGGCTACCCTTCAAGAAGGAGAAAACATGTATCTCTAGAATGACGTTAAAAAAAAGTCAGAGTTCTTTATTTTGTTTGGTTTTGGTCTTTTCAGTTCTGTTTAGTTTGGTAAATGAGCCAGTACTTTCAGTGGTGGGTCCAACAAACCAGTTGAGCTAAGGTGGGCTTCTTAACAGCAACCCAGCTTGACTTTGGCAAATTTACAAGTTTGCCCTGTGTTAAAGGTCAGACCCTGTAAGTGCAGAAGTGATGGGATTTTTCCTTCGTTTGCCTGTTAATGGCATTGTGTTGTTTTTCAAATGCTGCAATCAGCAAACTCAAGAATGTATTGATAACCATTGCCTTATCGTGTTCTTAATAATTTGTTTTTAAACTAGAATCAAGATTAAGTCATTCTTTTCAATTTTAATATAACTTCAACGCTAGAGAGTGACAGGGAGCAGAATATGCCACCCCAAAATGTGCCGCTTTGGCGGGTGGATTATTTTGAGTTGAAGGCAATTAAGACCTAACAGACTCAGGAAGTGTTTTTTTTTTTTTTTTTTTTTTTTTTTACCTCTCCCTTAACTGCCTATGAGAATTTAGATAGGGGGACGGAGCAGCAAAAGACCTATTACCAGAGATAACTTTTTACATTAGAAAGACTGACCTGCTCGGCGAATGTTTGTTTGCCAAACGTCTGCTCTTCCCACCTTCCTGTGAATTGTCTTCCTTACCTTTGAAGTCCTAGATCTCTGCCCCCTTCTCCTTAGCTGAGAATGGGGTATAAACCTCAGTTGCCTGACTGTCTTGGAGACCCATATCTTTGGGATTTCTGTGCATATGAAATTAAATGTTTTTCTCCTGTCAGCCTGTCCAATGTGAATTTAATTATTAGACTAGTCAAAGAAACTAGAAGGGAAGAAAGGAAAAGTGTTTCTCCCCTACAGAAACTGCAGAAAAAAAATACACCTTTTAGATATGCCTAGACTTTATTTAGTATAATTTGTTAACAAAAATAACGTGTTAACAAAGTTTGAGATACCCATCCCATGTAGCAGATTCGTAGTGGGGATGGGGGAATAGCGATCTCCTGAGAAATTCTCTTTTAAGATATACATAAAGTTAGGGAAATTTTTGTTATCGTAAATTGTATGCTTTTCTCCTGTTAATCTGTTTTTGTCAGTTGAATTTTCAGACCCAGCAAGAAACTGTAAGAGGGATGAGAAGAACTTTTTTCTCCCCTACAGCATTCATTCTGTTTTTTTCTGTAGCTATCATTGGAATCAGTCTCGTAATGACTGTGTTGTGAATGGAACTACAATGATTTATTTGAATTAAAGACTAAACTTAAGTTCTCCCATATTCCAATTTAGACGACACTCAACATATTTCTAAGCACAGGGAAATCTTTTCACCTCTGTAGAACAGAGATAAGGATTTTCAGCACAGTGGCGGTCCAGGGTATGGGGCCCAGCATTTGTGGCATGGCCATAAAGCACTGCAGAAAGGAAGAACATTGTTACATTTGGTACTTTTTCTGTCTGTGTTTGAAAAGCCTGTCTATGAAAAATGATGGAGTGAGAGCAGAGGAGGGATGTTTTCTTTCAGGGAACCTGGCTACAGAAAGTAACTCCCAGCAGAACACTCTAAAATACAGAAGTTTCCACTAGCATATAAATGGGCTTTTATTGAGCACCAAATCACCACAGCTTTATCCCAAACAAAGTGAACTGTCTCCCAATACAACAAATAAGCTCTTAAGGTAATGACTGGACAAGTATCATTAATTCAGGAGATGAGTATCATTAATTCAGTAGACACCGAAGTGTAATTCAGGTTGAAAGAGCCAGCCTTCAGGAACACACAGCAGCCATTCATCTTGAAAAGCTGCTGAGCTAAAACAAAACAAAACAAAACAAAAAACCTCTAAGAGACAAAGACCTGGGAAAAACAAAATGGTAAATGAAACAAAACTGAAGACAGTTTAAGATTTGAGAAGTCTAGTTAAACATTAAACAGGGTAGTGTTTATAAAGCACCAGGCACATAATAAGCTATAGTTAAGATTTTATTTATTTACTTGGGAGAGAGAGAGAGAGAGAACACACACACACACACACACACACACACACACACACACACACACACACACGAACAAGTTGGGGGAGGGGCAGAGGGAGAAACAAACTCCTTGTTTGAGCAGGGAGCTCAGTGCAGGGCTGGATCCTAGAACCCTGGGATCCTGACCTGAGCAGTAGGCAGCTGCTCAACCGACTGAGCCACCCAAGCACCGTGAGTGAGCTATAGTTAAATTGTAGTTACAATTGTTGCTGCTACTGAGAATAGGAGAGAGAAAAAAGGTAGGAAAAGGACATTGGAAAACTAATGGGAAACAGTGTGAAGTTCCTCAGGAAATTAAAAATAGGTATACCTTAGGGGCACCTGGGTGGCACAGCGGTTAAGCGTCTGCCTTCGGCCCAGGGCGTGATCCCGGCGTTGTGGGATCGAGCCCCACATCAGACTCCTCCGCTATGAGCCTGCTTCTTCCTCTCCCACTCCCCTGCTTGTGTTCCCTCTCTCACTGGCTGTCTCTATCTCTGTCAAATAAATAAATAAAATCTTTAAAAAAAAATAGGTATACCTTATAATCCAGCAGTCCTAATTCTGGGTATATATCCAAAGGAAAATAAAATAGGGTATTGAAAAGATATCTGCACTCCTATGTTCATTGCAGTGTTATTCACAACAGCAAAGATACCGAGACAGCCTAAGTGCTGGTCAGTGGGTGAGTGGAAAAGATGTGGTGTATGTACAATAGGATATTATCCAGCCACAGGGAAGAAGGAAATCCTGCCATTGCAATGACATGGATGGACCTTGAGGAAATTGCACTAAGCGAAACGAGTCAGAAACACTGTATGACGTCACTTATATGTTGAATCTAAAAAAGCCAAACTCAGGGCGCCTTGCTGGCTCGGTCAGTTAAGCATCTGACTCTTGGTTTTGGCTCAGGTCCTGATCTCAAGGTCATGAGATCGACCCCAGTGCTGGGGGTCTCCGAGCTCAGGAGGGAGTCTGCTCAAAGACTCTCTCTCTGTCTTCCTCTGCCCTTCCCCTATTTCTGTGCATGCGTTCTCTCTCTCAAATACGTAAATAAATCTTAAAAATAAAAAAATAATAAAAAAGCCAAACTCGTAAAAATAGAGAATAAAATAATGGCTATCAGGGGCTGGGTGGCTGTGAGGGGTAGAGATAGGAGAGATGTTGTTTAAGGGCCCAAACTTGCAACACATAAGTAAGTTCTGTAGATCCAATGCACAGTATAATGAACATAGACAACAGTATTGTATTATCATCATCAAACTTGCTAAGGGACTAGATCTTGATTATTCCAACCACTAAAAAGAAATGATTATTTTGTGATGTGATAAAGGTGCTAATTATCATTAAAATGGCAATCATAATATATAAACTTATCAAACCAACATGTTGTATGCTTTAAATTTACAGTGCTATGTCAAATATATTTAAATTAAAAAAAAAAAAAGTCAAAGTCACAGTTAGGTGACCCAGTCATGGTCATAGGTCATTGTGCCTATCTTAGGTAGCTCACAGGTTTCTTTATATTTCAGGCCCTTGTGCCTGCCATCTGAAAATTAGTAGGGTTAACCTAAATCAGTGTTCCTCACACTTTAATAATGTATGTTCTTCTTCTAAAAGGCAAAGAATTGGGGCACCTGGCTGGCCCAGTCAGAGGAGCATGTGACCCAATCTCAGGGTCGTGAGTTCAGCCCCACATTGGCTGTAGAAATTAATTAAATGAATAAATAAACAAAAGCTTTAGAAAAAGGAAAGGAATTATGAAATTCTAAAAACTAAATTACTATTAAATTATTAAATTAAAAATAAATTAAGAATTATTAAATTTAATAAATTATTCTGGCTATACTGTTACTTAAAAATAAACACCACCACCCAAGAAAGCATATACTCCTTGCCTTATACAGTAATTGTCATTCGACTGTACAACCCAAACTAATTTATAAACTGAAAATCAAGCTTGAGCACATTCACTGGGTATGAAGAATGATGTTTTTTGAAGTAAAGTTGCTGTTCCCATCATGAATGTAGTGCCTTCACTTACTCAATTCTGTCACCATTTTTCTCTGTTCCAACCACCGGGAAACCAAACCACTGTGTGCAGTGAGTTTTGGCATAAATGTAGTTCACGTTTGTCACTAAGTTTTCCTTTTATCATTTGCTCACCACAGTGAATTTTGATGCTATTTAGCATCAACAAGAACGGACTCAAATACCAAAATTTCATGGCAGTACATAGATCTGAAGCGGCCATGAAGATGATCCAGAATGTGCTCATATATTGTTTAGATTATTATTAGAATACAAACACAAAACTTAAGATTTCTTAAAGAATGTGTGACTTTTAGAATACACCTGACTGCAGTTTGGGGCACACTTGGAACAGTAAGTCCTTCCTAGCTCTCAAATCCTACAAACTCTATTCCTACTCTTAGGAAGTTAATCCTTGATGTTACTCATAGTTGGTGCTCAATTAAATATTGGTTTGAATAAGAACTAGGATGATCGGTAGGGGAAGAAAGGGATAAAGAAAAGGGGGGTAATCAGAAGGGGGAATGAAACATGAGAGACTACGGACTATGAGAAACAAACTGAAGACTTCAGAGGGGAGGGGGTGGGGGAATGGGATAGACTGGTGATGGGTAGTAAGGAGGGCACGTATTGCATGGTGCACTGGGTGTTATACGCAACTAATGAAGCATCAAACTTTNATCAAACTTTACATCGGAATCTGGGGATGTACTGTATGGTGATTAACATAATAAAATTTAAAAAAAAATATTGGTTTGAATTGATTACACTTTGGTATCCGGTCTGTGAAATAATAGAAAATATATATATTGGTCTTTACTCCTGGTTGCTGGCCCAGAGCTCCTAAAACCCTTGTAATTTCCTAAGTAAGAAGAGCACCTACGAGCATCTTTTGTTCTAATTATTTTGTTTTGATTCTGGTTCCTGACACTAAGCTGCTCAATCTCCTGCAATTTACTGGGTGATAGGAATGTCTGTTCCAATGAGGAGACTCTCAGTGGGCTCCTGGGAGGGGGCTTGTCACAAGAAAGACCTAATCTTGATCAGAAGCTTGGAATTTTCAGCCCCATCACCCATTCTCCAGAGAGGAGAGAGGGGCTGGGAGTGGAGTTAATTATTGATCATGCCTACATAATTAAGCCTCCATTAAAATCCCAATAGTATGGGGTTTGGAGAACTTGGTGGGTTGGTGAACCCCTGGGGGTGCTGGGAGGGTGGTGCACCCAGAGAGACATGGAAGCTCTGCACCCCTTCCCACATGCCTTTCCTTTGCATCTCTTCTATTTGGATGTTCATCTGTATCTTTATCATATCCTTACCAAGGTATGGTAAATAATATGGTAATAATAAGTCAGCTGTTTTCCCATGTTCTGCTCTAGCAAATTATTGAACCCCGGGACGCGGCCTAGGAACCTCTGATTTATAGCTGGTCAAAAGCACAGGTGGCAGCCTGGACTTGTGATTGGCATCTGAAGTGGGGGGAGCTGTCTTGCACGCTGAGCCCTTAACCTGTGGGATCTCTAGGAAGATAGTGTCAGAATTGAGTCAAGTTGTAGGACACCCTGCTGGATTTGCAGGATTGCTCAGTGTGGGCAAAAAGCCCCACACATCTGGTGTCAGAAGTGTTATGAGTGTGGTAGTCATGGGAGAGTGAAGGAGAGACACAGGACGGGGTGGAGGTTTCCTACTCACCATCCAGTCTTGTTTACAAAGTGGAAATTTGTATCTGCATAATTTTCTTGGAATAGTTTATAAGTGCCACCAAGAAATACTTAATTAAATTCAGCCAATTACTTGGAATATGGCCTTCTAGTAAACAGTGTAGATTAGATATCTGAAGGTAAGTGTGCTGGAGAAGTATGCCTATACCCTGTTGTAAGAGAAATTATTGCAGGTGCAAGACCTTACAGCCTAGATGGCCGAACTTTCTATCCTATCACATCCTTGTACTCCTCTTGATAGGCCACAGGACCAGGGAGGGCACCTAGCCAGCCTCGGGTATGCTGAGCAACCTGTGACTTTTCAGGTCTGTCTCAAAAAACATGAGCTGGGCCATGTTGAATCAGTCTCTCTTGGGGACTTTGAAACAAAGAAAATGGAAGGAATTATTACCAGTTAAAGGTAGGAGCTGTAGCTGAACGTTTATGAGGAGACATCAGTGATGGGAAGCCTTATTGGTACAGACTGAAAACAGGAGAGCAGCAAACATCAGACATTGGTGCCATGGGAAAGCAGGAGCCATATGGGCGTAGCTGAGTCCCATTAATAGTAGAGCATGGGGACAAGATCCAATGACCTGACCCAGGTGCTGAGAGCCACCTTGAATTCTGAGCAGTCCTCCAGCACTAATCTTTGTGGGGTCATACCCTGGTGCAGTGCCACTTCTTGCATTACCTTGGGCAAACACCTAACCTCTCTATTCCTCAGTTTCTTCAACTATAAAATGGACATAATAATAGAGTCTACCTCATAGGGTTGATTATGAAGATTAATGAGGGAAGGGCCTAGAATGAGACTGGGCACATAGTGATCAGTCAATAAATGTTAACTCTATAATCATAATTATTTCTTCCATGATATATTTTATATTACATTAAAATAAATTTAATTGTGTTTGAACTAGCTAGGATGGGACTCTGTTTCTTATCATGAAACCTCAGTAAAACAAGCAGATGGTGTTGTTTTCCTTTGAGTTTGCCCAGAACTTCATCTGTAAGTCGGTAAGAAATATGGGATTTCTGAAAATCGACCACCTAGCATTGGATCTCTCATTTTCAGTAAACTCATTTTGATTCTTTGATAAAATAAGACAGTGATTTGCTATCGTGGCTCAAATTTAAGGATGGGTCATTATTGATGTTTTATATTAAATGCAGGAACTAGTGATTTTTAGGCATTTTTAAGACAAAGAATAATTGCATAAGCTAAGTCCTGAGAACCTGGAAGTGCAGAGGCACAGGTGCCCCAGGACAGGGTGAGCTGCAGTGAAAGGAAGGGGAGGCAGGGGGCTGGTATGCAGAAAGACCCAAAGAACCACAAAGAAGTGGGGAAGGTATTATTCCTGGCCCACAAAATAAATGACTTCTTTTCCATTTTATCTTTCTAATTTAGTTTCTAGGAAAATAATTCCCCTACCACAGATTTGTTTCTGAATTTACAGTGGAAATCACACAGAATGCAGGGCCAGTGTTGAACACATGGTAGGACCTTGGCAAATGTTTGCTTGACCAAATTGAGCATTAAAAGCAGACAACCTTATTAGGAATACTTATTCCATAAAACAGATGCTCTCTCTAAAGCACCAGAAATCAAGAGGAAACCAACAAAGGCCTGATGAAAGACGGAGGAAATGTAATTGCCTTGATGGTTTTTAGAAGCGTTTAGTCATACCTACTAATCCACAAATATTCCCCCAGTTTCTATGGAGACTTAAGAAGGTCCAAATGTACCAAAATACAGTAAGTGTTAACTGATAGCTGCCAGACCTCAGCAACACCAGTTTCACATAGGATCAAACATTTTGCAAAGCACAGGCTTCCGTGAGAACAGTGTAGAGGAGGGCCTCAAGGGGTGGCCTTGAGCTCTGCCTTTGCCTGTGACTGGCTGAGTTGCTGGGTGGCTGTTGCTCCGGCAGGCTTTGTTTTCTTCATCTGTAAAGTGAGGGCACTGAACTTCAGATGGTCTTCATGATGCCTTCTTGCTCGAACACTCAGTTGAAGCATGCTCAAGTTCAAATTTTAGATTGTGGGAAAATGTAAAAGAAGCAGAAAAGGCAAAGCTCAGAGAGAAAGACATCAAACTGCAGTTGGGGGTACAGAGATTTTAATGGTGTCTCTGGTAGCCAGCCTACAAGGTGACTCAGTGATTCTCAGCTCTTGGTATTCACACTCCTGGGTAGTCCCCTCCCATGTTACTAGGGCTGACCTATGTGAACAATAGGATATTATGGGAAGTGACTGTGTGACTTCTGAGGTTAAGTCATAGAAGACCGTGGCTTTCACCCTACTTTCTTGGCTCACTCTCTCTGGGGGAATCCAGCCACCATGTCACAAGGATACTTAAGTATGTGGAAATACCCACATGAAGAGGACCAGAGGCCTCCTGCCAACAACCAACACTATGTGAGAGAACCATCTTGGCAGCAGACCCTCCGGCCCCAGTCAAGCTTTCAGATGAAGGTAGCTCCAGTGACCGCCTTGACTAACCCTTCATCAGAAACCTGAGCCAGAATCAGCCAGCTAAGCCATTCCTGAATTCCCAAACCACAGAAACTATGTGAGATGACAGATGTTTGTTCTTATTTTAAGCCACTGAAAGTTTTGGGGTGATGTACTACACAGCAAGTCATAGCTGTTACAATCCCTGTATAAGAAAAATATAGTTTACATAGAGGGTTTATGTAACATGTGCTGGTTAGTTCACCTTCATTCCTTAATTTATTCACTCATCAAAAACTTTATTGAGAACCTATTCTGTGCCAGGCACTCTGGCTGGTGGTGAAATTCAGGAAAAAATGAAGTTTCCTATGATGGAGAAGCTCATAATATGGGAAGCAGGGGCTGGGTGGGTGGTGGCAAACTGTAAATTCTTCTAACAGATGCCACTTTAATATCCCTGCTTTAATATTGCATATTCCATTTCTGCTGGTGTTTTGAGTACATAAACTTTGGCTGTGACTTCAGTGGCTGAAGAGAATGCTCATCAGTTACTGCCGAATGACGGTTTTTGGTTTTAATAAGAGTGATCAATACCATCAGCTCCCCCTTTAAATGCTAATGAATGCTTTAACACAGCAGATGTAGACATACAGTACACTGCAGATTAAAATTAGGCACAAAATTAAATTGCTTACACATAGCAAAGGAGCCAGTTTGGACATCTTGATAATCAGCCACAACCAGCTGACAGATCTTGAATTGTCCCTGCACCAACGTCAAGCCTCCCCCAGTCTCAGCCAGAACGGGAATCATCTGGCATCAGGAATGCGCCTGGTACCTTTGGGTACGAGAAAGGAAAACTGCCAGGTCAGACTTTCAGTAAAGCTTTCTGTACTTGTAGAAGCCGTCACAGCTGCACTGGAAAGGGCACTAGGATTAGGAACAATTGCTAGTCATTAAAAAGACAGAACTTTGGGCCTCTGGAAAGGAAAGCCTTGCAGTGAGACTATAAATGTCTAGAAGGACAATGTCTATGTTTAAATTTCTTTAATATACATAGCATTTCTGGTTTGTTTTTTTTATACCCGTGACAAGTCTTTATTCAGAGTCCTTTTTTATAGTGCTATACTTCAGAAATTCAAAATGGAAAGTATGTAAATAAAGTCCACTATGATACAAAGAGCTGCTTCTTGAGAAAAATAAGCTGACCTGTTCCTTTGGGGAACTTGGCATAGCCACAGTCTACTGTCAGTGATAAGCCCCAAATTAAATCAGTGGCTCAGAGTTATTCCCAGGGGCCAACTCACACTGGCAAAGCTCACAAAAGACTGATGTATAAAGTCAGAATGGCAATGATTTTAACACCAGAAATACAACTTTAAAGTGGGCTGGAGACTCCTCTTAAGATCACTTAATGAGCATAGGATTAGAACAAGAATTTAGGTGATTTAATGGTTTGTTAGCCTGATTAATAAAATAATGCATTCATTCAGCAAATAGACTGAGTACCAACTATATGTTGGAGATACACTGGTAATCAAGATAGGCACCGTTCCTACCTTCATATAGCTGATAGCCTCGTAAGGAATATAGATAACCAAATTTGGGGGCAATTGTAACAGTGGGGGATACATATGAAGGAGTAACCAAAAGGTTCTTATAAGAGCATTACCCAGACCTGGGGATCTGGGAAGGTTTCCTCGAGGCGGGGATGTCTTAGAGAGCTAAAGGATGACCTAGCCACGCAGTGCAGGGGAAGCTGGATGGAGGGATTAAGAGTTTTGAAGACAAGAGGGAACGTGGCAGTTCAGTGTGGCTATCGTGTAGTATTTGATCGCTGTGGGGAGAGGCAAATGGTGTTGCAGAAGAAGTAAGCAGGAGCGGGACCATATGACCATCTCCACGGCAAGTTCGTGTTTCCCCAACTGTGAGTGGATTCTCACGTCAGTTTGGAAGGGGCTCTGCTGGATAATATTGTCCTGCTTAAGGGGTCTCCACAAACGATTGGACACATTGCACCCTGCACACAGGCCTGGCATGGACAATAAGGCTAACTTTTTCCTTTGCGGATCACCTTATTCTGGGCTTCCAAGACTGACCACCTATGGCTGTCTCCACACTTATCCCCTAACTCTCCCACCACCTCTAAAAGTCTCATGCTCTCTTTGGATTGCTTCGTACTTCCAGTCTGATTTGCAGACATGTTTTTCAGGCCGGAGGGGTATTACAGCATTTGTGGCCATTCCATTGATTAAATCTCAGAGATAAGTGTTGCTTCCCTATCAACACATTCTTGGGCAGCACTGCACTGTTCTCACAGAGGACCTACAGGGCGGTGCGTTTGAAGGGTTCAGTAATGGTGTAAGGGAGTAAGTGATAAAAGGCCCGCAAGGGGGGTACAGAATGGGGAAAATGGCTGGAACTGTGGAGGGAGAAGCAGGTCATCCCCTGGATCTTGACGCCTGAGTGGGATTCCTATAGGTGGTAAGGAAGATATTTTGGGGGGACTGTTGAGGATATAGATCATTGGTTCTGGAGAGTAAATCTTGATTTTAGTTCTGAATGAATGAACTGTGGGGTCACACGTCGTCTTTGTTCTGTGACCCTTTTGATTCAGCCGTGCGTTATTTGGCCAGCTTGTTAGTCAAAGGGAAAGGGCAATTGAGCAAGAAGGCACTGGTGCCTGCTACACTGAAGTCTCAACAAGCCGGGCCATGGATCTGGCATTTCTTCTACCTCTGCAATCTCATAAACCAGTTTCAGTAAGAGCAGGTAGACAGAGGCAGTAGGCCCAGGTCTTATGTTCTGACTTCCCCAGGGCATCCTGGCCTACCTGTGCCTTCTCAAAGCCAGTGGTGGCAAGAGATTTTACAAGCCTCCTAACGACAATGTCTGTAATTTAAAATTTCAATGAGGCTACATCCTGAACAAGTTGGCACAACCCAATCATGGCATCCTATACGGAGCGGTTTCTGACAGCCAAAGTTCAGAAGCATGCCATGTCTGTACCGGCTTGTTGAGGTGAATTGACAAATGACGGAGAGTGTACTTATAAGACTTATAAAATAGTTGGTACTTCTGAAATGGAAAAGTTTCCGTGAAATCAGAATGCCTGAAGCTGTGTCTGGGATGCTTTGACTCTGCCACTTTGAACTACTGAACCTTTTGATTTTCTATTTTAACCCTATGACATTTGACTCTATATGGATAAAATATTTTTATCAGAATTATACAACTAATGAGAAATTTTTTACTAAGAAAGAATTTCATGAAGTGAATGTCATTGTCAATTGAATTTCCTGATTTTTCTATCCAATATAATAAAATTGTTTCTCATTTTTATATTAAATCTTTTATCGTATTGATTTTCCCCCCATGGGATCAGTTCTTTTCGACTTAAATTTTACATTGAAGTTTTTATATATCAAAGGTTATTTTGTTCATGCCAAATTTTATCAATTATCGCTAATGCCACTTCGAGGATTCTTTGGTGGCCATTGTTTTTTTTTCTTTCTTTCTTTCTTTCTTTCTTTCTTTCTTTCTTTCTTTCTTTCTTTCTTCTTTTTTTTTTTTTTTAAAGATTTTTATTTATTTATTTGATAGAGACAGCGAGAGAGGGAACACAAGCAAGGGGAGTGTGAGAGGGAGAAGCAGGCCTCCCAGTGGAGGAGCTCTATGTGGGGCTTGATCCTAGGACCCTGGGATCATGACCTGAGCTGAAGGCAGGCGCCTAATGGCTGAGCCACCCAGGTGCCCCTGGTGGCCATTGTTTCTTAATCTAATTTTCCCCCCAGGTCAGATCCTACTGTTCTCAGTTTTACCATGAGTAGTCTTAAGTATTGCAGTTCAATTTTTATTATTTTTATGAACTATATTCATTATTAATTGGTGGAAAACAGTTGCTAGTTTATATTTATTTCTAAAGTAGTCCTCGATAATCTCCAGTTTTCTTTTACAGATTTGGGTTTATTTGATTATTCAGGCTATTTCTATAGAGGGGGCACCTGGGTGGCTCAGTTGGTTAAGCATCTGACTCTTGATCTCAGCTCCGGTCTTGATCTCAGGGTCATGAGTTGAAACCCGGCATTGGGTTCCACGCACAGTGGGGAGCCTACTTAAAAAAAAAAAAAAGGACTCAGACTATTTCTATAGAATTGTTAATTCTGTGACTTTGCCAAGAGCAAAATATCTTGCTTTGTCTGGGCTATGCCTGCAATAATGACTACCTCTGTAGTAGCAACCAACATAAATTTAGCAGTTCCAGATTTCATCAGAAGTCTAAGGACCACTAAATCCCCACATTTAGACATGCCCAACTCAAGATAGACTTTCTTTGTTTCTACTGTAATTTTTTCTCTTAAAATATACTTTTTTAATTATTTTATTTTATAAAGATTTTATTTATTTGAGAGAGCAGGATAGAGAGCACAAGCAGAGGGGAGGGGTAGAAGGAGAGGGAAAAGCGGGCTCCCTACTGAGCAGGGAGCCCGATGCAGGACTCCATCCCAGGATCCTGGGATCATGACCTGAGCCAAAGGCAGAGGCTTAACTGACTGAGTCACCCAGGTTGTTGTTTTTTTTTTTTTTTTTTAACTTCAGTCTCCTCAAAGTTCTATAGTTTGTCATTGTTGGCAACTGATTTAGTTGGATGGAAAAAAAATCCTATTAATCCTTGCTCTATTCATACATTCATCTTTAAACCTGGCAAGCAACTTTTGGTGAATAAACATCATTAGAAAAAAAAAGAAAAAAAGGACAACTCTTATTTTTGCTTTATAACCAAGAAACAGATTCCTGATATTCTTATTTGGTTTTGACTGGGAGCGTTGATACTGACAAGTAATTTTCCAATGGATATTACAAAGTGGTCAGTTTTGTGGGCTGTTGGAATAACCACTGTGTGATCAGCTACTATACTAACTAGGGGGCTGAGGTCATTAAGTCATTTCACTACCAGCCTGGATTCTCTAACCCATAGCCCAAGAAAGCTAGAAGAGGAGAAAAGAGCCTGTAACAAGCAATCATTTGCATAACACTTTTTTAAACTAGAGTCTTAAATAATTCTCCAAAATGCCCATTTTGTTTAATAATTAAAGCCATACTTTGTATTCCTTTTAGAGTGGCTCAGTTAAGACTCTGTTCTATGTTCAGGCACTTAACCAAAAATTCTAATCAAAGAAAATATTTTATTGCCTATTTGGAAGCAGCATGCCATTAAGATAGCATACTTTCTATTGGTCAATTTTTCTTTAAACTCAAAGGACAAGAAGAAAATAATTGGAAACAGACTGTATTTGCTATAAGCTTTGTGAGAAAGGATCGCGGTGGAACTTTCAACCTTAGAGACATGGGTTATGCATGATGGAGAAGAGGACCTTGCCCTCTGATTTTACTACTCCCCATTGTTTTTGCTTATGAATGCAGATGGCAAACATGTACTACAACTTAGAAGACAGGTGTCGAATCAACATTTAGGTCACAACTTCGCTTGTAAATAAAGGTCATTTTCTATAACCTTGACTTTAATGCTTCCCAAATACAGTTTCCCCCGCCAGGCCCCAAGCACTGTATCAGAGCTCAGCAGCTACTCTGGGAACGTTTGCTGAAGTTTGATGACTGGTTTCTGTGGAAGAGAACTCAACCCCACGGAATTACCAGTGTGTCATTCGAATTTCTACAGAGCATTGAGAATCCTGTGCAGGGCAAAGGACACTTGATATTCAGGGTTAGTGAATATTGAACAGAATCTCAGAATATATTAAAAGTAACATTTATTTATTTGACATATGAGTTTGTTACCTCCTGACTTTTTGATTGGTAAAATATGAAGAATTTCCTAAGTTGGATCTCACAATTCCTGCCCTAAGCTGCAGGCAGTTTCCTCCCACCTGCACCATTTACCTCGTTCCCCCCAGCTGCTTAGAGCTTTCTTGCTGCAAGGATGGTATTTACTGTCTTGCTCTAACAAGGATGTTGGTAATTTTAAATTTCTTTGGCTTGTGACGTTACTATCCTGCTCTCTATCTGTCTTCTTTCAGATTTTAGATTTCTGACCTTCCGGGAGGTCTTTAGGGACTGTTGTGTTTCCCTCTTTGCTCCTCCTTTGGTAAAATGTAGAAAATAATATTCAAAAGCAGTCCCTGGGAGCTTTGGGAAAGCAGTAACCACAAATCTCCTAGGCAACTTTAGATCTTTGGTTTCTGATGGGTCTTAATGAAAAAGATATGCATCATAATCAACATTAAGTTCAATAACCTTTTTTATTGCCTAAAAATGACAAGCCAGATCACTTCAGTGCTGACCATGATAAAAGTCCAAATACCTTACCAAAATAAATACTAACCAGCAGTATCAAGTGAGGCACTTGCCTCAGGCACAGAATTTAAGGAGGCCTCAAGAAAAACAACAAGAAACCTCCAACACCTCAGTAATCAAGATAAATGATATTTTAATGCAGCATTTTAAAAATTAATGCAAAAATTCATGATGAACAAAATATCAAAATTCTTAATAGACAGGATCAGTAACAGTGCCTTGCCAAGCCATACTGGAGCCTTAAACAAGAGGAAAAAATCAGTAATACTGATCCTATATTTATGGAGAATTTTGATTTTTTGTTTATCACAGAATTTTTTGCATTAGTTTTCATTTATTTAAATATTGCATTAGAATATTACATATCTTGATTACTGAGCTTTCTGGTGTCCCCGTAAATTTTGCACCTAAGACAAGGACCCTCACTTAACATCGTCCTGGTCCAGGCCCTGCTAACCAGAATGGCAGTGGTTAGGGAAATAAGGTGGTATATTCCCTTCTCTCAAAATGTTAAATCAGGGGTGGGGGGATATGTACAGTTACATTTAAGTCTAGTTATCATCCTTGGGCAACCAACATCCATCATTTTATCTCTGGTTTGGCTGTAGTCTCAATTAGAAGGTATTTCCTAAATCCAAAAATGGAAAAGTTGTCTTTTTGTTAATTCTGTCTGAGGGTATCGTATTATCAAAATCCATTACATCTTTAAAAAATAAAAAGGGAATTATGAAAGAAAAGAGCCTATTTAGGAAAACTCATCTAGTTCATCATCTAGTTCAATTCATCAAAAGTTTCTCCTTCCACGGTAGTTTCCTCTGGCTCTTTCCCTGTTAGTCTTGGCAGGAGAGGGCCTGTGAGGTTTCTTACGGTATTCCACCTTTGTCCATCCTCCCTCGCTGACTTTGCTCTCCTCTTCGCTGGCTCTTGAGTCAGTCTCAGGGTGTGAAGGCATCCCTGGTATGGTCCTGGGTCGATGGCAGTCATTTGGGCTTCTCTTGAAGTCAGGTGACTGCTGAGTATTGAGTGCTGACTGAGAAACCCTATAGAATTTTCCAGAATATCTTTCTCGTGAAGGTGTGGAATGCTGACTTTTCCCACTGTACCTTCCCCTTGGAGAAGAATTGAGTGATACGCTACCACGATCATATTTGTTTTTGCTTCTGTCTGAGTATCGACCCCTCTCTAAAGAGCTGTCAGTTGGAAGACTGGAAAAGCCACTGTCCCTGGAGTTGAGATGTAGAGAAGAAAAGTTTTTGGTCAGTCCATACTGAGTAGGAGAGGAGCTTCTGGATTGGTTTATGGGTGTAATCTGTTGATACTTAATGGGCACCTGGGTCCGCCTTACAGCAGCAGCATAGGAATCCTGGTCATTGAAATATGGGAAGAACTGTGACCCCAGAATGGGATTGCTCTGGGAACGCTGTAAAGAAGTATTGGATGCAATCTGCCGCAACCTCAGAGTATCCAGCCACTGGCGATCAGCACCTGCAGAGGAAATGGAAATGAGCAGCTTTTAAGCCACAGTAAAAGCTGCATGCCTAATTCATAAGCCTGTCTCAAGATAATTCAAGCCTGCTTGGGATGCTCCAAACTTTACCATTCACAGAAATTCTAGGCTAGGTATAAGGACATTTCCTTTATTATTATAAATACTTCTTAATAAGGGTATTTGCACTGAGTATATGCTATATGCTTGACCTCGTTCCAGAGGCTTGACATACATGATCTCATTCACTCCTCCCAATGGTCTCAGGGTAAGTACTAATAATCTTACTCCGTGAACCAGGAGACTGAAGCTTGGGAAGTCTGGTAACTTGCCCACGGTCACTCAGCTAATAATTCCAGGTCCTTCTGTATCTAAATCCCATCTTCTTCCCACTTAGCCATGTCATCACTCTAGAAGTTGCTGTTTGCATGTGTTTGGATGGTAGGGGCATGTTTAGTAAATGAAAGGTTTTTTTGCCAGCAGGCACTTTTAAATCCTCAAGAACCCTAAGGCAGATAAAAGAAATTGGGTTCCAGCGGTTGAGACAGCTGAAGATTGTTTGGAGGAAAGACAGCTCACATCTCCAGAGGAGAGATTCTGAGGTTCAGGAATAAGAAATGTTTTTTTCCATGAAAAATGAAACTTCATGGCAAACAGGAAGAGAAGGTTACAGAAAATGGTAAATGAACAAGACCCATTTACTAAGCTCTGTTTCAGCGAATAAGCAAGCTGCACCTTGGATCTTTTCTGCCTTCTCCAGGGCCTGACTGGTATCGGCCACATCCTTGAGTTCCCTCCTAGTCCTCCCTGAGCCGCTCTCGCCATGCTTGTCAGACAGAGCTTCTGGAGAGGGGCAGAGCAAGCTCACTTCTCTCTCCAGCAAGCAGCCCCCCTCACTGCTCCCCACAGCGGACCACACCTCTGAGGCAAGTGACTTGTCCTGATACAGGTAACCTTCTGTGCCCAGACATTCCTCACAGCTTCACCCAACCATTGGGCCTTCTTGCCTTACCCTTGACGTCTCTGAAATTGTAGCTTCTAACAGAGCCCTGATTTTGTTTGGTGTTCGACCGCCGCATGGAGCCATGTGCACGGGGCGGGGGGGGGG
>NC_048219.1:141547093-141642622 GCF_002007445.2 Ailuropoda melanoleuca | reverse complement strand
GGGGGGCGGGGGGTGGGAAGCTGACCACATTGTGGCTCTAGTGGCAGACTTTGATTGGCCTGAGCCACATGCAGTGACGTCGTGGGTGGGAGTGGACACGTTGCTCAGTTTCTGGCCAAAGCAACCCCAGGGATCATCTGCTGGGGGTGTATAGGCAAGTCTTTCTCACTCCCCAACAAGAGAGCGGAGAGTCATTGTCTCCTCATGTCCTCTACACATTGCCGTATCTTTCCCCCATGGCTATGAATGCGGAGGAGCCAGGCCGCAGGCAAAGGCAGCAGACTGAGGGTGGCAGAGTGAAAAGAAGGAAAGGTTTGTTCCATGTCCTTAACGTGGAGGAACCAGCTGCTCTTACTGTGCCTGAGCCCAGCCTTCTTCTGGACTTCTACAGAAGATAGCACATTTTATTATAGTTAAAACCTGTGGTTTCAGAACTTTAGAATGCCTACTTTGCTGGTCCCTACCCCTAGTTTCTGACTCATCAGGTCTGGGGTTGGGCTTGAGAATTTGCATTTCTAACAAGTTCCTATTGATCCTGAGGCTGATGTTCCTGGGATTACACTTTGGTCCATTTGGGAGGAAGCCAGTGGAAGTTGGATTTTCTGTTACTTGCTGCTAAAAAAATATATCCTAACTGATCCAGGTGGTGTCCTTTGAGTTTATATATCAAAAGGGAAAAAGAAATATGAGGAAGAAGGAAGGGAAGCAAACCAGCTAAAACTGGGGTAAGCCAAAGGGAGGTCACGCCCTCCTTTTATCCTTCAACCTCTCCTGTTAATCATAATCAGAGGGAAAGGTTGAGCCAAAGCCATTCCACTGGGAGACAGAAGGGTTTTGACCATTCCTAACGTTCTTAGAGAAGTAATTTGCTTTCTCCCAAAAGATTTAGATTTCAGAGAGGTACAGGACACTTGTTAGACCTCTGCCCATTGTCCTCTTTGGGGAATGTCCCTAGCCTGTCTCCACCCACAGGGCTACAGTTCAGTGCACCACCTGCCTCCCCCGCTGGGTACTGCCACCTACCGCCACGTCCTCCTGCTGACAGAATTAATTGGTCCAGAGGAGAATGCTTGGACAAAAACAGCACAAATAAGTCTTATTCCGGGGAATCTGGAATTGGGACTGATAAAGTATTTGGTGATTCTCCCAGAGGTGGGATTTGAACTCTGTGAACTTGGAGGCCGCTGGCACCTATTTTGTGTCATGTGGGTTGGGAAACAGAAAACCAGCTTTTAGTAAAAGAGAAAAATACAGCAGAAGTGGAGAGAGAAGACCCCCACAGATTTCACAAGAGTGTTTTAGGGATCAAATAGGATCATGGCTATGAAAGCCCTACAGAAGTAAAATGTTCCCTATAAAAATTCACTGGGAGGGGAAAATTATAATAAGTCCTTTTAAAGGCATGATAGGAGGCATGCAAGACAAGATGGTTGAATTAGCAAATAAAAGAACTTAGAAATGCAGTGCTCTGTGCTAGTGAGAATCAACACCTATTATATGGGTTAGTCAGGTGTAGAGACAGCATGCCATAAAGAGGTGTGTGAAAATGTGTTTGTGGCTGAGAAGGCTTGGTACAGACTCCAGTTCAGTCATGGTGGCCAGAATGTCTTCTCATGATTGTGAAAGAAAATAAGCAAATCAACTGTGTTGACAAAGGTAGGCAGGTCCAATGTGCTGTCAAAAATTTGTTGGTGAGTTTTGAGTACTGCCCAGGATTCTGGGCCCCCCGGCTGGTGGACATAAAAGTCCTGGTGAGCTTGACAAGCCTGTCCTACAGTAGAGGACAGATTAGCTAGGTTCTCATAACTCAGTGACACTACCCATAGGGGTACTTTGTTTCCATGCCACCAAAGAACCTTCTGATGTGGCTTTTCAGATCCATTTTCTTATTGGGAAAAATAATGCACTGATCAGAAAACACGTACTTCTGGTTTGTTTGACAGGTGTATTTCTCTTGGGGAAAAGTGAATTGCATGGGGGTTTATGTATCCAACTCTCACATCTGTTAAGCTTGTTGTAGTCCTGGAGAGCCTATCTCTGGGTTGTACTGAGTTTCTGGGCCTGCAAAGGTGAAGGTCAGGACCTCTTCCCTGAATCTACCAAGTAACGACCAATTTAACAGCAAATCAGCTGGCCTTCCCCTATGTAATTTCTAATTTGTTTCAGTATAGCATCTGTAATTACTGTCACCACTGTCCATCATATTCGTTTCGTGTTTTCTTTTTCTCTATCCTTCCTTACCTTTTTTCCTCCCCTCTCCTCCCCCGTTTCCTTCCTCCCTCCCTTCCCCCATCATTCTTCTGCTTTGATGTATCCATGGTGTTCAGGACTCAAGAAATTGCCCCAGTGATCCCTTTGGCTTCATAGGAATGTTTGCTGGACTCAGAAGATTCATATCCCTGTCTACAATTTTGGAAACTAAAATATATATGTATATAAATATACATATGTATTCTCATTTACCAATAAACATAATCATCAATTTTCATCTTTTATCATAGTTATCCAAATACTGAAATTTATTGTAATATGCTCATATTTAAAAGTCCATAAATACTACTGTCCATATAGTCTGTTTATAAAAGCAATATTCTAAAAATAAAAGAAGGAAGTCTTATATTAGAAATCTATGTCTATTCACAGACTGGCACTTATCCCGGGTATGAGAATTTGATATTCAAGGTTTTGGAGTCTAGCACACATCTCACTTACTTGAGTCAGACCTGCTTCTAGAGTTGCCCTCTGAGTTGGGGAGTAATGTCTGAATGGCAAGTTGGACAGCTTTCACTTCATCCTGAGGTTTCATTCTACTCCACTGAATTGAGTGGATGTGCTTAGTGCTCTTTGGAGCTCGAACATCACTCTAAAAAAAAAAGAGAGAGAGAGAGAAACTCCCAACCAAATGCTCATGTTTATAAAATAGAAAAGAAAATCAGGTTATCATCTCACTTCAGTTTAACCCCTTACAACACTATTATCATAATGCATTAGGTGAAATATTTGTACAGTTTGCCTTCATATGGTACTTGGGTTAAAAGGAAAGTTTTAACCACTTTATTCCTTAGTGGGTTACACAGTCGTTCGAAAACATGGTTGTCTTCCCTCAGAATGTATTCTATTTGGCAAATCTCAGATTACCTCTCTGTTTACCAAGAAATGAAAAACAACTTCTGTTTAAAGTACTTGAAGACAGATCTGAATACATAAATATCTGACCACTCTTTTGCCCACGACTGCCTCAGATCATCTGGGTAACTGGGTGACTGTGGGCATTGTGGTGGACTAATTATCCCCGTGGAGGGTGCACAGTAACAAGTGCAAAAGTAAGACAGGATAGGAAGTTAAGAAAAAGTACTAGAGAAAGGAGAGGACACCAGATCGAGACATACCACCTTCTTGTCCTGAAACCCTTCATCACCAGGTGTCACAAATCAGGTTCAAGAGCCTCTCAGGCTTTAATATGAATATGAAAATACGTTTAAAAAACTCTAAAGTGACCAGTACAGACACAAGTAGCACGTCATCACAGATCATGAGGAGGAGGAGGGAGAAGAAGAAGGAGAAGGAGAGAGACGGGAGAAGAAGAGAATTTGGTGTGGTGTGTCTCTACAACTAAGGCAGAGATGAAATCTGGCTGCTAGAACTGTCTAGTTACTAAACAGAAGGCTTGTCCTGCACCGTGGGGACTGGTCTACAGATTTCAGAATAGTCTAGATTCCAATTAACTGTTCTCATTTAGGTTTTATATCCTACAGGCAACACTTTGACAATTAATGCTGTTTCTCAGGCACCTCATCCCTGATAAGCTGTGCTCGCTGGCTGGTGAAGATAAGTAACTGCTGTAATACTCATGGGCTTCCAGCATCAGGTCACCCTGGATAAACGGGGTGGCCAGGGTTTGTATTTCTAATGCCGAATCAAAGCTAATCTGGCAACTCAGAACAGTGTCACAACGCAGCAGTGTGTGGAGTCCAATTTGAGACTGATTTCCTTCATCTTACTGCTGGGAAGGGAATGAGTATGACAGCTGAGGAAGAGTGGAAACTGGATTTACAGTCTGAGAACCTGGGCGTGACTCCACTGACTGTCACTGACTATCCCAAACCTCAGGACTTCCTTCCGTCTCTCTGAGCCGGTTTTCCCTACCTGCCAAATGAAGCTAGCGCTCCCTATCTTTCAGTATGTATACGAGGTTAATGAGGGAAGACAGGTGTAAGCTTCTATTATAGTGCCTAGGTCATGGTGAATCCTTACTAAATGTTTCCCGAATGAATAATTAAATGAATGAATGAATCAGATATTATCAGTCTCCTCCCACTTGAATATAAACCTCAAGAGAGAGTATAGATTTAGTCTATCCTAATCATAGAACAGTAACTGTCAGTAGGTATTTGCTAAATACATGAATTTTAATTTAATTTTATTATTTTTTTAAGATTTTATTTATTTATTTGACAGACATAGAGACAGCCAGTGAGAGAGGGAACACAAGCAGGCAAGTGGGAGAGGAAGAAGCAGGCTCCCAGCAGAGGAGCCTGATGTGGGGCTCGATCCCAGAACCCCGGGATCACGCCCTGAGCTGAAGGCAGACACTTAACGATTGAGCCACCCAGGCACCCCTGAATTTTAATTTTAATAGCATATTTTCTTAAAGTGTCAGTTTTTCTATTGTTCTATATATGAAATATACAGAATCTGTTTTTGATAATAGACCTCTCTGCCAGGTGATAGAAGCTGTGCTTTGTCCTTATGAAGAATCTCTGATCTACCCTCACTGCTAACCTCTAAGCACCAAGAAGGCAAAACTCTGTTTTGGTCACCGTTTGGTCTCCCCCATAACACGTGACATCGCATGTTAACCAATGAATGGGTGAATTACCACCTCAGTCTTTATCTAGGTGAGAATATCCTGTTCTCTTTCCTTACCAACATTTTGTTAGAGTAATTATATTAATCTTCCCATATTCATGTTGGTTAAGTCGTTTCTCTTCCAATTTTAAGCTCTACGAGGGAGCAAATAAATTCCCACTGAGAAGCTGATGGTAAAGCCACCAGCACCCCACCCCTCCCCAGCACCAAGCTTACCTCATAGGTGACAGTGCATTCTACAGTCTGATTTTCCAGTATTCCTACAGTCCACTTCTCCATTACAAATGGGGGCTGAAAAACAAAAGTTAGGATGGTGTAGAGCCTTCCCGGCTATAGAATGGATCTTTGAGGCCAGCTGTGCCATATGCAGTTGGCAAATAGGGCATAATGTCAGATTATCATGAAAGTCATGTTGTTGGTTCACATGTGATTACTCACAACATGCTAATGTTATGGGTGTTGGTTTTCATAAGACATCTTTTTCTATAATTATAAACAGCTAGTCTTAGTCCCACCGTCTTCTTTTCTCTGATATACTGCTCAACCTATTATTAGGTCATTTATTCATGCTAATGTTTTAAAGTGTCAGTAGAAAGTTTTCTCATATTTAAGAGAAAGTCTTAACAATGTAGACCCCGATGTGCCTTCCTTGAGTGCAAACAGCCCCTGAGTTAGTGGCTTCAACAACTACTCTGCTTTTCCCTGTTTCTGGCCATCCAACTATCGGGCTGTGTGTGCAGATGAAACTGTGGCGACATTTCCCCACTGTATTAAAACAAAGGGTTAATGAAGAAGCCTATGCCTTTTAAGGGGAAAATATGTTCCCAAAACATGTCACTCTGGCATATGTATTATATTTTTAGCTGAAGGCCATCAAAACCCAGCAGACTCAAGAAAAACTTCTACGTCTCCTGTAACTGCCTAAAAGAATTTAGGTAGGGCACCTAGCCCAGAAAGAGAGCTATTATCAGAGATAACTTTTTATCTGAAAGACCTGTCTGCATGGCATGGCAAGCTTCTAATTATCAAACATCTGCCCTTATCTTCCTGTGAATTGCCCTCCTCCCCTTTGAAGCCCCAGGCCCCTGGCTCATTCCTTAGCTCAAGATGGCACATAAGCCTCAACTGCCTGACTTGCCCTTGAGTCTCCTATCTTTGGGGCTCCTGTATGTACAAAATTAAATTCTCCTCCTGTTAATCTGTCTTGTGCCATTTTAATTAGCAGACCAACGAAAGAACTTAGAAGGGTAGAAGGAAACTTTTTCACCCTGACACCTTGGGTCCTATTTTAGTTTTGATGAAAATGGTCCTTATTATAAGTGAATCTCCACTCTCTTAACCACCCTCCACCCCTGCATTCTAGCTTTAAGGTTATAAATGACCGACTGGGCTTGAGATGGGAACAAAGCACATGTGGTAGAGATTTAACTGGGCTCTCTCTTTTTTTTTTTTCTTTCCTCTTCTTTTTTAAATGAGGATTGTTATGATTCTGTCAATATTAAAAAGTTCTACAGATTTTGAATGGTCTGTCCCAATCCTATTTTTCCTATAACCCCAGTTAATGTTGGTGTGTGATGTTGCAGAAGACATGCTTCCCTGGAAGTGCATATGTGGCATTATACCAGAAACACCTGTATTTGGGTTTACAACTCTACCCTGTCATTTTTGCTGTGAGCAGCTTCCTTCTGTTAGCAGGCAAGGACTAGGATCTTGCTTTTAAATGGCATAGGTTGGGCAGAAAGAGCAAGCATCTGTCCAGTTTTCAAGACATAAAAACATAGTATGCCCCAACAAAATCAGGGAAAGTTAAAACCAGAGCATAACCTTTACAGATAAATAACACCATTGAAATAACTCCCAGTTACTCAGAAGATTCCAACAATGAATATCAAATCAATCGACTTGATGAATACACTTGTAAATTAAAAGGACTTGGATGCTTAGCAATCTTATGCCTAGGAAGGAACACATTTGCAAGTCTAATGCTGTGGTTTTGAAGACTCTTCACTTCTCCACTTGTGTTTGTACCCAGGTTCTTCTTTGCTACAAACCCCATTTTCTTCACTGAAACCAAATACACCGTTCATAGGATACTCAAGAATGGCTTACGTGAAGTTTTGAGTGACTGTCCAATGGATATCACGGTTATTTACCTGAGTTGTTGACCTTCTGTTGAAGTCTCATATGTATTTTTTCAGTATTATTGGGATTTTTTTTTTCCATTTTGAGGAGAAGCTAAGCATTTCTCTGAGTCTGTCTTCTGTGTTGTAATGGATGTACTTCTACCACAGGCCCTAAAGTAGTGAGGTATTCTGTGGCTAGAGGTGTGAACTCAAGGAAGCCAAGAAGACATCAACATGTGCTTTATGAATAACCTCCCCTCAGTCCTTCAAGAATTGAAGACAAGAAAGCCTTCCTCCTTCCAAGTTTTTCAAAGTTTAAAATGACCCCAAAGTTGAGGTAAGTATTTTCATGATTGCCATTTTCTTTCCTTTAGTAAGTGATGGAGTAAGTGTAAAAAAATAAAGAAGAACATTTTTAAAAAAATTAAAGGACACTTTTTTGGTAGTACTTTTTAGTTCACACAGCATAAGTGGAATTTTAACAAAAAACTATTATGATCTCAATCTGCTAAATAAAATGTGCCTTTCAACAGCCAGCTTGAGGCCGAGCTGATGTGAACATGGACAAGCACAAAAGCACACTGCTGGAGGATTTTAATGTCTTTGTTTGATATCTGTGAATTCAAAAAAGCTTTTAAGCCGTAAATAGAACCCTACCTTTGTCATCTTTAAAATCTCTGCATCAGGTAGGTTAGTGTTGAATGTCACATCTTTGATGTAGGTTATTGCAATTTCATCCCCATCCATCTCCATATACATTTTCCACTTACAATCCTGGAATTAAAAGCAAAATTATAGAATTTCAGAAATTGAAACAATTTGTTTTAGTGTCAATGTTTTATAACAGGAAGTTTTCTGAATGAAATATTATTGAAGTATTTTTTTTTCCTTTTTTGAAAAAAGGACATGAAATTAAATCTTTTTATATATCAAAATAACCCCTGGTTAGTGCAGTCTTGAGACATAATTCATCAATGTAAATGTGCTGTCATAGGAGTTGCAAACTCAAAATCCTAAAGGAGCCAGGCAGATAATAAAAATGAGTAAAGCCAGGCAGTTTCATTATAGAGCCCTAAATTGTAATCTTTCAAAGTAGACCCATTTAATTTACATATTAAACATTGTTGGAATATTTTTTCATTCACACAAAGAAATGTGGACTTCCCATTTTGAAATATAAGGCCCTCTTGATCTAACTTTCACTTTTCCAGTATTGATAATAATATAGGCTCAAGAAATAGCTCACTTTCCTCTTAACAGGAAGGAAAACGGCAAACGTGATATATGGTGACTGATAACTGGCCCATGTGTTGGGGAGTTATGGGAGGGTTAGGACACGGGGGTCTAAAGGGCATCTGCCCTAAAGGGACAGCCACTCAGCTTCTGTTGATTGTCTCCATGTGGGAATATGAGCTCAGTCTTGCTAGGTCCTTTGAGGTTTCATGAAAAGCTGGATATCTGGATTTTTATGTGAAACCTCTAGATTTTTTAAATGATGTTAAATTTTCAGTAAAACAACTCTGTAGTAAAAAAGTGCTCTACGTCATTAGTCAGGGGAATGGGAATTAAAATGTCACCACAATGAGATACCACTATATGCCCACCAAATGGCTAAGATTGATAACATCAAATGTTGGCCAGGATTTGGAGCTACTGGATTGCTGGTAGAAGTGTGAATGGTACAGTCACTTTGGGGAAGTTTTGGCAATTTACTATGAACATATATCTGTATATATAAACATAAATAACATCTATTCGATGACCAGAAATTCAACTCCTAGGTATTTACCCAAGAGGAATAAAAAAAGACTTGTACAGTGTTGTTCTGAGCAGCTTTACCATAATAGCCAACCCCCCCCCAAACAAAACAAAACCCCAGAAATAGGCCAGGTGTTCATCCTTAGGAGAATGGGTGTGATATATTTGTAGAATGGAATGTTACTTAGTAATACAAAGGAACAAATCACTGATGCAACAACATGGCTAAATCTCAGAAACATAGTGAGTGAAAGAAGTCTCATGCCAAAAAAAAGAACATACAAAGGATTCCATTCATATGACATTCTAGAACAGATAAAACCAATCTATGGTGGAAAACGTTCAGAAAAGGGTTTGCTTCTGCAGATGGGGATTGAGTGGGAAGGGACATGATGAGACTTTCTGGGGGTGCTAACACTCTGTTCATAGAGGTTTGGGTTACATAGGCATATGCACTTGTCAAAACTCAGCGATTGTATACTTAAGATGTGTGTACTTCTTATTGAATTCTAATATACTGAGGTATGTGTAGTGTACTGATGTCTGCAGATTACTTTGAAATGCATCAAAAAATAAGGATTGATATATGGCTAGAGTGATAGATATGTGATAAGGCAAGTAGAATAAAATGTTAGTGGCTGAATCTAGGAGGCGGGTATAGGAGGGTTCACTATAAATATTTTTTAACTTTGCTGTATGAATAATTTAATAATAAAAATGTGGGGGGACAAACAGTGTGTGTACAATTAAAAGGAAAAATAAGGGGCGCCTGGGTCGCACAGCGGTTAAGCGTCTGCCTTCGGCTCAGGGCGTGATCCCGGCGTTATGGGATCGAGCCCCACATCAGGCTCCTCCACTATGAGCCTGCTTCTTCCTCTCCCAGTCCCCCTGCCTGTGTTCCCTCTCTCGCTGGCTGTCTCTATCTCTGTCAAATAAATAAATAAAATCTTTAAAAAAAAAAAAAAAGGAAAAATAAGCCATGTCTTTGCACCCAATTGGACCCCTGGACCATAAATTCACCTTCTCTCGTGTTATTTGAAGAATGAACGATTCTGAGAGGTTAAGGATAATGTACCAAGTACCTTACATGCTGAAACTAGAAAATGCTCTCATAGAAGTAGACCTGGAATGTCTCCTGAGCAAGCTCAGACAAAATTATTATGGAAAAACACTAACAAAGAGGCTGTTGAAAACCTGTTGGCTTCAACAGGAGGCTGGGGGAGCTCAATGTTTTAAGAAAGCTTCTAGACAAATTGCAGAACCAAGCAGGGCCCATGCCTGAGGGGAATGACCCTCTTTGCCCAGCCACATTCACAAGACGGAGAGCCAATTAGTGAAGGAAAAGGTCTATTCAATAACGTGAAAACCGAGCTCTCGGCCAACATAAGTCAAATTAGTCGCTCAGAATGGACAAATCTCTCAGTATTTCTTTGTTTTGGAGCCACCGCTGCCCCGGCAACGTGGGCCCTGAGATAACTGGGCAGGATAATGACTGTTTGGAGTCATGATTGCTCTTCTCTGAAATGGCAAGAGCCTTCTCAAGCAGTGGCTAGAATAAAAAGCCTTAGAAAAGATGAATTTTACTTCTATCTTTTTCTTTTGCCTGTCCAGTTTTGGAATTAAGTGAGTCAAAGCCCAAGTGAAAGACCTCAGGTTGGGTGGAAATGCCCGACTCCCTCTGCTCCACTCTCCTACCTCACAGCCCGAGAACTCTCCTTGACCTCAGGCCGGCGGGCAGACCCTACTGTGCACAGGCTCAGAGCAGCTCTCTGTTGAGAAGGGGCTGACAGGCAGGAACTCACATTTGTGGGGTGCTTCATCTGCTCCAGGCATCTGCTGGGTACTGACATGGTGCTATTTTGTTCAATATCCACAGTAACCCTGCAAGTTAGGTTTACTTTCCCATTAGGTGAGGAAAAATGAGGCTCAGATAAATACGGAACTTTCGCAGGGCTTCCTGGCCAGTAAGTGGTGGAGGTGAGGTTATAATAGCACAAGGCTGCCTGGCTCCAAAGTTGGAGGAGTAACCAAGAGGGAAGGGCAGTTGGGACGGGTGGCAGGATGTACTCACTGGTTGGTTTTCAGAGCTCCACCATGGGACTAGCTATCGACAACAGGCGAGTGGGAGAAGGACCAGAGGATATCTGGCTAATACAACCAAAAAAGCAAGTGGCGACAGGTCCTCCCCTGCAGCAACTGCTTCCCTGTTCCCCAGAGTCCAACTTGGAAAAACAAGGATCCCCGTAATAAGGTTACAGACCTTTTACTTTTCACATGTTTTCTCTTATCTGAAAGAAAGGCTTTTACCTGCACCCTAAAAGATAGCGCAGAAGCAATAAAACGATACTCAAAGGCATTATAAGACAAGGGGAACATTATCCATTTCGTTAAATTACAAAGCTGGGTGGGAAAGGAAAAGAATATGCTGTGTTCACCTAAATTATTAACCTAATCTGTCAGTGCCCTGACATAATTGCTAGTTTTTTTCAGAGCATCTATGATTTCATTGTTGCCTAGTTAAGAAAAGTAACCCACAAATAAAGTCATGGAATTCTTTAAATTCTGCTCAGTTTCTTATTATCCTCAGGTACTCCTGGCATTTTTACTACACATCAAGTCATTAAATTGTCAATGAGCGTTGCTCACAGCTACCAGGATTTCAATACAAGGTATTGAATTCCACAGGACCCAACTGAGACAGGATGCCATGTAATGAGTTCTTGACCAATCGATCATTGAAAAGGTTTTCATAACAGTAAGGTGAATTAAATTATCAATAACATCACTAAAAGTAAGAACTGCACATATTTATGAGCCTAATTTACAGTCTTACACGCAAAATTGCTACCTTTTCCATTTCTTGGTAGTGGTAGAGACCAGGTAGTGGGAATGTGGGCTTGGATTTAAAAACCATTCACTTTTACCAGGGTGAACTATTGATTTTGGCTTGATGTGAGTGACAGAAATGTGGGTATTGATTTTTGAATCGGAAACATTCAAGAGTCACTGTGGACGTCTTGAGAACAACTCTCAAATCCTGACAGACAGAAATCAAAAGCAGACAACTCTATATTCTCAGAGCCCACGGAGTCCCAATGGGCTCCTTTTCCAAAACCATTTCACTCCTGGCAGTCTGAGATGGCCCCGTCCCTTTCTCGTTTGGTTTAAAGTGTTGATGATAATTGTTAAGATAGAAATAATATCGAAAAGGAAAACACATTAAGCCGTTACTGGAGGAGTAGCAGGGCATGACGTGAAAAGAGGATAGTTAAAATCCCACTCCCTGAGCTTGAATCCCAGTTTTGTCACTTGCCCCCCAACCTTAGCCAATATACCACCTGTTTGAATCTCAGTGTTTTTTATTCACAAGTGGGTTGTTGTGTGAGGATGAAATGAGATAATGTAAATAAAGTACTCAGCACAGTGCCAGAGCCAAATGAGGAGCTTGCAAAGGAGCAATTATAATTATTGTTACAATATTAGTCCCCAGCACAGCTCCAGTGAGTTTATCAGACTAGCCAGCCCACCGTCCAGTAACCATCTAAGATTGGGACTTGGCCAGAAGTTGAGTGCGCTTTGATAGGCAGGACGGTACAGTGTATTTAGAAAAGGGATCCAGCCAGAGCAGGCAAGCTGGGTCAGAGCATCTTACTTGGGCAGGAGTTTGGGGATCCAGAGGGTACTGAATAAGTCTGGTGCCAAGGAAAGTATCAGTGTTGCAAAAAAAGAAGGTGTGGCCAGTGGCAACATAACAAGGACTGGTCATATGAAATACATAGAGGAGGGAAGAAACTTGTATCTTTTGACACAGATGGATTATATAAGCACCAGTTCCACCCTTTCCTGCTTCCACAGATCCTAATGCAGGCCTACCAATGGGCACCAGTGGATGTCTGGAGGAAATGGCTAGGAGAGGTGATTGACAGCCCAAGAGCCCTGTCTTACCAAGGAAACTGAAGCATAGAGAGATGAGGTAATTTGAGCAAGATCACATAGACAGCAAGCGGTGGAGTTCAGGCTTGATGCTAGATGGTCTCTTGGCTGCTATAACGAGCACGTTTCCAAACCCTCAGTCTTTTCTGAATCCTGAACTTTTCCTTGTTATGGGTACAAAACTAAGAATTACAGCACAGAGGAGTTCCGTCTTGCAGAGTCAACAAACCGTCCAGATTATCTTGGTGAATTCCTTTGTAAGTCTCCATGGCAGAGACTGAAATGCTCAGTCTCTAATAAGTCCAACATAGCGTATTTCCCCCCGCCCCTTATTGAAAAAGATCCTCATTAAAAGTGCAGATGCTGCCATTCCACTGTCTGTCTGCTCCTTTCCTTGATTTATCTGGCCAGTATTGGGAATCACCAACACTTTCCTCCAGCCCTGGCTCAGGCTGTGTAGCTAGGCATGACTTCCACTCTCCAAACCAGAAACAACCTGCTCCCATCTAGTTGCACAAGCGGATCGTGGGGACAGGTCCGACTACCGTGGATTTTTTATTTCATAGCTAGATTCCCTCCCAAGAGAACGCTCTCTTCAAATTTGTATCTTGGTGCACATTTCGAGGGAATGCTACTACTAATCAGTAGGAAAAAGGTGCTGGTGCAGGAGCAGTGCTGGGCCCTGGGATGTTCTTTGCTTTGAGTAGCAAAAAATGGCTATCCAAACCTTTCCACTAACTGGATCATCTGCCTCTCAGTGCAAATCTATGAGAAATGAATGGAATTTTGTTGGGAAGAGGGGAGTTTTTGCATTTGAAACTGATGAAAAGAATGACAGTGCTGTTGGGTGCCCAGGATATGTACTATTTATCCGAGCAGCTGCTGAAATACCTGGATAATTTTAGAAGCAAGTGTGGTTAATGGAGGAGGAGAAAGCATTCCATTTGCACCACTTCTACATTGCCAATTTTGTTAAAAAATTTTCTGAATTAAGATTACTGGCCAAGTAAAACAGAAACTCTTAACACTATGAAGATAAAACCCTAAACAACACTCAGTTAATGCTAGATTAAGTATCTCTTTGTGAGAAATCACTATTACATTCTTTGCAAGCTGTTTAAAATTCTTTGGAGTTCCAAGCTAGTACAAGTGATGCCAAACATAGACATCCCTTCTCCCTCCCACCCAAAAAAAAAAAAAAAAAAAGAGGGAAGGAAGGGAGGGAGTACAAAGAAATGATCCATATAGAGGTAAATTTTACAATTAGAAAAAGGGATTGAAGATAGCACAGAAATTAACTTTAAATATTGTTTCAAGTTCTGGGCCGTTCAGGGACAACAATCGATTGCTCACTCTCTTACAAATATGAACACTATAGATAAACCTTAAAGAATCTAGGGCCAAGATTATTCAGGATATTTCAGAGGGAAACAGACCCCACATTAGACTTTCAGGCTCCTAGAGATCACTTCTACCTGCAGATTACAAACAAAAAATTTTTGATATATTTTTTATTGAGGTGGTGTATACTTCACAAACAATAAAATGCTCAGATTTTTAAGTGTACCAGTTGATGAATTTTGACAACTCTATGCACCAGCGTAACCACTCAAACAAACTAGATATTCCCACTACCCTTGAAAGTTTCCTCGTGTCCCTTCCCAGCGGATGCTCCCCGCACAAGAGGAGGTGCCCACTCTTCCCATTTCTATCACCATAGATTCATTTTGCCTGCTCTAGAACCTGACTTTACAGTAAGCACTTGTATTTGTTTGGCTTCTTTCACTCGGCATGGTGGTTTTGAGATTTGTCCATGTTACTTAATCCTTCCAGCCTTACCCTGTTGCAGATAGCCCTATCTCCATTTTACAGATGAGTAGACTGAGGCTCAGAAAAATGCAGAGATTTGCGGCAAGTTCACTTAGCTACGTCAGGGCCAGAATTTAGATCCTGGGCATGCCTAGTCTAATGGTAAAGACATTGAGTTTTAAAATCCCATCTCTGTCTTCCCCCTTCCATCTCCCCTCCCCCCCACAGATGGAGAAAAAGACATATCACCAGAGATTGGTCAGGATTCTAGCAAAGAGGCCCCTCCACCTTAGAAAGGCCTGTATGGAGGAAACATTTTAAAATATAAAATAGAGGTCGGAATAAACTTTTTAAGATTCAAGAGGGGGAGAAAGGGAAACAGTCTCCTAGCAGGTGACTGTGTCGGAAAATGTAAGAAGTAGCGTAAGATGAAATAAAAAATGCGGTGGAACTGTTGGTCATGCTGGTATTAAAAGTAGTGAGATGTTGATGAGTTAGGCCTCCGAAGGCTCCTTTCCGTGCGTTGCTATTATGTAGCTCAGCTGCTGAAACCTGCTGTTTTAAAGGCAGGAGAGCGGAACATCCCGTGATAGCACCTGGGTTATTTATCATTATGGATAAGCCCGCTACTCTCTATTTTATTATGCTGCCTTTAAAAAGAAGATAATGCAAGTACGGCTAATTTGCTTCTCTTCTTTATCTATACGGTGTCATGACCCATCGCGGCTTTGTCCCACGAGATGTATTTTTCAACCAAAAAGAAACCTACAAGAAGCTCTCCCTAAAAATTCCATTAATAACCTCTTTCAGCGCGTATAGGTTGCAGGGTCTGGAACTAAGAATGTTTTAATCTCTTCAGCAAAACAATGTCTCATAATGATGTACAGGACTATTGCTGTACTGATGAAGAATCATACATAATTCAGCACCTTTCACTTGGCACCACTGTGATGTCCTCATTAGCCGTGGCTCACAGTGTCTGTCAGATGGTGTCCATGCGAACGCAGGCATTATATTGTCTTTGAGATGTGCAGCTGCTTCCATGACACTGCCAGTATATAAAAACATGACGCCGGTTTGTTTTATTTAGTGCTCAACCTTCCAGTTTGTAAAAACAAGGCTGACACAGAGCCTGACATGAGGCAGTGAAAATAATTAGCTCTCATTTTCTCAGCCTTCTATTTCCTTCTCCCCGCTGTGTTCTCTTTCCACTAAACCACCACATGTCAGTCGGAATGGGAGGCAATTAGCGGGCTCATTTCAGTCCCCACAACTGTGCTGAAAAGAAAGTATTTATGATGGCACAATGAACAGCTGAAAGATTAAATAACATTTGCCTTTTGAAAAGAAAATGACTTCTAGCTAAATGGGCAATTTTTGATTATTCTCAAACAAGCTTAGAGTAGTTGGTTTTTAAAATACAAGAAAGGAAAATGAGTCATTTTTAGGTGAAAGAATCAAATAAAACTTGACACAGTAATGCAAATAACTGATGTTTTATTGCAAAATATGTAAATGCGTTATACCCTTAACAATGGCTTGTGTCTAAGGTCAGGGCAGATTGGTGCCAACTAGACACCAGTAAAGATAAGGTTGTTATATTGCCTTTTGGGGGCTTGTTATTGGAGTTATGTATGAAAAAGGGACTTTAGGGATGATGTTAAAATAAAGTGAAAGAAATCAAGTGAGACATACTTTCATATGATGCATGACACACTTGACTACCTGAAATGGTTTAGATGTTAGCGGACATGTTTGGAAAGGGCTTTCTCATTTTAGGGTTTTTGGGGGTTTTTTAAATTCTATTTAGAATTGGAAGGTACTAGGTATTCATCTTGGGAAAAAACCAGTCTTGCTATTGATTTTTGAATAATTAAGAATCTATTCTTAAGACTGGGTTTCTTAACCAATATAGAAGGTGTTCTAGCTTACCTAATTACTGTGTAAGCTTTTTTTAAATGCTGGCAACTGGGCTGCAAATTGACTTTTATCCAGGACACTCAAAAATATTAAAACAATTTGCTAAATTCTCCTCCCTTCCCATGACTTCAGAGGTGATGCCAAAAATTATGATTTTGGAAAAAAAAACAACAACAACACAACACTGGCCTAGTTAGTAGGCACTGTTTACCAGTGATGTCCAGGACTGATAGAGTTGTCATACATCTTTTTTTTCTGATGCAGTGCTTTTAATTTGATTTCAAATAATCAGTCCCTATTATAGTTGATTATTCTCAAGGCCTAATTTTTGGTTCCAAAAACACAAGTTATTGTGAGTTACAAGATCTTCTCTCTGCAGTGATCCTCAGTGGCTCTGAAAATCTAAAAGCAAAGATGTCTTCTCTTAGGATCAACTGTGCCTGTCATCATGGAGTCAACAACTATGGCTGTTGGAACATTTTAAACAGACAATCACAAATTGAAATTTTGTTTCTCTGTCTCCGTTCAGTCTGTTCTTACTCTTTACAAACTCAAATCCTAATTTTTGATCCACACATACGGTCAGTATATCTATATAAGCCAGTGGCATCCGAAGGAAGTCTGAGCCAACTCTGGCTTCACTAGGAAACTAGACTTCTCCATGAGCTGATTACACATATTATTACAGCTAGACACCAACAGTAACGTGTTTGTCACGTAGTCAGACCTGTGTTTTATCATGTAGACTTCCTTGCTGTTCCCTATCTTAAATTCAGGGTCTTAAGAAGACCATGAGTGATCCAGTGGTGTGCTGGAACTGCCGTCATGTGCTGGTGGCTCATACCTCTTCCCAGCTTCAAGTTCAGCGGCATCAGATTGGTAACTTGAAATTGGCCAGGGTGAAAATATTTCTACCATAGAGATCTGCAACCACTGCAGGTCAGGGCTGTTTTCTCCCATTGTTAGACATTTTCTGGTGTGCCGTTTCTACACGTGACTACCAGTCTGTCAGCAAGTATGTACTGAGCGGCTCTGCTCTGGTTCTGTAGGCAGTGGCTTGCCCCTTTTGGGGAAGTAGAGCCCCATTGTGATTAGAAATGCACAGTAAGTCATGCAGTCAGATTCTGAGCTGCATTTGCTGCTTCCAGGTCCATTAAAAGTTGTATTTCTTCTAAAACTCTGCCACTGAAGGCTCATACACTCAGGCGCACCAACGTGTATGTGTACATATATTTTTTTCCCCTGAAAAATAGTTGATCATGGGAAATAAACTTCCTTACACCGCATTTGTAATAAATGCAAGATATATCAATGTAAAGCACTGCTTGTAGCTGTTGTGAAATTTACAAAAAGGGCTGGCTTTTACTTCCTTACAAAATCCTTTTCTTTGTGCCCTGTTATTTTATTCATGTTTATCTATACACTTATAAAAATTACACAATAGAGGGGGGGGGAAAGCCCTATTTGACAGTTTTTGATATTTACAGTACTCTGAGAAAGGGCCTGGAGATTCAATTAAGTTTATTAAATGCAACACTTTATACACAATCCACTAATAAAGACCTAAAAGCACGATAGTAGGTGGGAAGTATTTGCAAAAAGCAGGGCTTCTAAACCTGCTTCTAACCTCTCGGTGAAACGAACAGAGGTGCAGAACTATGGACTGAATTGCTTCTGGAGAGGCGTGGGGGCCAGGGCCCCGGTGCTGCGTGTGGCCCGAGCAGAGAGAGCCCGGGGGACAGCGCCGCGGGGAAAGCCCCCTTCCACACCTTCAAGATGCTCCTCTTACTTTCTCTTCCCCGTTCACTTGCTCTTTCAGAATTCCGCTCAAAAGAAAATCAGAAGTGATGGCCCTCTGGTAGGAAGTACCGGAGTCCAGGCGCCTGTCTTTCAGGGTCCACTGGAGACAGGGGGGTGTTTCCCAGGCCCCTCCCCTGACTGTCAGGGTGTTCAGCTTTCAACTTAGACCCATAGGTTTCCGTGCCTCCCTGGGGAGAGGAGGGACTTGGGCCTCAAGGGGCAAAGTCGGTGACTGTCCAGCGCGCACAAGTAATGCACGATTCCCCAGGTAGTTCCTTCCTAACCCTGCTTTTGAATTTTTATGACACAGTCTCAGAAAGTTTCTTGGGGAGAAAACTGCTGGGTGATTTGATAGTTTATTCCTTGGCAATTTGAGAATCAATATTGTTGACTGGCGAGTTTATACGAGATATAATAATAAACTCTATGGAGTTGAATATGTCAGTAAAAAAGGGTGGTTGCCACCCCGGGGGCGGGGGGAGGGGAGTGTGGTGCATGGAGCTGAGATTCTGGAAGCCTTTTTCCTTTTGTGGGAAGTCGAAGGCCTTAGATTACAAAATGCAAGGCATTTCCCACACAAAATAAAAAGTGGTAATTTAGTATTAAGTGTCCCCCAAATTATCTTTTTATTACCAATATGCCTATTTTGGGGGATGATGATACTTTCCAGAAAGGGGATTATGACACAGTGGTTGAGTCCTTGGACTTGATCTGCCCCTAACTAGGTGGGGCCTCTGGATAGGGAATTTTCTCTCTCCCTGCCTCAGTTCCTCCTGGACAGAATATAGGGATGACACTCCCTGGGATGGCAGCTTGTAACAATTACATGAGAAAAATGTTTGTAAAGCACTTACCACACTGTCTGGCAGAGGTATGAAATAATAATAATTATCAAGCATTTCAAGCCTGAGCACAGGAAAGTTTTGAGTTGAGAAAGACCCCATTTCTGCCAATTCCACTGTTATAACTTCAGGATTGCCTCAACATATAGCATTATTTAAATTAATAATTTACTCTTTAGAAATGGGGGATATACATGAGTAGAACCCATTCTCACTTATTGTTTATTTAAATTGCCAGTGAAACCTTTGGTCTGATTGTATTTTCCCTGCCAGTTTGTCTCACAAAGGAAAGAAAAAAAGCCTACTTTGTTTGTGTGAGAATTCTCAAAGTATGCATGGGGCTTTCGCCTGCTGAGGTCCTGCTTGCTCTCCAGAGGGTGCAACAGGAAGACGGACCACAGCAAGGTGGCATGTAGTGGCACTTGGCCACTCTATCCAGCATATAGGCACTCAAATGTGAATGGCTTTCCTCAGTTGAACAAATCAACCTCACTTTTGTGCCAAAATCCATCTGGTTGTAAAATGAGGCTAAGAAAAAGAATTGTATCTGAATTCTTAGAACAAAAGGCTGACAGTCTTACAAGAAAAGCCTTTTTCCTCTTCATGTATTTGTATATTTGTGTCCAAGGTCATATTTTCTTTCTCCTCCTAGTAGGCCAGTTGCTGAAACAACATACCAGATTCAAGTGGTCGTTGAGCTTGTGGGCCTTCTCACATGCAATGGGAAAATGTAGCTACTATTTTCATGATAAAGTCACTGTCCTATATTCTTCCCAGTGGCTGTAACTAGAACGCATCTTTTGTTTTATTTGTAAAAGAAAAGGCGAAACAAACGGTCAAGCCGATCTCCCTGCCATGCAAACCCAGGTTTGGAGAGAACTTGTAAAGCACCAGTGTCCTCTTGTAACTTATTCTAGTCACAGAAAGGCTTCACTTTTTCTGTGAAGATGGGTTTATGAGAGCTCAGTTAGTTGGGATTTTGAGGATGTCTTTTTTTCCTTGGGTTCTACCTTTAAAGGTCAAGGTAAAAAGGTTTTCACGTGGGGAATTGGAATTTTAATTCAAAGCACATTTTTGGGAAAATATTTCATAGTGCTGGGGTGTGTAGGTTTAGAACTGGACAGTAATTTATTCTAGGATTATTTGATGAAAATTTACAGATGGCTTAAATATCTTGGGTCAGGTATGAGAGCTAGCCCATGTTTAAGAAGAAGGTAAGGATAAAGATGTAATTTCTAGTCTGAGCTCTGTCCTCGCCTCACCTAAGGCTGCTCACACATTTCCTCTTGCTCTTATTTCCTGATCAGTGATGACAACACTGTACCTTATGCATCTCACAGAAATGCCAGGGGGATAAATGAGATGATATTTATGAAATAACCTGAGCTCTTTAGAAAGAAGTACTCTAAGCATAAGCTTTAAATATTATATTCAGGAAATTATTTGCAAATGACCATGAACCTCTTCAAGCCTCGTTTCAAAATTCACCCCTTCCAAAAAAGCTTTTGCTGGTTGACCTCATCCATCCCAGTGACTTCTTTCGACTTTTAGCACCATGCCATTACATCCACTTTGTACATTTCACTTTTGATCTGTTACATTATAACATCGTCTGTCCAGCTGCTCACACTGGAAACCTCCACACCATCCTGGCTCTTCCCCCTCACCCCCCCCCATTTCCTGCGGGTGACCCAGTCTGATCAGTTCCGTCTCAGAGTCCTTGGACTCTTGGCACTTACATGGCACTGTCATCATCGCCTCTCTCCTTGTCCCCTTTAACCTGGTTGTCTGCATTTCCCACTCCCAGTCTTTCTCACGTTAGCCTGGTCCTTTCCAGTTCATCCTCCCCTGTGCTTCTAAGAGATCTTTTAAAAACAGAAATCTGATCCCATCTACTCTCTGCTTAAAACTCTTCGAACTCCTTGGTTTAGCACTTCAGATAGCTCTCTTACTGGTTGCCAGCCACTGTACTGGCCTTAACTCTCACCACGCTAGTCTACCCGCTTCAGGATAAGTCCAGAGGCGGTGCTGCTCCAGATGAGCTGTGAGATCCCACAGGAGCTAACCCAAAGAAGAGTCCCTGTGTGTTCGTGGCTTTGGGCTTCTGAGTTTTTGCATATGCTCTTCCTTTTGCCTTCCATGTCTTCTCCCATCAAATAATTCCTAATGGTTTTAAAATTTTAGTTGAAGCCTCACTTCTACCAAAAAGACCTTAAGATCCTCTCTGACCCATTTCTGCATCTGCCTTCAGTGCACACAGTGTGCTTCCACTGCGCGATGTGCCTGATGTTGTTAAAAAAAAAAAATCATTCTGTACTACGGCCATTCATTGATCTCGCCTCTTCCAATCAGTGATGGACTCCTTGCCAGCTGGAGACTACAGTTGTGATGTTGTATTCTGGTCGTCTCACACAGAGCCAGGTCTCTGTAAATGTCCACTGAACATGGGGTTGAAATTATGACTCTGTAGGCCTGACCAAGGGTCAGCTGACTGTCACCAGCCGCGGTGACTGTAGGCCTTGTGAACACTTGTGGCTCAAGAAGTCTACACAGCTCTGGCCAAAAAACAGACCACTGTTGGTCTCAAATATCATGAAATCATCCAAGTTTTTTTTAAAAAGATGGATTTTTTAGTTTTCCACATTAACAAGTCATTTAACTGGAAATTATTTTCTTGGTTGAGACTACTTTTGACAAGTCTGTCTCAAGAAAATTTTTCCCTCTTTTACTACCTACAAGCCATAAAATGGTTTAAACAGAGACTACTAAGTGTGTTGGAGTCGAGGACCTCAAAGAAGGCAGGTTAAAATATGTAATTTGTTGACCATCACGTGGACATGGGAATGCCCACAGCTACAGAATCTCAAGGTGAGAAGGGCGCCTGGTTGTTGGTGGAGAGAGAGTATCTGACTCTCTTGCCGCACTTTCTGTAGCTGCTTCTAACAACAGGAACAGACAGTGACCCACTCGTGGAAAGAAAGGAAAGTGTCCATATACAAGAAACCTGGAGTCAGAGCCGCTTTCACTCAACCAGCTTCTGTGGGAAACAAGGGAGGCGAAGATCTCCATTCAGTGGAAGCCCCAGCAGACCTGCAGGTGCAGGCAGGACGCCCTGTCAGGTGTCTAGAAAGTGTATCTTTTGAAGCCCTGGGTGACCCTCAGCCCCTCCAAACAATTTCCAGTTACTCCCAAGCACTGGTCTCAGGAAAGGCCTGGGATAAGCGAGGTGTGATCGGTGGCGGGCCCAGGGGCCAGCTGCGCCTACACTAGCCCGACTGTAGCAACCGGCTAGGGCTTGTGAGGAGTTGTTCGCACAAGGTCTCGTCTGCCTCGAAGGAAAGGTACAGGTGGCGCAGAAGAGCTTGGCTCTGCGGTCCCAGAAGCCTGTGTTCAAATCTTTATTCTGCTGCTTGCAAGCCCAGTAATCCTGGGGTGAGTCATTGACTCTACATAGCCTCGGGTCCCTCGCTTGGAACAGGGGGGTAGCGTCCCCACCTCAGTACTGTACGCCTGGGACATAGTAAGCGGTCAGTGAGTAGAAGGCGTCGTCACGACGAGCTGTTTACGGTAATCCAAGGGAACATAAACCTGTTGTGATTCCAGTTCATCTGCCTCCGAGGTCAGATAACTGTGCCGTACTCTAGAGTTAACATGAACTCAGAGCCTGACCGAGTGAGTGTGGGTCAAATGCCCTGCCGTCCTATTTCGAGCTGATACTTTGGGTTTCCGTATTGTACAGTTCTGCTCTCGGTGTCGTTTTACTCTCAGTATTCTAAAACAGAACCAGGAAGATGGGATGCTAGAAGCCCAGCCACATGAACAATAACTCAGATAGGCCCCGACCCCCCACCCCACCCCAAGCTTTGCTGTGAGTTTCCTTGATGGTTTGGGTGGCCTCACACAGGACTCTTCAGCTGAACAAGAGTGAGAGTCCAAGACTGGATTACATAGTGGCTGGCAGCTTTTCAGCCAAATTCTGTTTTATGAAGCCCATCAATTTACTCAGAATTGTGTCATTGGCTGGTTGGGGGCAGGAGGGAGGTGTATGAAACCAGAGAGTTCCGAGAGAGAAAAAGAGTAAATTAGATTGAAATTTATCCAAAGGATTTAAAATATGAGTTACCTGTGGGCCAGTTCCTGGTTTCAAGTGAAAACCAAACACAAGTTCAAGGTTCACAATTTTTTCCTCATTTTCTTTAGGTTCATCTACCGAGTCCTAAAACATAAAAACCAAGCACCATTTATTCTAGATTTATTCAAATACGTTGTGTTTTTGCTTTTTTACTTCTCATATAAAAGAGATGATTTCTCAGCATTAGCGTTTCCATTCTAACCTACTGATTCACGTTTGGTTATTTTGGATTGAGCTCCAAATTACAATTACTTAAAGCAAGAGAAATGACCCCTTAAGCCTTTGAGAACATTTCCACATGATCTATCTCATGCTACAGATCGAGTGTCACCATCTTACAAGGTTAGTTTTACCCTAGAAATGCATTCAGCATCTGAAGGTGCACACTAGGAGACATTCATAACGCTCGGGATGTTTGCAAGCTATTCCCAGAGAGGAGCGGTGTGCTTGCTAGAGCAGATGACGATGAAGGGCCAAGCAGAGAACAGAATGAGTCTTCAGGAGCGTAGAGATGGAAAACCATAGTGAACAAGAAGAGTTCTGTGTATTAACTGCAAATATCTACTAACTGTGTAATAAAATATGCCATATACCTTTAGACTATATTCAAAATAAGACATCAAATATAACATATTATTCAAACAATAAACCTCCCACCTCCCCACAAGGCTAGTGACAGATAATCCAGAGCCCTAGCGTGTGAATTCCTTCAGTGACTTATGTGTGGGGCAAAGGTCTCTGGGACAGGTGGGAGGCCACTGTACTAACCTACAGTGTTAGTACTTAGATCCCCTAGTCACTAAGGTGACATGTGTTGTTCTTATCAGGAATATATTGTTAATATATCAACCTGCAGGAATTAAGCATGTTCAATTTATGCACATCCTAAGCTTCACTCAAAGGGCCTTTTGTTAGACAGATAATGATTAAATTTCACTTCAAACAACAGTTCCCGACATTGGCAAATTTAGGTGTGGATGTGGCAGGTGCATACATCAATAAAATAGCACATTCTCGGTAAGAAAAAACCTTACTTACCTTAATTAGTGGTGGGAAGTGAAACAAGTTTAGGTAATCATGGGTTAATTTCTCAATGGCTGACTGCAAAAAAAAAACAAAACACAATAACATGACTTTATTAATGATCTGATAGTGCCGAGGGGATTAAATTATTGTGCACATATAAAAGCATTCTTTATTTATGTAGCCCATAAAATATCTTGGGGAGTTACTATCCACCATCTATGGAGAATAAAACTGATTGTTCAAACTATTATAGGTAGTTTGTAATTATTTAATGGAACAGGAAGATATTTTAAAGATGTTAAATCTCAGACTACCCCATAAATAAAACCATTCTTCACACCCTGGTAGAGTATACTAGTGACAAGTTAATGTTCCCGTGTACAGAATGCAGTTGTCGCCCTGAGTAATTGTGGGAAAAACAACAAAGAACATGAATATATCACCAGAGACTTTCATTGAGCCTGAACTCTCGCTTGAGGGTTTACTGCATTGCAAGGGCTCTTCTATAAGTATGTGTCCAACACTCCCTCCCCCAATGACGCACAAAGAACTCTTAAAGGAAAGGAGGACAATTTAAATTATGATTTTTTTATACTCATCAGGTATAATCCAGCTTTTCTGTGAACTGAACACATCATGTAGAGAGTAAAAAAAAAAAGTGCCAATGTGAGAAAAATTAGATGCATTTTTCAAAGTGAAATGAAAGCTGTTGACACTTGACAATGTAATGAACACTTATGGATAGTCAGCCCTATTCCTTCCACACGGGCCTCCACATGAAGGCTTCTGGGCACAGGGAGAAGGATGCTGAGACGGCCTGAAAGGGGCAACCGCCTGGCAAAAGGGTAGGCAGAAGGACTGCTCACTTTCATGACCTACCATTTACGGGCTGAGAGTCTCTCTGAGAAAGAAATGACTATGCTTTCCATAGTGAAAGAGCAGAGAATGGCGGGCACATTCTCACCATCGGGTGTGTGTGTGTGTGTGTCTGACGGGTACCAGGAGGGCTCCTCTAGTCTGCAGGTATTCACCTGGTGTCCTCTCCCCAGAAGCCCAGCTCAAAGCATTATTTATCCTCATATCCCCGTGAATGTATAAAGGATCTCCCAAAGCAAGCTTCCGTCATTGTTTCCCCTTAATCTTTCTCTGTCAAATAAGCTTATTTGTTAGAAATACCCACGACCCGGCTGAGTTTGAGGGAGTGTCACACATTGGCTGAGCCCCCCGAGAGGCCAGTAACATAGCCACGGTTTGGGCAGTTAGGTGGACGGGCCATACAGCTGGCTTGAGACTCCCCTCTCTGGGAGCTGTCTTCGTGCGCATACGCATTCTCATCCATGAGTTCCAGGGCAGGCGCGGGTCCCCCCACAGATAACTGGCGTGCTCCTTCTTTTGGAGCTCAAGGCAGACACTCTGCTTCATGAGCAGAGGACACTGCGCTGACGCCATCCCAACTAGCTCTTCCAAGGAGTGCTTTTTCTCTATGTGTTTCTTGGCTTCTCTACAGCATTAGAAGAGTCTAATTTTTGTAAAGCTTTTCAACCTTTGGCGCCAGTGACACCATTCTCTCCTCCTTGTCCTATTTCCTGGGTGGGCGTCCCCCTTTTCCTCCTGCCCAGGCTCCTTGACCTCTCCTTGCCACATGCATCCTTTTTGAAGGCACACGGGCCATCCAATAGAGAGAGCTTCCCAGCTGGAAGACTGTTCGTGGTCAGGCGTGTACGTGCAGCTGTACTTTCCTTCTTTTTATTTCTTTATTGAGGTGAAATTCACTACCATGAAATCAACCGTTTTAAAGTGTGCTGAACCAGCAGCATTTCGTATCTTCGTCGTGCTGTGCAGCCACTACTTCTGTCTAGTTCCAAAACATTTGGGGACCCTGTGCCCACTCATAGTCACTGCTCATTCCTTCCTCCACCCAGTCCCTGACAACCACTAATCTGTCTTCTATCTCAGTGGATTTACCTATTTTCTGGATATTTCATGTAAATCGCATCCTACAGTATGTGACCTTTCGTGTCTGGTCTCTTTCACCCCACATGGTGGTATTGAGGTTACTCCCTGTTGTGGTGTGGGTTCACTATACTTTCCTTCTTGAACCTACAAACAGATCTCTTCCCCTGGAATCCTTCCCTTCTCTATTCACATTTTCATGACACTAGCTAGGCCTTATTACTTGTATCATAACCTCTGAACTGGTCTTTCAAAACCCATCCTCTCCTTTGTAATCCACAACTTGCAGAAACAAAGTTTTAAACATATCAATTCTCAAAACTTCAGTACTCCTCATAGCTGGTCCAACTCCAGGCCCCTGGCCTGGAGCCCTGAGCTGTCCATGGTCTGGCCTCACGTCCCCTCCGCTTCTGTGGCATGAGGCCTAGCCCCCCTCCCCAAGGCTTCCATCAGACAGAGCCACCTCTTGCTCCTTGCATCGGACCCGTTTTTTCTGTTCCTTTACACTCTCTTCTGTTTCTTTCTCTCTTAATTCCTTATTCTGTCTGGATTCACGTTTTTGCCTTTCCTGCTCCTGTCTACATTTCAAATTCTGCCCCTCTCCAAGATCCAGCTCAAGCGTCCAGCCCACTCCAGGAAGTTTTCCCTCTCACCGCCCCCCACCGCCCCTCCCAAGCAGAGGTAGAGAATAGCTCCTTTGCTCCCAACTGCCAAAACTCTTATGAGAGTTGTATGTACATGTTTTCTCTCTTCTCTGGGACGTACACTCCTCAAGGGCGGGATTCTTCTCTGTATGTGCACAGGCCCAGTCTTGCAGTTAGTAGGCATTCTCTGATTTTGCTGAACAATACTAAGTTTGGACAGTGCTTGCCCTAATGATACCACCCAGCACGGAGAGGGCACTTTGTCCTAGGCCAGCTCGGAATATTTAAATCACTATGGTTTTGTAACAGCTCCTTAAGGAATGTTGGGTCCTTTATTGAAGACAGCAGAGGGGAGGGGACATGGGAGCATCTTGTCTTCCACCAAACAGGACAAGATTTACCACGTTGCTCTGTTGGAACCCTGAAACTTCTCTGCACTAGAGAAAATAATTTTTCCTACTGCAGCCCATCGAAGCCAGCTTAGCTTTTCAAGGTGGACGTGCCCACACCCAGAGTTCAAGATTAAATTACTTGCCAGCCTTTGAGATGTGTGTTTATGCATGAGGTTTCCTACCCATAGCCTAAGAGGGAAAAGGTAGTGAGGTTAAGGCTAAGCCGTCATCCGGCGGGTGCTGAGGGGCTGTAAGGATATTCCTTGCATGGGCCCAGGGCCCACAGAACAGAGGTAGATGGGTTCTCCAAATTTGGACCTCAGAGGGGATTTCTTTAGACTAAAGGCCACATTGGTGGCTCTAACGGAAGTAAAGGGATAAGGAGTTGGTATGTTGGTAGAGACTTGGTGAGATGTGGATTTGGCTAAGAAGCTGCTTTTTCTACATTTCCTCCTTTGATTTCTCTTCTTTCTAACCTGTGCCCACTCCTTCCACCCACACTGGGGTTGAGGAGGTTNTTTTTTATTTATTTATTTGACAGAGATAAGAGACAGCCAGCGAGAGAGGGAACACAAGCAGGGGGAGTGGGAGAGGAAGAAGCAGGCTCATAGCGGAGGAGCCTGACGTGGGGCTCGATCCCAGAACGCCGGGATCACGCCCTGAGCCGAAGGCAGACGCTCAACCGCTGCGCCACCCAGGCGCCCCNCTGCTTTTTCTACATTTCCTCCTTTGATTTCTCTTCTTTCTAACCTGTGCCCACTCCTTCCACCCACACTGGGGTTGAGGAGGTTCGGGGAACAAAGTGATTTTATCCTAAGATCTCTCTTGAAACAGACCTCTGACTAATAACAATGTCCACAGAGAGGCCAGGAATTATTTGGTTTGAGTAACTAAAGAACAAGACAAAACAAATAGATCTGGTTGCTAAACTACGGGGGGTGGGGGGGCGGGGGAAGCCACAGCAACAAAAACAGGTTTAGCTCTGCAACTGTTCAGGACTTCAGCGTGAGGGGACGTGGTGGCATTTCCTGAGCAAATGAAGGAAGAAATCCCCGGTGGTCGTGTCAGTTCCAGGTCAGAATTACAGACACTGCGAACTGAAGTCGTGTCCCCACGATGTGGGGTGCTCCGGTGGCTTAACTTTTGCTCAGTCCATGGGAAGGTGCAGCATCCTTAGGGATGCCCAGGGGATCCCTGGCCTCTCCGGCCTCACACGAAGTCGCCTCCTTTCCTCCCAGGTGGATGGCAGTTCTGCGGGCACCACACAGCCATGTTTCCAGGTCCCCTTCACCTGGCTCATGCCCCTGTCCTTCTGCTCTCCTTAATGTCTCTGCAGAAGACTTTCCGCACCCACCCTCACTTCCCCTTTGTGGCATCTCCTGCAGCTGTCATCTGACCATTCTTGCATGATTAACACCTGTCTTCTCTGCTAGATGGGAGGCTGCCTGAGGCCACGGAGTGATACTCAGGTGTATTTAGGTGACTTCTGCTGTGCCGGGCATTAACCCTTCTGCTCTTGGACTATGAGGAGGGAGTAGGGGTCCCATGGGGACGGCAGCTGATTATCAGCTGGTGTGGAAGTATTTCAGGACTGGAACAGCCATGCATTCGTGTGTGTATCCTCAGCCTCTGACACGGGGTCTGCTACAAGGTGCTCAGTAAAGACAGTGGACCAAATGTCCTCCATCTCTGAGGTACCTTCAGGTGAATGATGTGCCCCTTGGAGACGATGCCCATGTCTTTCAGGTCTTCTTCCTCCAGAAGAAGCAGTCGCTTTCCTGTAATGTTGTTTTCCTTAAACAAGCTTGCATATATGCTCATCTCTGTTGAAGAGTCCCCTGAAGGAAGGGATTAGAAGGCAGAACAACATTAGACGTAATCTTGTCCAGAGCAAAGTTAACTGCATGAATTAAGAAGGTTAAGTTATTCCACTTGCCTTTTCTGACGAGCTGCTGAACCCAAAAATACTGTGAAAGAGAGGACATACATGGTTTTGAAGATTCACACATGGTCAGTGGTCAGACTTCACAGTAAAACACACTTGAATAGATTAAAATTTTGCTGTAATTTTGCACTGTAATTTTCTGACTCAACCACAAAGGTAAAATGAAAGACATTCTCTTTATGGTTTTAAAACTTTAAGCTTCCAAGTAGGAGATATCCCTTCATGTGGAAGTCTTGGGACAGTTAAGGGAATGTTGGTTTTCCTCCTTATTTGGGAGTTTTTAAAAATCCTTCAAGAAGGTTCTAGAATGATTTTTCTCTTTATGTGCTGGTGGTCCCCGGGGTTGCTGAGGGGTACTGGTTTCCTCAGCAATTGTATGAGGAACAGGGACTACAGAGCCGTGGACAAAAGAGTGGGCAGAATGTGCCCTGTGTTCTAGGCCCTAGGCCTGGTCAGGAAGTAGTAGCTATGTGACCCAAGAGAAGTTAAAGCTCGGAGCTTCCTGTATAGAATGAAGTTGGACCCAGTGACCCTCAGTCCTTGAATTTTACTTGGCACATGTTTACTGGTAGCCTCTCATATAGATAGAAGGGAGGCCAGACCCAGTCCCAGCAATTCTCTGGGAGCCCTTGACCCTGGGATTTTATTTACATGGCTTGAAAGCCCCTCGACCTCAGAGCAAAGACTAAAAATAACTGTTAGAGCTCAGTGCTTTTAAAAAAATTTCTTCTCAAATGAGATGGGCCAAATTTGCAGCTGGGCATAAAGAGACTCTATCCAGGCCCATGAATAAAGGAGATCCTAGGTTCTTTTTCCTTGTTAAGCAGGGCTGGGGAGACCTTTACAGTCAAGGAGGCCCAATGAATGGGAAGAAGTGGAGGCAAGTGGTGCCAAGTTTTCTCACCTTATACGATAAACCAAAGAAGTTAGCTAACGTTGAAAGCAGTGTTACTTCACCAGAATACAGTAGGCAGGGAGGAAAATGCCCAAGTCCAGAAACCAGGTTGAGTTAGGTAAACAGAGCTTCCCAAGAGTTTCTAGCAGTGAGTTTGTACACTGTGGCATCTGGCCTGTTCTCTGGGGCGGGGGCTTACTAACGCTGGCATTACAGCTGTTTTTCATACAATGATACCTTGAGCATATAAAGTGGACCTGGACAGGCATAAGCCCCTGAGGCCTCTGATCAAGAATTCTCTGGACCTTTCACTAAAGAAACAGAGATGCAACAGGCTAAGAAGGATTTGCCCCTTAGGGTTTCTACCCAAATGTAAGGTATAGAACTTCCTTTGGACTGAAATCATCTGTCCTCATCCGCTGGCTCCAGCTGCAGAGAATGTCTGGGAGCTCGTGGCCGTTCCTCCTTGGGAAGGCCAGAGTAAAGAGGAGCCTGTCACTTTCAAACAGGCCTGAGGTAGGAAGGAAACCCAGTTCGGCAGGATCCCAGCTAGCATTGCCTTTACCAGATCTTTCTCCGCTGTGATTCAAGTCCATCCCTGGTATTTTAGGAAAATTTAAGACCAAATTTTTTTCACATATGCTCATTTGGTATCCTGGATCACTCCTTTAACGTTGTCATTGGTATTCACAATAGTATTCTGGAATACCTTTCAGAGCAAATAGGGAGGTGGAATCCTCTTGTAAGATTTGAAGAGATAGTTGCTTTGTTCGTGAGGCCTTATTTTAAGTCATTACTGCATTAAAAATAGAAAAACAAGGAATTTGTCAACTTCTCCTAGTTAGACTTTCCTAAGGCCCAGACCCCTCTGGCTGCATTTGTAACTTGTGGATAAATGTCTGAACCACCTGTCTGGGCCAAACGAGGTGTTAACAGAAGCCAGCTTACCACGTCGTCTTCAGTCCACGAGCCAATCTCAAAGGAGGGCAGCAGCTGCATGGGAAATACGAATGCAGTGAAAAACAAAAGCAATATTATCATTGTCTTTTTGGTTTATCCCTTGTCTTCCCATGTTAGGCTTTGGCTGCTGCTCTGACTTGGTTCCTCCTACAGGTTGGGTTGAATGGAAAGCACCTTTCCTGACCTTATGGGGAATTTCTCAGTGCTCCAGGCATTGTGCCCGCAGAAGCCAACCACCGGCACCAGCTTCTCTGGAACAATTCCTTGCACTTGGTGAGCTGTGGCAACAGGACCAGAGATCTTGAGACTGTCCTCTCTTGGTACTTGGAACGCACACCTCCCGCAACGGGACTTGGCAGTCAAGGAGTTTCTGACGTTTGCCACACACCAGAGCCTCCCTTGGAATTCCCAGTCAACATGAGGATCATGTGGTTATTAAGGAAAATTCCAAAGCAACCCTTTGGTAATCAGATGACTTATATGCTTTTTACGGGAGAATTTCTAAGTGTTTAACCAAATGACTCACTTGCATTAACCAAATATTAGGACCCATGGATGAAGGACAAGTGAAAATGGGACTCTGTCCCAAGTAACCCAAGTTGCAGAGTTTGCTGTGAGGAAAACTCAACTAACCTCCCTATCAGGTACAGACGCGAAAGATGACTTTACAGAACTTTGGCCTGCATCTTGTTTTCAAAGCCAGAGAGCTACTCGCTTCAATATATGCCCGTGGCCATAGGCTAAATGAGACATGCCTACATAATCTGGGAAAAAAACAACAAAAAACTGGTGTGTCCTTGTGCCTAGAATTCAAGTTATGGCTAATGGCCATAGCCATTAGCTTTAACTAACTTACCTTGCCAGAATGGTTGAATTGCTCATAAGATAACATGGCAAAGTGTCTTTCAACCTTTGTTACAGCTATTTGTTTTGTGAATGAGTTGAAGAAAAGAAGTTGAATTTTGTTGCTTTTCCTATTAGTCTAAAAATTAGAGGGTGGGTGAGTTCATCCTTCTAATCTGCAAATATTTTGAACTCACGTGCACAAATCCCTGCTAGGAAAAGTATGCCCCTCCCTTCCAGCAGCTTTTAATTTAATTGGGGGTGAAATAGATATGGATTATAGATGGACGAGTTCAAGGCTACCTTCATGCTGGTTTACTCAGTGCCTGGCATACAATCCTTGGTAAATTTTTGTTGAACCATGTTGTTGAATGAATACAACTACAAGGTACATTTACTAAAACGCTCAATTCTCTGGGTTTAGCACGGAAAAGCAAGGGTTTCATAGACTAAGATGGGGGAACGGAAGACATGGTGGCTTGAGCTGGGTACTATAGGGCAAGAAAAAGAGGAGTGATTCTGGGCGAGGAGAAGCAAGAAGGCCAAACACCAGCAGTGGTGTGGGAGAGAGGAGGAAAGGAGGGCATGTTTACCTCACGGGAGACTGCGTGCGGTGTGGACATGTTGGAGGATAAAGGGGAAATGCTTAACAGCTTTGCTTAAAATGTTTACATTCTCTCTAGCAATGGTTAAAATCTAGGGAGAAAAGCAGATTAAAAAAAAAAAAACACCCACAAGTACAATGTATTTGAATGTGCAGAGTTTGAATATTATGGCTAAGCTGCAAGGTATAAATCACTGCTATTCTGTGTGTACCCTGCTACCCCCATGTGCCCTAGTTCCCTTAGGATTGCCCCTCTCCTCCTCTGAAATACTTGACATATGTCGGCTTCATCACATGCACTCACCTGCTTCAATGATGCAGAAAGGAAAATGACTTGAAGAAAATCTAAAACTGAATTTGATCACAGAAAATACACAAGTCTTGTCTTCCCAGGGCGGCTGAATACAGCTGCAGAAATGTGTCATTCCCTTTTCCCATCACAGAAACCAATGTGAAATAAGGCACTTTTTTGAAGAGTGCAAGGAACACAGACCCAGTTACAGAAATATTTCCCTGTATCAAGACTAGCCTCTGTAGGGAGTGGGGCACGCGTAGTGTTTTGGTTTGTATACAATTCCCAAATGGTGCGCTAAACAAAATAGATAAATAAGTATTTCTTAAATAGTTGTAAACGTAACAACTAATCAAAACCAATGTATTTGGTTTTAGGGTCAAAAGGAGAGGGGAAGAGTTCTCTAGCCCCCGAGGGTGGCTCATCAAGATGGGACAAGGGGAAGGCAAAGATCCAGTGTGATAATCCCTCCGGCAGGATTCGTGCCCCAGGCTTGCAGACACCAGTGAGAGGAAGGCTGGAACCAGGCACTGCTTCAAGATGGTTTGAATTGGGCAAGACGGGGGTAAGAGTTACTGATCTCCAGCCACATCGTGGTTTACCATTTCCTTTACGCTTTCTGTACCTTCTCAGCATGTCAGTGTATCTGCTGCAGGGTGCGCTCTAAGCCTTCCGTTCTTTGGGGATTAAAAAAAAAAAAAATCCACTTCGTGACTGCCCCATCGCTTTACAGATTCGTTATTTACACCCAACTGATTTTGGGAGAGAAAAGCCCACATTCGTGTGCATGCGTGTGACAGTGATTCCTTCCAAGATGTTGGGAATCCAATCTAACAAAGATCTGATATACACAGCAACACATAACAAAGGGATTTACTGTCAAAACGTTTATTGCAAAATGGAGTCTTAAAACAAGAAAAGCAAAGGAAAGTTCACATCAAAATGAAATGTATGACACCAACTTGGATTTCTGAATACATTGTGGACTCTGTGCTGGAATATCAAATTCCAACTACGAAATCGGTAACTGGTCGTCTTACCACACACGAGTGAAATGTTCGTCCATACAAACACGATACAAGATATTTGGCATAAGATTTGCTCAGAATAACATTGTAATAGAATAGTTGAGGAAAAAGGTTTTGTTTAAAAAAAAAAGTGATAATGTCATCCTCTATTCAAAGCGCACACTCAAAGAATATAAATATTTTCTATGTAGTACAAAATTTTTTAAAAGTGCAAAAGCAGGATGTGCAGTGTACTGTATCTGACGTTAAAAAATAAACTATTCTGCACATTATATAAAATAATCAATGTAGGTGCTTAAAACGCTAGTTTGTAAAGTCAATAACCACATGCCAGAAAGCACCTCCCAGGCCCCAGAGCGCAACTCCGTGGCAGCCCGAGGGACCGCCGCTAGTCCCACACGGTCCCTGGTACACATTTTCCCCATCACAGAAATGCTGCAGGCGATGCCACAACCCAAGGAACAGAACAGATTCTTCCCTCTGGAAGTGCTTAAGTCGGAACAGGAAAACAGTCTGACTCCAAAGCAGCAAAAGGTGCCTGATTATAGAAAAATGATGCTGTTACTAATGTGTGTGGTGAAACACTGCTCGTTGTACAGGCCTGTGGCGAGTCTAGTGTTACCGAAAACCAAAAAGGGTATCAATATTTAAGTCAGAATAGCTTTTAAGATGATCTTTTATGAAATGCTCACGGCTCCAGCGAGCACGCTGAAAAATAATGTCCGTCCTAGTGCTGTGAGAAGTCATCCTGGCTCTCGCCCTCATCTTACCTCCGGTTCCCTGATTTTAATGCAGATCGGTTTTGAAAGCTCAGCTGTTGAAGTCTAACAGATCTGCTGCCTGTTAAAAGTCACTGGCTGAACGCTGGCCCTCCTCTTTCCCGGAGCATCCAAAACAAATATGCCTCTGTGCCTTCAGCCCCTTCCCCTTGCTTATTAAATGTAAAATATTAAAATGTGATTTTTACTTCAACAGAGTCCTTTTAAAGTCACCTCGCTGCTCTGCAGAACTGTGGCTCCCTCAGTGATGTGTGTTATATTTATTTTGGAATTAGTGTACTAGGAGAGTGACCCCTCCCCCAGGTAAATTTTGCTGTTTTATAAAGTTTCCACCAGCATGCTTCAGGGGAAAGAAACCATTTTTCCACAAGTGGGGATTTAAGATAAATGTCACCAACCTATACAATTCAGAGTGTGTAGTAGTTGTCATTTTGAAGTTACGTCTTTTGACTTGATCAAGTTTGTTTAGGGGGAGGAATGAGAGTCGAACTCTAAAACTGCCAGGTTTAGCAGATTTCTCAGGGGAGGGAGGGCCAACGCTGTTGGTACAGTGGACAGAGTTCTTCGCTGGGCGGGGCTGCCCCTGGCGCTGGGCACGCAACACACCCCCAGGCCCTGTGACCACCCAAACTCTGCCCCGGCACTCGCCACAATGAGGAGCCCCAGACGACAGTGGCTGGGGGGCGTCCTCCGAGTCTGTATGATCGACTTTATGAATACACAAAAAAAGATGAAAAAGAGTACTTATATTTTTAGTTGTATGGCTCTGACAATTACAACTTAAGAGTTTCAACTATCATTTTGAATCTTTTTAAATTTCTTAGGTTTCTTTCATTATTCTCTTTATAAATGTACATTCTTGTAAGTCAAATAATTGGAAATACATCCAGCATCAATTTGCCATCTCAAAAACTGATCTGAAAAGTGAATTAGAAGCTGCACAATTATCATCTTTAGAAATTCTGTGTAATAAGCAGTTCTTTTAAAAAGTAATAAAACTAAGAGTCTAAATAATCTTCACAGATAGAGTGAGACCACTTTAAAATTTTGTTTATATGATTCAGATTTTAGGGATGTTCAAAACCATAGAAAGACATTGATTTGGAACAGAGAGTAAAATAATGCCGTGTGGTAATTACGATTCCAGGTGGAGAACAATTTCAAGCGTTATCACTGAAGCTTTCAATTCTGCTGTATCCTAAATCCCTGAGGTTTCTTCTTGGTAGAGTATTGAGCTACGACCATCTCTGGAATACTGGTGAGGAGAATGGCAGCGGTTGAGAGATCGGGGAAATATTACCTCATTAATGGTAAACCGAGATCAGGGAAATATTACCTCATTAATGGTAAACCTCAGTCTGCGTATAGAGAGTCCTGTTACCGTTCTCTTTTGGCCCTAATTGGCTACTTTCATTAATGCACCAAAGTTTTATGTGTAATTACAACAGGCTTATATGTAAGTGAAGAAAAATGTCAGTGTCATTCTGTTTATATGTTCTGATTTTGTTGATGATTCTTACATGAGACAGGGTTTACATTCTTACATAAAGTACACAGATCCCAAAATTAGCCCAGAGATGCCCTTCTGTGCCCACACTGTGAACTCTGCAACACTCCCGTGTGTGTGTTATCCTCTTCCCCTGCTCCCCTTTTCAGCTTGCACTTGTCAAACCTTTCCGTACTATATAACACATTTGTTCTGTTGACGGTCAGGCTCTCTGCTCGCTGGCGTGGGTGCTCTGTGAGCGCGAACATTCCCCTCTAGAGGGTCCCTAGAACAGTGCCTGGCACAGAGCAGGGCTCAGTAAGTATCTGTGGGACAAACGGCTTTATGTTTACCCAGAAAGATGTGCAGGAGGCTTTTAAACTGCTTCCTCTTTGGCTCTCTCCTTCTGGTCGCCAGACCACCGCGCCCCAGGACAGGCAGCGGAGTCAGGAGCTGCCAACCGTCTGAGGGAGGGAGCACGTGTCTGGCTGTGCCGTGTCCGTGCCTGCGTGCCGCCGGCACCAGCTAGTGGTGCGCGTGTATCCGTGCTTGCACAGATGGAGGCGTGCCACACTGGGTACTAGGGAGCCCATCCCCTAGGGGAAAGCTCTACCTGCTTTGGTTTCGCTTCGTCTGTGGGTAGTAGCAGGGCCTGCAAACGCCTCAGGTACGTAGTCTTCAAAGAGCAACAGATTACATTTGTTCATATAGTTTATATTCTAAGAATGTTCTCTTTTATCTCTCCAGAAAGCTATTCTTTATAACTTCCATTTCCTACTACTCAACAAACATGACTTGAAATTGATCGCTTAGTTTTCCAGGTTACTGTAACTACTTATATTTTTAGTATCTTTTCACTGGCTAAAACTGACCACTTCCCATGGGCCTGGTACTGTGTTAAGTGCTTTACATGTATTATTTCATTTAATCCCTACAGTAACCCTTTGAATCCTTTGAAGTGGGTCCTGTTATTACTCCCATGTCAAACACGAGCACAGACACACACAGAGGTTAAATAATTTCTAACAGATGGCACGGCAGTGTTGAATCCCAATATGACGCGAGGTTCTTCTCTTTATCACTGTGGTAGGGAGACTCTTCTACGTTTCACACCCAGAACATTTTAATAGCGATCTTTCTCCAAATAAAGCTGCCACAGCGAACTGATAGTTTTGTGATACTTTTCAGCTGTTAATAGGGATTAGAAGCATGTCATGTTTCAAATTTCAAGAGGCTTTTTATGACTGAATATACTTGGAAATAGTATTAGATAATATCTAGGATGATATCCTTTCTTAAATTTCCCATAAAAAGATCCACCAGAAGTATTTTAGTTTAATAGTCAAATGAATGGCACTTCTTTCCAATACAGGCTGAAAAAAGGTTTTGTGCCTTTGCCTTTCTGTGTGTGTGTATGACTACAAATGTTTTGTAGTTTTTTTTTATCAGTGTTTTATAGTTTAAACAAGCTTTGACATGTATGATAACATTCTGAGACTATTTCTCTGGCAAACTAGGTTTTCGGAGCGGCACCTACGTTCCCTTTAACACTGGCATGGCTGAGACAGGGTTCAAAGAAAAAAGACAACTCTGGAAGGCTGGGTGTGATATAAGAAGGGGCCTTCATCTGGTGCTTCTGTCTCAGTAAGTATAACCTATCTTGGCTGTTCCTTTCAGAATCATTAGTTCCCTCTTTAAAACCTCTGGACACCTATGTCCCTGTCCCTCGGGAAAACAAACGCACACACCGCAGTGGGGGTGCAGAGCAGGTCTGTGTGAGCACTCGTGCTGCCTGCAAGTACCTCTTCAAGACCATCTCCTCCTCCTTTTATAAACTAAGCTTAGATGGTAGTGTGGTGTCCAGAAGCTTCCAGGGCTAGCGCTGGTATGAAAGCCTGCAACATCTGCTGTTGGTTTCAACTTAGAGGATGTCTTCTCCCAGCGTACCGTTGAGATCATCTCTGTGAGTAGCTGTGCCATTAAGTATTGAAAATTCTTGGCATTTCGGTATTTCTGAAGAGTATTTGTTATAGCCTTCTTTCATCTCAATTTTTTTACTGTTAGGTTTTGTAGTCACTATCAATTATTTCTGGCAGTACAGTGTATTACCGTAAGAAAAAAATATGTAGTGTGTTACAGGAAAATCAGTGTCAAAGAAAAATGAGGAGGTGAGAGTGCTTTCTCAAAATGTAAGTCTTCTTAAGCAATTAAATAAATGAAATCAAATCCAATACAAACGTTAAAGTATTTGTTTAAAAAAGCCAGAATGTAATTAGTTAAAATACTATACTGTAATGGAATCACAAATTTCTATAATCAGGCACCACATCTGCTGACTCATTAAATACACCTTTCTGGCTTAACTCCCCCCACCCCCCATTTGTCTGTAAGCAGGAAAAAAAAAAAGTAAAACCTTTAAAGAAATGACTGTCATGGAAACGTGATTGGCCTAAAAATTCAGTGCTTAGTTTTCTACCTCCTTACTGGTTTTTGTACAGACCGAGCAAGTTTCTTTCGTTTTTCCAAACATTTTCAATTTTATTACTCTGCTTTCTGCTTTCATTCACTATTATTATCCATGTCATTATCCTCCTCATCACCGTCATCATCATCATCGTCACCTTCTGACAAGTCAAAATCACTGAACCCCAGGGCCATGTTGACCTTCTTCCCCTTTCTCTTAGATGTGGTTTTGGAAGAATTCTGCTTGGCTTGCATGTTTATCTGCATCCCAGAATGCAGCACAGCTCCTGCTTTGTTCATTGAGAAGATATCCCCAAAGCCCATCAGCATCATGGCCTGCAGACTTTGGTTCATGCCATGGCCCTCCCCGTTACTTGCTGCTGTGATCTGACATGACATCTCTGCACTGTTTGACTCCTCTGTCTTAGATTCAAAGTAAGACTCCTCAGACATTCTTGCAGCAAGAGGCAAGAGAAGCTATCATGAGGGAAGAAAGGACAGAAGTAAAAAGAGAAATTAGGACCAATTTAAATAAAGGAAATAGATACCACAAAATTAGTGGGTGCTGCACAGAAGGTAAATGATTAGTGAAATAAATGAATGTGGGGAATTATGTGAGAATTTATTTAATGGCAGGTTTGGCTCCAGCATATTTGCCATCATTTGTAAATGACAGAGTAAATCACAACCCAAAGTTTGCAAAGCAGCACAGCAGGCCAGATTTCAAATGGGAAGGAAGTCGCAAGTTTTAAGCCCTCATTTCACTTAAAACAAAATAGTTTCGAGGATTGCACTTAATTTTTCCCAATTTCACTTTCACAGAAACATTTAGGTAACTATTAATTTAAAAATGAAATTAAGTAGAGATTAAATCTCAAGTAAAAAAATCAAGAAACCTTGTACCAAAGAATAAAAGCTCAGAGAAGGCATGAAAACAGTTCAGTAGTCAATACCCTTCTGGGCCATTAATCTCCTTTTTATCTAGATTACTATTTGACTCTAAACTAAAAAGGAGTCTAGTATTCACTGGTTTCCATTTATTATTTATTACAGCTAGATATAATACTAGTTATGCAACTTATGACACGATTCACTTGTGAACAAATTCTAGATGTCTAATACTTAAGTAATAATAAACAAGTATGTAAATACAAATGAGAACTGGGAGGAGAGGAAATTGTCATTAATTTAGACTGTTACCTCTTGCTCTATTCTCTAAGTGTCCTTCTTTTAGCAGAATTTGTTTTCTAGGAATTCCCCCTCTCACAGTGGATACTGACATCTATTTTCTACCTTATGTAATTATTTTGAACAGCTAACCTATCCCCATTAATGTTGATCAAACTCATTTCAGAGGTAGACTTGTCAGGATCTAAAAAGTGTTACTGCCTCTTCTTTTGAGGAATAAACAAATTGAGGCTTATATTTTTTGGTGTTGCTTAAATATTGGTAAATTTATGATAAACAATGTACAAGTAACATATGGGATAATCTTTACATCCTGGGTGTAAGGATATATTTTAAGGCCAATTGCCTAATTTTTAAATTGGAGTTTTGGGTTTTTTCTTTTTTTAAGCTTGCTTTTTTTTTTTTTTTCAAGTAATCTCTACACCTTATGTGGGGCTTGAACTCATGACCCCGAGAGATCCAGAGGCTCATGTTCCTCCAACTTAACTGACAAGGCGCCCCCTGGAGTTGAGTTTTTTAAAAAATATTTTACTCTATTAGGAAAAGATCTCCAAAGTTGTTAGTTAGCTCAATAAGAACTTCATATGCTTCTGGTTTTTGGAAGTACCAGTTATATGGAAGAAAAAAAATTGCTTTATATCCTTTAACACTGGAAACAGGATATTACTTTCCTTGCAGCCAAACTTCCCAGCTTTTCAGATTTGTTTTCAATTGTTAGATTCTCTTAGGGAGTGCTTTGTTGCTGATTTATTATTTCATAGGTCCTTCCTCACGTTATGTTAAATTCTCAACAGATGTCTCTCAAATAAGTTTTTATTTTGAAAAGAAAATTTTTACATCAAGCTACAACAATTAAAAAATAAACATTGTTCATATTTATGTTTGGAGAATTCATCTTCCCAAATACCTTCAACTACTGTTTTCATTTCAGGAAAGAAAATAGTGTCCTTCCTTGAAATAAATCCAATAATTCCATTTTTTATGAAGTTACATAAACATTAAACTTTTATAATTAAGATGAGGCTACATACACACGGAAAGCCTAAGCCTCCAGCTACTTTCTTTTTAAAAGGTTTATTTTATCTTTCTCTCGGAAACCTCATTTAAAGTCAGCTAGAAACTGATGTAAGGATAAAAGAAAATACCTACTTAGAAATACCTGAGCACAAACTTTCCTTCAGAAATACCCGCTCTAAGCAGAAGAGACATTAAAAGCAAATACCGTAAGAAAGAAAACTTAGCCTCGTAGGTTTAAAAAAAAAAAAAAGAAAAGAAAATCTCTGAGATCATGCTTCATGCTGTCCATTGTTAGACGGTAGCCTTCAGAGCAGTTCCTTTACAGAAAGTTTTCTGGAGTTAAAACGCAGGCACACACCCTACTGAGCACTCCCCTGTGGTTTCATGATTTATTACACAACTATGTTACTAACAGCAATAATGTGTGCAAGGCAGCCCACGATTTCTTAGCAAAACTAATGCCAATAAACCAAAGAAAGATTCTAAGGCATACTGTAATAGGTACTTTAAAGTTTTTTCTTACAATGCTACATTTAGAAGGAGTCAAGCCATGCAGTGCTTTATAGCTTAAGATTTCAAAAAAAAAAAAAAAAGAACCAAAAACCCCACCTCTCAGCCTTCAGGAGACAGCCCTGTTTCTGACTCTCCTCAGCTCCGGGAGAAGCAGTGCTCCTTGCAGACCCCTAGGGCAGTGCTTTCGGAGTCTGCCGGTTGGTACCAGTTCAACCAGAACAGGAGACTTCCCTCGACCTCCTTCTTGAGGGGCAAGTTAAATTCACTGAACTTATAAATGTGGAACCTTTTAATGTCCCATGGCAGTCTTTTGTATAGCAATTCAGTTCTTACTTTGGAAATCCCTGCACAGCCAGAGTCACTTTGGAAAAAGTTAAATCTGATAATAAACATTTAACTTCACTGCTTTTCCTTTTTTCGGATATCTAGTTGCTTCTCCACACGAATTGGAAAAGGAGACAAACTATTTTATTCTTTAGGCACTGGAAAATGCTTTGCAAATGGGCACTGGCTGCTTAATGAAGATTAAGGCTTTTAAAAATAGGAAAGCTTTTTGAAGATCATAAAGTGAAAGGCACTTAAGTACTTTTTTGGTATAACTGCCACAGCAACTATCAAAAATGAATTTAAAATATGTAACAAGTTTACCTCTAATATTACCATTACTTGTGATTTTAAAGTGGACAAACATTACCCATTAAAAACCCTGAAAAAGCCAGTGACAAACTTAATTCCTGAAATGATAAATCATTCAAAACAGGGAAGAATGCTGAAATTTGATTAGACTTTAATATATCATGGAAGATATAGGCACAAGCTAAATATATAACTAGTGAAATCCTTAAAAAGAATTTTTATTTTCCTCTAAATAGAAGACTTGGAAGAAAACCAAAGTATTTCCTAAGTGTAGTAAATACTGGAGGCTTGTCCCAAGGGAAGTCTTTTTCTAATCTTTTGCTGCAATGATTATAACACTACATCGAGCGAGGAATATTAATGCTTGTCATTTATATGTCACTAAGTTTGCTTTCTTTTAGAAGGAAACCTTGGTTAAGTTCTGCCACATCAAGACTCTTAGACAGCTAGCTGCCTTGGCCTTATGCTTATTAATTACTGATGGACTCCATGGAGTTAATCAGCCTTTAGGCACATGTTCTGGGGATCTAACAGATGGTATGAAAATATACTGCATTTTATTTTTGTAATTCTAATATACAAACACACTGACAATAACAGTTCTTAGAAAAAGAGCCAGAAATAGGCTAAGCTTTTCTTTTAAATTTCTGGCATTTTGTTAATTGAAATTAGATCTGCGTGCTGCTTGAGTGTAAATGCAGCCCCTTTCCCGTGCAGGCAGAAGGCAGAAAGTGAGGAGCTTGGGGGGGAGGGCTGCCATGCTGCCCGCTAGGCTCCATCTTCTAAGTGGGAGGCTGAGCTACCCTGTTGGGAGCACTCACCGGGGTGTTGGACTGCTCCGTCAGCTTTTGCTCCCACATCCTCAGACGTCTTTCCCGTTCTTTGAGCTCCTGTTCTTTGCAGCTGAGGTCCCGTTCAAGTTTCTTCAGCCTCTCAAGAGTTGCTTCAATTTCGCACCTGCACAGAGATGACTGGTTTAAGTCTCAGCTTTGCTCAAGAGTTATTAAATTTTAGTGGTTCATCAGAATGCTTAATCAGTGTGAAAGGCTAACATTTGTGCTTTTATTTTTCACCAGTTTTATTGAGATATAATGGACCTACACCACTCTGGAAGTTTGTGTATAGCATACTAGTTTGAGTAACACATACTGTGAAATGATGACCGCTATAAATTTCATTAGCATTCATCATCTCATACAGAAAAAGCAAAAAAAAAATTTTTTTCTTGTGATATGGATTCGAAGATAGACTCTGTAAACAATTTTTTCATATAGAATACATTAGAGTCATGCTGTACATTACGTTCCTTGGACTTACGTATCTTGTAACTAGAAGTTTATGCCTTTTGACCACCTTCCTCCTATTTGTCCCCCACTCCCTAACCATAAATCAGATCCTTTTTCTCTGTGAGGTTGGGAAAACTTGTGCTTCTAAACCAAACAGTAAATAAGAACGGAGAATAAGAAATCTGTCATATCCTACAAAATCAAGAGATAGTTTCTAGTTTAGGAAAAGTGCAAAGTCCTTCCTTAACGAAGCATCAGAGACCCACTGGTAGGGCCTAAGCTATGGAGCCACATGCTGGTTTCGCTACTTAGCGAACACTGATATTCAAGTACCCTTTACAGCTTAGAAAGTGCTATTACACATGACCCCAAGCAACGGGTACTAACCCCATATAAAGAGATGGGAAAAATGATATTCAGGTTAGGTGCTCCATGTCCCATCGCCAGCAAATTCATGTTCACCTGGTTCCCTAGCTGGGTGCCTCAGTCAACTGATTAACTGACCCGGTTTCCTCAGCTAGAGGGGGTGACGATTATCTTAAATCGGTTCCCCAACTTGCCTGATCCTAGTAACTATCTGGGCAGCTTTTTAACAAATACTCAACAAAACACAGATTCCTAGGCCCCTTCCTTAGAGCTCATGATTCAGTAGGGCTGGGTGGGGCCTAGGAATTTCTGTTATTTAATAAAAGACCCAGGTGACTTTTATAAACAGGCAAGTGTGGGCCAGATGAACTCTAAGATTCTTTCGAAGTCTTTTTTTTTTTTTTTTGGAAGTTCCCGCCTCAGTCTCTCTATAGGCTGACCAAGCTCACCCCTGGGAATATGTCCAGTTCTAGGAACCCGTCCTTCATAGAAAGTGAACTGTTGACATGGCTCAACACAAGCTGTCTTCTTCCTTCAGGGCCATCACAGAGTGTGTGTGTGTGTGTGTGTGTCAGTAGCTGGAAGTTCCTTCCCTTGGGTGTCTGAAAGGCCTGGAAGCAGCTGACGGCTTGCGGTTAGCTGTAAGTGCTGCTTCCGGGTGCCACAGGGACAGACCTGCTGGACCCACGGCATGAGGCTGCTGGGACCCTGATGATGGAAGGTACTGCCCCAGACGTAAGTGAATGGATATATGTAACCCAAAGCTGCCTGTTTGTCTCCAGGGAAAATTAGAATAGATGGCCAGCTTATTCCGGTGCCCTTGTGGATGAGAACTAAATGAAAACAAAAAAGCTGTGGGCAATAACTGGCAACATCCAAGACAGGGGGGTCTGGATCCTGAGGGGGGTCTGGATCTGGGCTTGGCACTTCACCAGTTGTCTGAAAGGTACACCGCGGGGCCAGGGAGGTCGCGAGTGAGTGTAAAAGCATCGGCTGTCAACAACCCCAGCCCTCTTCCTGGTGCCATTTGAAAATAACAGAACGACAGAAGTAGAGTCACACTACAGACCCTAAAGAAAGGCACTAAATCAGCAATCTTTCAGAATTATGACGGTCATAAAATCCACGTTTTATATTTCTGGGTGTTTCTGACAAAAGTATCATGCCCATTCACAGATGAGTTTGTGTTTATTTTCCAGATGGAGGACTAAGGGGAGAAAATCACTGTGGAAAAAATTAGGTGAAACTTTGGTAACAAAGGAAGGATGAGCCACCCTGGGAATCAGCGGGGGGTAAGCAGGCGACGGAAGGAGGCAGCAGAGCCGGGCACGCTCGATGGTAGAGGGCCGGGGCCTGGGGCTGCTGTCCGCACGGTGCTTTGGCCCGGCCACCCGCACCCCTGCCGGAGAGATGCAGCGTGCCCAGACTCTGTTCGGTCAGGGTGCAGGGCCAGCACATTCGAGCTCACTCGTCTTTTAAGCCAGGTTTCAGCTCTGGGAGCTGACTGTGATTTTGAGCCCTTCTGGAAGACAGATCAACAGTTAAGCCGAAAGCTGTGACACGGAAAACCCAGTGTGCTTCCTCAGCCCCCGTGCTCAGGCTCTGCACTTCCAGTGCTGCCCCGTGGGTGCCCCGCGTCTGCAGCGGGTGCTGGAGGCGGCGCAGGCACCGGGGCATCAGGACGGCTGCACGCCCACTGCTCCCTGTGTGGCGCACACGTTGTTTTGCATCAAATGTTGATGCACGTGGATCACCTTCCTGTTTTAAAAAAGTGTTTTAGTTGCTGAAAATTATGGTTTTTTTCCTTAACTCAAACCCAACTAAGGTTGACTTCCCCTAGTATCAATTTTCCAAATGCCAAAAGCAGGGAGTGAACTGGAATTATCTTTTTAAGGTCAATTTGTAAAAACAGCCGTATTACACATGACGATAAACAGACAGTATGTATAGCAATGCTATACAGTAAACGATTTGTGCTAATATCCAAATCGCAAAGATTACATTTTTTTATTTGCTTTTTGTTTTGAACAAGGCATGCCACAGCGAGAATATTCTGATCACCAAGGAGGAAGACAGCCAGCAAATATTCCGCCAAGAGGCCCAGCTCTGAACACGCCGTCCCAGCACCGCACAACTCACTCAGTGCGATCACCACAGGTCTGTAGACAGTCACACGGGGCAATGAAAACTGCAGACACAATCAGTAGGGTGACATATTTCTTGTTCTTAATACTCACTGCTGTTATTGCTAATAAGCCAATAAAAGGAGAGAGAAGCTAAAAGATATGGTGAACAAGGAAATGCCTGACAGATTTCTTTCCTATCATCTATTAGGTCAAAGGAAAAAACATAGTTTATGTGGCTTTTAATAACCTGGTTTTAAAAACAATTTTAAGAATAATCATTTAATTCTCTAAAACGGGGTGTTTCATCAGGTCTATGTGTAAGGAAACTCTACCAGAAAACAAGCGTTTGCCAGAAACACCAGATTTCCTACACATGCTTTCGATCCTAGTCATGTGGTTTCAGACCCCAGACAAAAAGGGGAAAGAGAACAGTCTGTGTTGTTCTTAGAAATATCCAGATGATCTGACAATGCATTTAATTCTTTTAGGTATGTGGCATAGAGTGGGATGGATGGTTTGCCTTAATCATAACCTGAAACAATCGTGCTCTATAGTATTTCTCTTTGCTCAAAGGAAGCAAGTGAACTCTGCAAGCTAATGAGCGGCAGGCGTGGCACTGGCCACGGGTCCAGGAACAGCACCGCACGGTCGGTGTGTCACCGCAGGCCTGTGGGGCCAGGCCACGTACTGGCTTGGTCTCACATGGTGTGATTGTGGACAGGTGACCCAGCCTGTCCAGGCCTCAGATTCTGCATCTGTGGTAAGAGTCAGGATTGCCATGTGGATTAAACAAGATGATCCAGATAGAGTGCAAGCGTCTGGTAAGAATATAATGAACGACAGCTGTATGTATTGTTACTTTGACTAATACTATTATTATTATTATTACCGCCATGGTTTTAACCAGTTGCCAAGTTCAGTTAAAACAGCTCTGCGACTTCTCAGACTGGCTTAGTGGTTCGGGTAAAGATGACTAGGTCTTCTCTCACCAGCTCTCAGGATTAACTAGTTCCTGAAAGACAGCCAGGAGGAAGCCAGCGAGGCAACTGTTTGCTTTTAACTAAACTACATTAATCTATTAACCAACATTATTTTCCTCATCTTTTCATCATTAAGCATTTAAAAAATGTACTATTCAACTGTCCAGGTTTGTAGGACATAAAGATATCCAAAAAGAAACTGCTCTCTCATAATTTCATTATCCGTTGCTAACAGTGGCCTTTTGATACTTTTCTCTGTGTGCACATACCACAAATACATAAGTTTATTTTACAAAAACTGCAATCGTTCCAGTCATACTGGACCCTAGCCTCTGTTTTTAAATCATCTGTCAGATCTGTATTATCATGAATGGCTCCATCTATTCTGTATATGGAGATATCATCCGTTTTTAAAACATAAAAACCACAAAAACCCAAAAATCTTCTATTGCACTTTCTGCCATTCTAGTTTGCAATTCTGAACGATGCCATGCTAATAAGCGGGTGTCCATACATTCTTTTTTTTTTTTTTTTTAAAGATTTTATTTATTTATTAGATAGAGATAGAGACAGCCAGCGAGAGAGGGAACACAAGCAGGGGGAGTGGGAAAGGAAGAAGCAGGCTCATAGCAGAGGAGCCTGATGTGGGTCGATCCCACAATGCCGGGATCACGCCCTGAGCCGAAGGCAGACGCTTAACCGCTGTGCCACCCAGGCGCCCCTGTCCATACATTCTTGTACAACCTTTCCATTTATTTTCTTAGGAATAAAATGGTAGTGGTGGAAGGGTCTGAAAGGTAGTATTTTCACCTGCAACATATAGAAAGTTCATAATGCTGGATATTTTCATAACGTAAATCTTTGCCAATCTGGTAAATGAATAATGTTCCCTTATAGTTACTTATTTTTCATACGTTTATCGGCCATCTGATTTCTCCTTTTGTGAAATGCCTTTCATGTCCTTTAGAATGAGATCATAATTAAAATGTTATTTTAAAGACAGTAACTCTGTCTACTACAGTGGTTTTCAGAGTGTGATCTGGGGACGCATGAGAGCTTTTCAAAGGATTCAAGAGGTTAAACTGGTTTTCAGAATAACATTAATACATGATTTGCCTCTTCTACTCTCATTCTCTCACAAGCATACAGACTTTTCCAGAGAATTCATGTTGGTGGCAAAGCCACAGGCTGAATGTAGAGGCAGGATTTGTTGTTTCTGGAATGAATCAATAACTGCATATTTACATTTTGAGTATGGTAAATACTGACAGACGTGAGTCACTGAAACAAAAGCTCTTTGTAGTCCTCAGTCATTTTTCAGAGGGTAATGGAGTCCTGACACCAAAAACTTCTGGACCCGCTGAGCTGTTACATAGGGAAAAGGTTGTGTAGCGGTATGGCATTTGTCTTGGACGTTTATGATGAGTATTGCTTTTGGACATATGGAGCTTTCACATTTTTATATAGAAAAATTACCAACTCCCTCCTTATATTGATATATAGTATATCTCAAGGGTATCGATAGTAATGTTAAAATCCCACTGATCTTTTGGAGGACAGATCAAACAGCATCTCCTCAGGAACTCCTTTTCTTACCCCATCAGACTAGATTTCATGGTTGTACAGTCTCAGATGTCCAGTACCTCTCTGTCATCATACTTACCAAAACAGTCCTAAAAAATTACTTGTATATTTACATGTAGTAATTCAACATGAGACACCCCAGTCCATGTGCGCTGGGGGTGCTCTGATCAGCGCAGCACCGAGCACCTTGCCCCCGCGGAGGCTCACGGACTATCCGAATGACTGAATGTCAGAAGCACGCTTGTCATAGTCAACAAATTAGCTTATATATTTCTGTTCTCTTGTGTAATAGCGTAATGTCTTTTAATATTACTACCCCCGTGGTGTTTCCTTCCCCAAGTATTTATTGAGCCACTGCTGGGTTCAAGGCACATTCTAGATGCTGTAGGTATAGTAATGAACAAAAGAGATTATCTGACCCTTTTACATCTCAGCTGGTGAGAGATTAAACAACAAATTACAGAATTACATATTCATTCCAATAGCAGTCGCGGCTATGAAGGAGATGCTCTCAGGACACATAAAGTGGAACCTCATCTATCCAGGGTCAGAAACACTTCCCTAAAGACATGTTATTTCAGTTGCTATCTGAATGATGAACAGGAGCCAAGTTGGATGCGGGTGTCAGGGGTGGTATGCCGCTGAAAGGGATGAATTCTATACAGAAGAAACTGCATTTGCAAGGCTCTGAATGAGGAAGAAATATGCATCTGTTGAGGGACCAGAAACCAGAAATTAAGAGGCAGAACTACGCTCTTAAGGTAAGACTGCTGAAGTCAGCACAAAGGGTCTCATGAGTCTCGTGAAATGTTAGTCTTTGTACTAGAATAATCCCTTACATGGATTTAAAAGAGGAGTCATCTGATTAGATCTGCACTGACCTCTTACTGTAGGAAACAACATTATTACGTGTTTTGTTAATTATTTAAGTCCAGACAAAACCCGTCATACCTACACTCAAGCAGACAGTATGACTTTTATTTCCCTAAATAAAAATTCATTTAACTCACTGGCCTGGATAGAGATTTCAAAAGAATAAAAATAAACATTATAATATTAATAATAGTTTACAATAATACTATTATTGTAAAACACTATCAAACAGAAAGCCCAAGGCAATGTCTAGTATAGTAACAGGAGTAAACAACTCCATCCTTTTCGAAGTGCATGCAGTACTCCCTGGGCATCAGCAGGTGGCGCAAGGCGTCGCGTTACCGCCGCGGCTATCGGGAGCAGAGAGAAGTTACTTCAGTCTCTGCTGAGTCAGGGAGGAATAATGTCAGCTCCCAAACATGCTATTTATATTCCTGCAGCACGTGACCTGGCTCGACTGTCTCATCCCAGGCTTGCTTCTCCCACTCACAATACAATTCTCTCATTACTAAGTTTGTTTTACACTTGACAAAATTTAATAGGATTTATAACATCAAAGTGTTTTTATAGTCTCCCTACCCCCTCCATCAACAGATACAGTACTCTGCAAATCCCTAGGCAAACAGTATTTTTATTTCTCACTGGAGAGAGGCCAAGGCTTCCTAACACGGACCGTGTAGTACAGAGAAATGTCTGGTAACTATCTTTTGCCTCAGAAGATGTGATTTCAATATTCTTTCCAAATACTTAGACGTATAAGCGTAGAGGATTGCTTTTTTGTTTACGTATGAAAGGGAGGACTTATTAGATGTCCAAAATAATGTAGCATAAAAAATAAAACTCTAAGTTATGCTTAGAAGTCAGGGCTGTCCTCAAGTTCACTAGTTCTCTTCAGTGAAGCTGGTCATGGTCTTTTTAAAAAAGCCGGAGGCCATGACTCGGCACAAGGCTTACTTACCTCCACTCTGCCTTGTTGTGCAGGAATGAGTTACACTGGTCGGGAAGGTTAGTGTCATTTGACATGGACTCCAGAATTGAAATGATTTGCTTAAAAGATGGCCGTTTCTGAGGAAGAGAAAATCATCACTTGTTGGGACTTAAGAAAGGAGGTCTCGAAGAGAAAATTCACAAGCACAGCAATAAGCTCAACGCACAACAAAATTAAATGGCGTGCAGTGTCCTGACCAAATTATTTTACAACTGTCAAACCGCTCAGGTTAAAGGGGACCAAATTCCTTATTTTCAATAAATTATAAGAACAGACTCAGATGTCATTTTTCTATCGTGGGGCCTACGGTTGGAATAATTACAGTTTTTCCTCCAGGTGAGGAAAGTACTAATTCTCTCTTGCGTATGATTAAGGACTCCTAAAAGGGAAAAGGCAAGTCCTTTAAAAACCTATGGGATACAGCAGGTTTAGTAAAAGCTAATGGTATAATCGGGATGGTAAGTATACCACTGTTCACTGTAAAATTCTTTCAACTTTTCTGTATGTTTCAAATTCTTATAATAAAATGTTGGGGAAAACCCTAGTTAATCTATGAGAATAAAATTGCCTCAACCACTTGCTCAGAGAAAAATTCCCCAATTTTCAAGCCATTTTAACTTCACTGTTCTCAATGTTTATTCCACATTATAACTCGTTTTGGAGCTGGGAAACTCTAAGGTACTGTTTACCAGAAATTGAAAAAGCAGCGGTTAGGTGCATTTCTTTAGCTAGCAGTAACTGTATTCGTCTGTTTCTTTAGACTCTAGCCAAGGTTGAGACAAATGGTTAAAACAAAAATGGAAGAAAGATAATAAAAGGATGATGCACATTCTCTCTTCATCACGCCTCATAATTATACCATTTCTGAGCAAATTACGGTTGCAGCAATTAAAACATGCATTTTAATTTAGGAGCACAAAACAAGAAGGAACAATGTCGAGGTGGCTTGCTCTCAGGACTTGAGTGCTTCCTACATTAAGAAAGACGATTTTTCCCTTTCTCAGGAATATAAAACTGGGATATTTATTCTGAGTTCTGCCTTTATTGCACTCTTTTAAGGGAATGTGTGCCTGTGTGTGTGTGTTTTAAGTAGAGGGCTTAAATAGCTAAATGTCACTGACCCCCTTTAAAGCCTTCTAATAAGGAAAGAAGTAAATGCCTGAAGTAGGAAATTTGAAAAATATTTTGTCTTTTAACTTTATTCCATTTTAATTCCTCTTACTATGTGTCAGGGTGTGAAAGGAAAAAATTTTAACTGTGCACAGGAATTCATATAATAAATACAGGATTTTCATTTTGCATGGAAAAGCAGGAGAGGCTAACGAATTTTTAAGGAATATTTTCCCCTACATTTAATCATTCTCGAAATAAAGTAAAACTCTTCTGAAATTAGGTGACAAGTATCCCTAGAAAAACCTCAATTTTATAGGTAGAATATACTCTCAGATGGAAATTACCAAAGTGAACATTTTAAAAACAACAATGTAGAATTTTGTGGTTAATGGTATTTTATGAATACTATGGTTACAGAACACAGTATTTGGTCCAGGCTTAGGTTCCTTTTAGTATTATGCAGGTTTTGCTCACATTAAAAAAATATAACTAGGACCATTTATTAAGCATCTATATACATTACCTGTTATCTTCATTTTATAGATAAGGAAAACCCGTCTCAGAAAAGTATGGCTTGCCCAGTATCACACACGAAGCAAGTTTCTGAACCAGGGGCAAGGCTCTTAAAGCCTTCAATATGTTTTATCACATGAGGGTAAGATGTTACTTCCTACCAAACTCAGGGGATCCCCCCCCATTTAGAAATGCCATTTTAGAACTGCAAACAATATCCTTTACTTCCTTCTACTCTTTGATAAAACACTTTGAGCACCTAGTATAAGCCATTGGCATGACCTGACATTTACCCAATACCAGCTTTCTCATGTATTCCCTTCCCCCTCCTCATCGCAAAAGAACATTTTTCTACAGGTGAGCTGAATATTTTCATCTATGTCTTTAAAGCTAAGGGCTAGGAGGGAAAAAAAAGAAAAGTCTGTAGGCAATGACAGCTCTCTGTGCATAGGCCTGGCATCCGCTACTGGCCGAACTGCTACATACGTAACAGCCAGAGAGCTAAAACGTGTCTTGGTCTGGCTACTTTAGTCAGCACACTGGGCCTCTACTTAGTGTTTGTGAGGTGCTACAGGCAGCTCTGTTCCCTCAAAGAGACTGCAGTCCATGTAGGACGAAGATGCAGCAATTGTAATTTAAAAAAATACAACTGCACAGGGTAAGAGGGTAAGGCAGTAGCCCGGACTGTGGCTTAGGAAAAGGAGGACTAAGTATGGGCTGGGGCACACAGAACAGCCAGAGAAGGAAGGCCAACAAAGTCCCCAGGGGAGGAAAGAAAAGAAGAGGGCATGCCCAGGGAAGGAAGGTGTGTAAGGGTCTGGAGGTCAGCCCCGGGAGCTGGAAGTATTGGCTGCAGTTTGGGGTGTAAAATTAAATACAGGGGGGATATATTAATTGTATCAGAATAAAATGCCTTGAATTTAGGAAATAAAAATCAATCTTAAACTTTCTTTTGACCTCACCTGGCCAGAACACAAGATTCTGCTCGTCCTAAAGTAGGGTAAGCTTGCTACATGTTAAAGATGTGCCACGTTCATGGCATCAACACCAGGCCTAATGTCCTTCCTGTGTTAGGTGTTTACATTGTCATTTAATGCACCATAAATGTATATTCTTAGAATTTTAATTAATGAAGTACAGTTTCCGATTAAGAAATTCAAAACCTGCTTTGCATACTGAAATATAACTGCAATTATAAAGAATCTAGTTGCATTTATCTAATTCAATGCAAATAATTTCAGGTGAAATTTTCATTTAAGCAGAAGAAATACTGCCAAAATGACTATATATTCCACAACGGACATAAAACTGGTAGAGTATGGAGAAGGTAGTACGACAGCATTTTAAAAATATAAATGTTCTAGAGCAGGCCTGCAAATATCTGAGTATATTTTCTGCTGGATTAGCTGCAAAGTGCAGGCATTTCTCTTAATGCTTCAAAACCCCATATTCTGGGGCGCCTGGGTAGCGCAGTCGTTAAGCGTCTGCCTTCGGCTCAGGGCGTGATCCCGGCGTTCCAGGATCGAGTCCCACATCCGGCTCCTCCGCTGGGAGCCTGCTTCTTCTTTTCCCACTCCCCCTGCTGTGTTCCCTCTCTCGCTGGCTGTCTGTCAAATAAATAAAATCTTTAAAAAAAAACCAAAACCCATATTCTGCAAATCATACACTAAAATAATAGGACCTAAACAGAGGCAGGGAGGACCATGCCGTACCTGTGCAACTTTGTCATGGAATGCTAATAAAAACAACACTAAATAAAAACACTAACAGAACTCAAAAATGTTAAATTCTTTAATAAAAAACAATACTAAGTAAATATCAGACTCTCCTTTAAAAAAAAAAAAAGGGTGGGGGCGCCTGGGTGGCACAGCAGTTAAGCGTCTGCCTTTGGCTCAGGGCGTGATCCCCGCGTTCTGGGATCGAGCCCCACATCAGGCTCCTCAGCTATGAGCCTGCTTCTTCCTCTCCCACTCCCCCCTGTTTGTGTTCCCTCTCTCGCTGGCTGTCTCTATCTTTGTCAAATAAATAAATAAAATCTTAAAAAAAAAAAAAAGGGTGAAGGTAGTTTGTGGAACAAGAGTGAAAGCAAAGATTAAGGCTGCTGGTTCTCAGGGCAAAGGTGAAATGTGCAAACCTGGGAGGCCCCACAACGAACTCCTCCAAGACAAAGCACGGGCCAGCCCAGCCAACGGGGAGCACATGGGGCCGAGGGGCCTCAGATCGGCGTCCCTGGCTGCTCTCTTGGCCACACTACCGTACGAACTACTGTCCTTGGTGTTGAGCTGTTCGCACATGGTGGTGGAACCACATGCTAGGGAACCTGTGTGACTAGGCGTGGTGAGTACTCAAACTCACCGACTGTTCATGCCTCCTTCCCACTAGAGGAAGATGCCGCAGAAGAACAGATGTTCTCCGTGTACACTCTTCCCAGGGGCCCGACTGGAACTGGCTTTAAATTAAGGAAGAAATTCCATTCTTTTTTTTTTTTTTAAAGATTTTATTTATTTATTTGACAGAGATAGAGACAGCTAGCGAGAGAGGGAACACAAGCAGGGGGAGTGGGAGAGGAAGAAGCAGGCTCACAGCAGAGGAGCCTGATGTGGGGCTCAAACCCATAACGCCAGGATCACGCACGCCCTGAGCTGAAGGCAGACGCTTAACCGCTGTGCCACCCAGGCGCCCCAAGAAATTCCATTCTTAAGTCTTTGTTTTTAGATCTCTATTTAAAAAGTCAGTTTGCAATATATCTATTTCCAGGAAAAAGTGGACAAATTTGAACTATAAAATTATAGTTCCTTTCTGGGGTCTGTCTCCTCTTTCAAGTGTTTAATCTGTGAGGGTCTTTTTTTACTTTCTAACTTTTTATTATGAAAAATTTCAGACATACACACATGTAGAGAGAACAATGTAATAAGCCTCCATATACCTATCACTCGGCTTCAAAAATTATCATGGCCAATCTTGTTTAATCTACTTCCTTTCATTTTATTTTGAAGCAAATCCAAGACTTGCCTATCATTTTGTCCATAAATATTTCCTTATGTATGTGAGAGTCTTTTAAAATGATCTTTGCAGGGAAAGGAAATGGGCCTTCATGCTAAAATGTGATAACCACATGAAAGTCTAAATTTTGGAATGTCTCCAACTCTACTGTGATAGCTTCAAAATATCATGAATCTGGACAAGGAGTACGCATCGGGTTTCTGTAGAAGGACTACTCTGGCCTGGTCTTTGGTTCAGATCGCTTGGGCTCATTCTCCAGTCTCACCATGTACTCGCAGTGGCCTTGAGCATTACTTAACTTCTGTGTGCCTTGACTCTTCATCTGTAAAATGGGTGGAATAACACAACTTACGTCATGGAGCTATTCTGAGGAATAAATGAGCTGATGTACCTAGAGTGTTTGGACTAGTGCCTAGCATGTACTAAGCACTGGGCTGGCCATTTGTAGAACACGAAGGTGTGACAGTTCTTATTAAAGATTAAAAGCAATGGAATGGGGCGCCTGGGTGGCACAGCGGTTAAGCGTCTGCCTTCGGCTCAGGGCGTGATCCCGGCGTTATGGGTTCGAGCCCCACATCAGGCTCCTCTGCTGTGAGCCTGCTTCTTCCTCTCCCACTCCCCCTGCTTGTGTTCCCTCTCTCACTGGCTGTCTCTCTGTCAAATAAATAAATAAATAATCTTTAAATAAATAAAAAAAAATAAAAGCAATGGAATGGAATTCTTTCTGCTGAATCAAGAGTGCCAGAGGGCTGTAAGAGCGAGCCAGTAATGAATTTCTAAGGATCAAGATAAGCAGATAGCAGCAGAGAGCCTTAACAGTCCATCTGGGGCCCCAGGAGTAGCAATCCAGCTTTGCTTTGTAATGACTCTTACTACCCCGACTTTTAAAAACTCAAAGCCAAACAAGTGAAATTTCAGAATTCTGAACGACCCAAAAAAAAAAAAAAAACCCAAAAGCCCAAAAACTGACTTACCTTGGCATCAGCTTCCCAACACTGACGTAACAGCTCAGCGAAGCTTCTGGGGCAGCTGCTTGGAATGGTTAATCTCTACCACAGAGAAAAGAAAGACAACACAAGGATTTACTCGGGAAGGTAGGCAAATACTCTGAAAGTTCATAAAAGAGCTATGTTAAGAGCACAAACAAGTCATTAAATGTAAAGCTTCCACTGATTGATAAGATGGCAGGTGAGAATTTATGTTTAGATGATTCATCATTTCTAATCTCTAAAGACACTTTGAATACTGTTCTTCCGAAAAAGGCATCCCGGTGGATGGAGAAGTCGGGTTCTGCACAACAAATACAATGAGACATATACTCGAGTCTAGAAGAAACTACAGTAGGAGAAGGGCCAGGTGGAACAAAAATAGGAACTCAAAACCCACAAATCTATCACTGTTCTTCATTGGCGGCTATGAAATAGGCGAGCGGCCCGGGCAGCTAGGAAAGCAGTTCAGCTGTGGCAGTAGGCATCACACCTCTGCAAACGTCTCCAGGACAGACCGTCACAGAGCTCATTTGAAAGAAGACTGCCTCTTCTCATTGGCCAATAAGATGTTCGGACATATGACTCATTATGGCTACAGTGCAAGGGCTGGATACAACAAAGATGACACGTGCACATCACTCCCGTTCTAACATTTTATACAAGTGTTTCTCCAGAACTTGCCATGCCCCAGGAGGCTCTTTGGAGATCTGTGGAGGCATTTTTGTTTTAAAGACTGGAGAGTTGCACCTGGAGCGGGTCAAGAATGCTGGACATCCTTCACTATGTTGTAAATCCCTGCCTAAGTACTCCCCTGCACCCGAGCAAACTTCAGATGCCCCCGTGCAATCAACGAGGTTTAATCATTTTCTGGCTCTGGACTCTCTTTGATTTATAATAAACATAAAGTATATCCTGAGCAGATTTCAAATGCAATGAACGAAGAATGCAACTGCCAAATAAAATAAATCAAGGGCAGATTGATCTTTGCATTATTCATAACCTTACCAAGATTTTTGGAAAAAGTCACCTACGACAGCATTACTCATGCTGCTGGAATCATTGGTACAATTCAACTCCATTCTGCATTTGTAGCTGTTGAAGCCTGTTTATCCATAGGTACAAGCTTCTAAAACTGTTCCATTTTCTCCTCTCCTGCGGTCATGCCTGAGCATTTATACACTGTAATAGATATTTATTTCTTCTTTATATTAATTAGAGCATTATGTTGACTTTAAAAATACAATGTGTGTGGGTAGGTTGTACTACAGCTGAATTTCATTTCCAGGGAGTAGAGGAAGCATGAACAGAGCCGTTAGCAAGAGAGGCCTGGGTGTGAGTTGAGAACCCCTGCACCAGGAAGTACCAAGAAGATGGATTCCGCAGTATTGCTTACCAAAGCAGTTTTGCAAATAAAAAACTGAAACTGAATTTAGTTGTATCTGGGGGAGGCTATGGAGAAAACTAGAAGAAGAGTTGGCCTGGCAAGAAGCACATGATCTGTATTTAGAATTGCATATAACCTTAAAATCCAAATAAGCCAAAATAAATAAAACCTGAAAGTTTTAAACAAAACAGCCCTTGCCAAGTTACAGGCTATGCTAAACATTTTTTTTTAACTGATTACACAGGCTAGAGGAGATCTGGTAAGCTGTACTCTTATTTTACTGTAATGTGAACTGGAAACCTTTTGATGAAGATCAAAAGGAAAATCAGGTGTTTACTTTTTAAAAATATTTATATAAGACGGTTGGTTGGGAGTGGCAACTAAGAGAAACAAAGTGATTGCAGTTATTCAGCTGAATGCACCCCACGGCAAAGTAATTTCTCATAAAAGGGAACATTTTCAATGTAACTTTTTCACATTTTTCTAAGAACTGAAATGTGACCTGGATGAATATGGATGGATGTTAATCTTTTCTATCATCTTTTCTTACTGAAACACTTTTCAGCTACTGCATCTGAGACATGATGAAAGAAGACATCATTATTTTAAATTATCTCGTATGGTCAAATATCAGTTAAATCTAGACTTAGACACTAACGTAAGGGTTTATTTGGGTGCAGTAAAAAGGACTTTAAAAGAAAATCCAAAGTATTTAAGCCCTGATTACAGAACCGTGGGCATTCCCAACGCATTAGAACATCCTGAAATAACCAGATACTAGCAAAAGATTCGCCACACTACTTAAAACTTGAATATTTTAAAAGTTCCAAATTTAAAATGAAGCTATTTCCCAACCGCGGAATCAGGCATGGCAGGCTTTAGAGAGCATGTGCTGCTTCTGCACCATTTTCTACGTAAGATGTAAAAAATGACTTTTTGTCAATTATGTTTTACTCTCCTTTTTCCAAAGTGTAGTCAACAATGGATTAAGATTTTGAGGATTTCTGTTAATAGTTTGGGGCGCCTATTAAGAATAGTTTGGTTAAGTGACAGAAAATGCTCAGGTCCCGCTCTCAGGGCCGTGAGAGGAGCCTCGGGCTCGCAGCGCCGCAGGGAGCCTGCTTAGGGTTCTCTCCCTCTCCCTCCGTACTCACGCAGGTGTGCCGTGCACGCTCCTCTGAAAAAAAAGCACCGTTTTGCTGCTTAGAACAAAACATGTTATGAGAATCTAAGTACTTGTAAAGATAGAAATTATGCTGTCAGAATATTCTGAATGACCGCTAAATGAGTTTTATAGAAATTATGAAGACAAACATATTTCTATGAGAATACAAAATTTGTTAGTAATACTCTAATTTCATGACTTCTGTAAGTGGTTAGTCTTTGCTTTAACGGTGCTTTATGTATCTAGTTTTAATAGGATTTAATGTTAAGAAAAATTATTGTTTGAAGGCCTTATTTCATTATTAAGCATTGAGAAGCAAACACCTTCAGATATTTTTAGAAAGTATGGATCTTCCTATAGATCCAGTGAGCAATCTAAATGGGGAAACTGAACAAGGTCTAGAGTCTAGTTAAGAATAATGTATCAGTGTCAACTTTCTGGTTTTGTTATTGGCCTTCACCTGTATCTCACCAGTGGGGGAAGCTGGATGAAGGATACAGAGAATCCCTTCTACTATTTCTGCAACTTCCTGTGAGTCTCTAATTATGTCAAAATAGAAAGTTAAAAAGAAAAGGTAACTCTAATATTTGGATATAGGTGCATTCTAGGGTGACTGGCTTACATTTAAAATGTCACCCTAAGTTTAAACATATCATTCTTTATTTAAATGAGGCCTGTTTAAAAAAAAAAATACAGCTTGCTCTTTTCAAGAAACCAAGGTACTCCGAAGTAAAAATGAATGAAATAATTAGAAGTTGAAAGGATTTTGTAAATTATTTTTAAGTCAAAGTCTCAATTTTATTATGAAATGAAATAAACCTTTGGCCATTTTCTTTCAAGTTTTTATGTAAATTCCAGTTAGTTAACATACAGTGTAATATTAGTTTCAGGTGTAGAATTTAGTGATTTCATCACTTACGTACAACACCGAGTGCTCATCACAGCAAGCGCCCTCCCTAGCCCCATCACCCATTCAGCCCATCCCCCGCCCACCTCCCCTCCAGCAGCCCCTTCAGTTTGTTCTGTATACGGAGACTTGGCAATCATTTTAATGTTACGTCAACAGAATTTGTTTTGGTAACACGTGTCTACATTTGTGAGATGAAATGAAGACTCCTTTGAGAATGATGACAATGGAAAGTACAGGTAAACTTAATTTCCATATTTTTGACAAATATCGTGCAGAGTGAGAGTAGACAGGTAAGTAGCCTGGTAATACCCAGTCTTCCTTAAGTTCAGGAGAAAGTTGAGAAAACTTGTTTCGCCATGTGGGGTTCCTTGAACTTGCTGTTCTGTGTCCAGAAGGGGAGGTACCCGAGTGGTCTCCATCGGTTATTAGCAGACTGTCCGCTCACACCATGGATAACACAGTACCCTGTGCTCCAGGGAACCCCTGAGGGAAAGGGAGGGTGACAGCCTCCTCCTGTACATGTTAAGGAGGTTCTCCAGGCTATTTACGGGTGATTCCCGGCCCTGAAGCCAGCTATCCAAAGGCAGCTTCTAAATTCATCTTTCTTGTCCACTTTACATCCTTGATGGATACTCATGCTTTGAAAGTGCTTTAGATGCACACCTCTTCTGCCATCCTTTAGATGAAATATTATTTTAAAATACTGTTTTGTTTCTTATACGTATTTGGAGGGTCCAGTTAGCTTTTAAAAAACTTTCTTCTGATTTTTCTTGGAACAACGTAGAGGGGAGAGGAGTTACATTGAGTGTTCTGCTCCAAAGTCAACATTAGGTCAATTTTCTTCACTCTCATTTGTAAACCCAGAACCAAACATCTAATCACCTCACTGGCAAAAGAAATAGAACAGAAACAAGCGGGTTCTCATCTCACAAGAACATGAGTTATCCTGAGTACGAGGGTCTGATTTAATAGCACCCCGGGAATAACCAGGACATTTAATTAAAACAGGACAGCTCCTGTGAAACACTGAGCAAGACACATTCTTGAATATAACTCCTTTTGCTTTTTCCTAAATTGGCAGCTCTCTCCTATCAAGTCCAGCTATCATGAACATTTCCTCTGTTCTCAATCGCTCAGGAGGACAAATTAATCAGGTAGCTGGATTATGTGATCTAAACTATGGGAACTTGGCTTCTCTTCGTCAACAGCAGCTGTGTGGTTAATCTGGTCTGCTCCTGCACTCACATGGGCAGTCGATCAGTCTAATTCTTGCATGGCATTAAAAAGCGCATATCTCCATGTATTCACCTTTTTGCAAATTATTTTATCCCTAGGTTGCACTCCTACCTTTTGGAGAGGGCATAGATAAGATCCGGATTTGTGAAATAAGGTGGTTTTGCATTGCAAAGACCAGTGTGTGCTTCCATCACCGGATCTAAGTTCTCAGAGTACCTTCATACTGGATGCTTCATCCGTATGCTGAGGATTTCCATGCCTGTGCATTTCAGTCACAATTTTAAACCTTTCAAAATGTAGTTGCTCTCTTTGATATGAATGTACCACGTTCTCTGATGTAGGCTCATAGGTCCAACTAACTGAAAGCCTCAATTTGTGGGAAGAAGAAAAGCGAGGCTGGGGACACAGCACAAACGGTGTTTACGCCACTGAAGTTCTTTTGAAATGGAAAGGCTCTGCATGAAGAAGGGAACAGTTATGCCACTGCCTCGCCAATTCCAGTGAGGAGCTCATCTTCAATGTAGCGTTCAACGTAGGTGGCAAAACTGTAATTTTTCCCTTTTTTGAAACTATTTTTTCTTCTTTTATTTTTGAAATTCTCATCTAAGCGACAGTTTCTTGTACTATAGTGACTCCTGCTGGGAGAGGTAAGTTGAAGTAGCTGAAGGTCTCTCACAGATAGATCAACTCCCGGCCAGTAAAAAAGATGTCCTAAACGCAGGAGATGGAGTTAAACTGTTCCCCTACCTTGGACGCAATGGCTTCTTTCATCACTAAGAACAAACCCCCAGGTTTTACAATGAGACGGAGAAACTAGTACAGTACTTGTACGACGTTTGATCCACAGCATCACGACGTGAGGCTGCAACAATTAGATGTAAAGGGTCCATTCATGAGGAATAACATCACTTTGACCCTTTGTGCTAGCTCCTACTGCTAATCTTTCCATAAGCGTGAACTTACTTTCAATTTGAAGAAGATGAAAAAGTCTTTTGCAAAACCCCAATACTGTTTTCTGATCTATGTACCTGAATGGAGAATCGTAGTCTTACCTCGTTTTTTTCCACTACAAGCCAAGCTACTTGTAATCCTTCCAAACCTTTAAAGGGGACCTCCCTTGTTAGCATCTCCCAGAGAACCTGGAACAAAAAGAAAATGGAATTTTTATTCTTGTACTTTATATTTTTGGTATATTACTGAAACTTTATCTAACGTTTAACTGTATCCAATTACCAGACAAAACCAACCCCACCTGTAGAAACTTGGACAAAACATATATATTCACGCATAGGACTTCTTCCAAATATTACACACACACACAATTATATATATATGTATATATATACATGCGTGTGCACACACACATACATTGTTCATTTTTATAAAGAAAAAAAACTAGTTTGGAAATCAGAACATTTAGAGCCAGACTTATGAAACCAATGGGCCTACATAATTTATCTTGTAAGTTACTAGAATTCTCACAGATACCCACAAATTAGGTTTTATATTTTGTTAATCAAATTCTTTCTACCTTCAATCACCAATAAATTTCTTTATAAGATAATAACTGGGAATTCAACCGTATTTTTAAAGGTTCAGTAATGGTCTGATAAAAAATACTGAGCCCTAAATCCAAATCACTGGCTAAACCATTCACCCCATAATGGTTAAGTACTTGCAGAACTGTAACATTTAAATTTTGTGTTTTGGAGGAAGCTCTCTCAAAATGAGTTGGCCTAAGGGAGTCATTTTCTTCCACCGATAATATAATTTATTATATATTCTGAAATGTAATAAACACTTTATGTTTGTATATATGGGCTGGGTGTGTGTGTGTGTGTGTGTGTGTGTGTGTGTGTGTGTGTGTGTGAAATTTATGTGTGCATCTCTCTGCAATCCTTGAGAACAGCATGATTAATAAATGCACTGGAAACAAACCAAACTGATGCTAGGAATGCTGAAAACAGCCAATGATGTGGGTTTCATTTAAAATACTAAGTAATGGAGATTTTTACATTCAGGTAACTTCCTCTGTTTATACAAACAGGCATCAAAATCTGAGTCTACTAATATTTTGTGAAGTGCAGAAACAATTTTAATTTTATCAATAATCATAATAACAATGACTATCATTTATTGAGTGATTATGTTCCAGATACTTTGTTAAACACTTTCCAGGTGTTCCCAGGATTAGTATCAATCCCAGCGAACAGACAGGACCCTCATTTTATAGGTGAGGAAACTAAGGCTTCAGAAGTTAAATAAACGTGCCCACAGACACTCCGTTATCAAGGGGCAGAGCCAGAATACGGAGTTGCTCCCTCACCCTAATGGTCAAGCTCCTAACCCGACCGACTCCAGAGAAGGGAGGCTGCAGTGAGAGAGAGAATGTGACGTGCCCTCTTTCAGGTGTAGAGCCGTGGCCGAGGTGAGAAGCAAACGAACTCAGTACTTTTGATTTAGATTGCTCTTGTTCTAAAAATGAAAACAAAAAAACCCATTTCTAAATAAGAATGTAGAGTGAGAATAGGTCCTCTATGCAAGCAGGGCCTGCACACCTTTGACTCTAGCCGCTGTTTCCTCAGCCAGCGTTCAGTCCTGCTCGAATCAGAACACGCTAAATGAACTCTGGCTAATATGAAGATAATTAGCAGGAAAATCAGGGAAGTTGGCAGATGCTGCTCAAGCAGGAGAAAAAAAATTCACTGAAGCCTCTTTGGGCTTTTAATCAAGTGTGTAAGGTACTTCTTTAGAAGACATACTGAATAATTCTATTTGAGTCCCAGCAGTGATTAGGAAAAGGTAAGGGGCATCCCAGAAGGGGATGATTCTAGCAAGCACTGTAAGTAAAGGCAGCGTGAGGGCCAGAACAGGTATGCAATCACCCCTGAGCCCAGCCTGCAGGGGGTGGGGTAGGGAGCAGGAGTGGGCTGAGCCAGACACGAAGCCCCTCCATTCCTCACAGTCCCCACTCCCCTGGTGCTGAGGCTGGGGAGGGAGAGGGGAAGGCAGAGCAAGCAAATCCATGAATCTGGCCTTCCTACGGAGAACAGGGACAGTGAATCAGCCTCAACAGATCAAATGCTCCAGACCCCAAAATGTCCAGGCAGGTGGCCTCCTGCCCCCCATTTTCTGACCCCGGCCTGCACCCACAACCCACTGCACAGGCGCACATACAAAGGCTGACTGGGTTTTACAAGGTAAAATGCAAAACCAAGAGCTTGGGAAGCGATACACAAAAAGATTTATGTCATTCTTTATTCCCAAATATTCAGTTGGAAAATACCCAAAACCTACTAAGGTCTGAGTTCTGCTTCTCCAAGAGTTCTAACCCTGGAAAAGTAAGAGTTTCATTTTAGTCTGTGTGTGTCTCGGAAGAGCTCCTACAGCTGAGGGGCCATGACGGCCGCACACGTGTGGGGTACGGATGCGGCTCTGGGGCCCAAGGGAAGTGTCGAGTGTAAGTCCAGCAGCATAACAGGCCGAGACTCCCTGTTCCCGATTCCCTGGGTATAGGAACGTATCAAAAAAACAGGTGGTGTGAGATAGGACAGCAGCTGTTTCTGCACTAAACACAATGACACTCGGCACAAAACAGTCCCTTGTGGAGGAAGTCATGTGGAGGTCTAAAAATATATTAAACTAGGCCTGAAAATATCGGTGATGGGGATGCAGGCCAAACATTGTGATCTTTCCCCTTAAAAATACTTTCCAACTCATTCTATCTTGAGACGTATTTACGTTTAAACTCACAAGGAAAAATTTCTATTTTCAGTTTGCAGAGAAACTTGGACAAGGCTGTGTACTTTTCCTGCCCTTTCTTTTACAAACAATGGCAAGCCATTACCTGAGCCCGGCTTGTTCTGGAACAGGGCTCGCACACAAGCACACAGGGATGTTCACTCAAGCTACTCTATTTCCAAATCATGGTTCTGGCTCAGAAGCTTCTGGGAAGGTAATCCTTTCTGCGTTGTCATTACGACAGCTTTGTTTTTAAAGGGTGGCTAGGCCTTGTGTTCTCAGAGGCTTATTCTTTCAGTGATTTTTGCTTTCCTTAAGTCTTTTCTTTTTTGTGGGTAACATACTAAACACTCCTCCGGTCCCGTCCTTCAAGAGAGATCATCATAAGGGGGTAGCACCTTCTCCTTTGTTGTAAAACGGAGAGAAACAACTGCCTGCCTAGCAAAGTTTATCGGCTTAGAAGCAAGGATCACAAGATCCCCTTCTGGCATGTGCAGCACATTTATTTTAAGGCCGTCCAAGGCTGGTAAGTCTTGCCATGTGTTAAGAAGCAACACAGGTTTATCAAGCTGTGGGGGCGAGGGACTTAGATAATACTAGGGGCTAAATGCTTACAGCAAGGCTGAAAAAATAGAAAAATGAAAAGCAAAAATATATGTGTTTTTTTTTTTTCCTAGGTGGGTTTCCAAAAAGGACAACTCTTTCTTAGGGTCTTATTCGTCTGCACGGGACTGCTATTGTGTGTGTGGAGGCACCATGAACAGAATAGACACTTCATGAACTACGGGATGTTTTATGCCCAGAGATCCTTTACTGACAAATGGTCGCTACTTACCTGTTTTTGAAAGGACATCAGAAATTCTGAACAACCACACTGCTTTCCTAGATAGGGATCATTTTCGGTCTATGGACCACAGTTCTAAAACTAACATGCCCCAACCTTAACAACCACTCTCTCCTGCTCTTTTATCACCTTTGACCATGCAATGGCCATTTTTTAAAAATTTGTGATTGTTTAAACAAAAAGCTCTGGAAAGCATGCCTTGTACTTTCTTTCACTAAATGGTGTTTGTCTACAACAGAATGGGAAGGCGTTGGAAGTCTCGAAGCCAGTGGTAAACCCTGAGAGGCTGACGGCCTCTAGGGTTTCAGGAGAGCATCTGACAACGCAGGTCCCCTCTTGGGCCATAAGTGGTCACCTTCTGTAGAAACCACAAAAGTCCTGGAAGAGGAGGCTCAGTTTGGGTCAAAATCAGTCTGCCGCTTTACCCGTGATTATGAAAATGTCCTTTAAAGAGTAATAATATGAATATAGAGGCAGTATGATTGGGAGATGAGACCCGAGGAGGAGTGCCAAATACTATTTCAGACTTTTTAAAAGATACACCATATTTTTAAGGATAAAAAACTTATCCTCAAAAAAGCGGCAACAAATGAATTCCTTCCACCACCAAAGAACCATCCTGTCCCCTCCCACCCTACTGCTCCCCTATTCTACTTACTTCTTTCCCTCTCCTTATTCCTCAAGAATGACCCACCTCAAAACCCCTCCTCCAGAAGCTTCTGCTCCTTAAGGCAGTCTTCCCTGTGGTCTCCATTCCCTGAGCCTCCCCCACCCCCACATTATCCTCTCCCTCTCCGTGCTGCTCTGCTGTGATTTCTACATGACACCTTAGAGTCACGCGTCACAGCCACCCCACTTTGTAAGACTTGCAGCAGGCTTGGGCAAGCCCAGAAAAGCTAAGCACGTTTCCTTCTGCACTCTCCGGAAACTCACCAATCATTCTAATAGTTGATATTCAAAAACCTCCTGCGATTCACTCATGTGGCAGCCCTACTGGTGTGTTTTGAGCAACTTAGTACAGCGAAGGCCTGTTCCAGATGAGCCACGTTTCCACTGACTTACACGGGTATTCCGCAGTCCTGTGTCTGGCCCAGGAAAGCACTCTCCTCAGGAGGGCGTCAGGCCCGATGTTATTTTAGGTTCCATCTATTGCTCTTTGGAAGTAGCATTAGTTTCTTCTCAACAGAGGACAAAATAACTCGGATGCATAAAAGTGATCAACGTAAACATTCTCGCAATTAGGAAGTGTTCTCTCTGTGGCCGCTGCTCTAGGCATTCCACTGGAAACAGAACTGTTGTCTTAAAACTGTGTTAAACTGCTGTATCCCACCTCCGGAGGTGTTTGTTTTTTCAGATTTCCTTGAGCAACAAAAAAATGAGAAATGAACTCACCACACCATAGGAATATGTGTCACAAGTTTCAGACACAGGGAGACTTTGGATAACTTCTGGGGCCATCCATGGGAAAGTTCCAACCAAGGACATGTGTGTTGTATGGTTATGGAACCGAGAGGCGCCAAAATCGCATATCTGAGAAAAGAGAAACAAGTATCAACCTTCTACTACTGATTAACAAAGGAATTATCCACCACAAAAACTTACATCTGAAGTTAAATACTTCTGAAAAATATTAAAAGAAGCAGTCCTACCTTTAATACCCCATCAGCAGCTATAACAACTAAAAAAACAAGAAAAAGAAAAATTATGACAATCATCTAATTTATCTGAATCATCTTATATTGAAAAAAAAAAACCTGTAAACTTCTATTTCTATCTTCCATATGGCATATGAAAGGTAAAACTGAAGTATTTACTGCATTGAAGATTTTGGAAAAATGAGCTGACATTAAAACAAGAACAAAAAACTAATTCCATGAGGTGCTGACTAAAAGGCTTTCAAAACATTTGTTTAAATCAAATGTAGTACTATCCAGTAAACACAGCATACGTTAGTAGTAGTAAAGAGAACCAATTTTTTTTTTAAAGATTTTATTGATTTATTTGAGAGAGAGAGAGAGAAAGAGAGCACGAGTATGGGGAAGGGGCAAGGGAGAGGGAGAAGCAGACTCCCCACTGAGCAGGGAGCCCCACTCAGGGCTCGATCCCAGGACCCTGGGATCATGACCTGAGCTAAAGGCAGATACTTAACCAACTGAGCCACCCAGGCACCCCAAGAATGAAATTTTTTAGTTAGGTTCTGCCACTAGACTGCCAGCATGATACTGAGGAGGTCACTAGCATTATTACTTCATGGTATGTATTTTTTTTTTAAGATTTTTATTTATTTATTTATTTGACAGAGACAGTCAGCAAGAGAGGGAACACAAGCAGGGGGAGTGGGAGAGGAAGAGGCAGGCTCCTAGTGGAGGAGCCTGATGTGGGGCTCGATCCCAGAATGCTGGGATCACGCCCTGAGCCGAAAGCAAACACTTAATGACTGTGCCACCCAGGCGCCCCATGGTATATATTTTTAACTCCCAATTGAAGAGTAATTTTCTTGTAGGCAGGGACAACCTTCATTCATTCACTTATTCATACGTTCACTCACTTAAATATTTGCCAAGCACCTGTTATGGGAGAGGCCATGTACTATGTTCTGGAAGAGGAGGGTGAGCAAGACTGGCTTGTCTCAATCCTGTGGAGTTCACAGTCTCATGGGAGAGACACTGAAACCAATGTCTATGATCAAGTGGGATAACACCTGAAGCTAATATAATACTGTATGTTAATTATGCTGGAATTAACATTTTAAAAATTTAAAAAAATTTTTAAAAATATATATAACTAAGTGGGATAAATTCTATGATGAGAGACACAGAGATTGCCTTGTAACCAAAGAGCAGGCAGGGGTATTTAAGTCTAAGGAAGTCAGAAGGAGTTTTCTGGAAGAAACAGTGCTCACACTAAGACCTGAAGAACAAGCTGGACTAACCAGGCAGAGGAGCGCTGTGGGAGGAAAGCATTTTTTAGGCAGAAAAGAGAGCCCTGCAGAAGGTCAGGAGCAGAGGGAAATGCAGGCAATTTTGGAAGGCAGGGGGGCCTGGTCTGGAAGGGCCTTTGTGAGAAACGGAAATCCAATGAACAATTTTAAGCAGAGAAATGAAATGGTGAAATGTGCAGAGGGGAGAGCATATGAGAGAAGAACAGAACTGGAGTCAAGGAGATCACTGTGCACCCAAGTGGCTGTAGTCCAAAAGGACATAAGATGCCCATACGAAGGCTGTGGCACGGAACAGGAGAGAAGTGCACCGAGTCAAGAAACATTTAGGACACCAAATCAGGGGCACCTGGGTGGCTCCCTTGGTTGAGCGCTGGATTCTTGGTTTTGGCTCAGGTCATGATCTCATGGGTTGTGGGATCAAGCCCTGCACTGGGCTCCACACTCAATGGAGGGTCTGCTTCCCCTCTCCTTCTGCCCCTCCCCCTGCTCACACACTGTCTCTAAAATAGATTTTTTAAAAAACTGGGGCGGGGAAGAGGGCCTAGGTGGCTCAAGTCGGTTAAGCGGCTGCCTTGGTTCAGGTCATGATCTCAGTCAGGGTCCTGAGATCGAGCCCCACACCGAGCTCCTTGCTCAATGGGGAGTCTGCTTCTCCCTCTCCCTGCTGCTCCCCCTGCTTGTTCTCTCTCGCTCGTGCTCTCTCAAATAAATGAATAAAAACCTTAAAAAAAAAGAAAGAAACTTTTAGGAGGCCAAATCAACTAGGCTTGAGTAGTGGTGGGGGAGGACTCAAGGATGAAATCAAACAAAGAGGCAATGCAGCATAATGCTCAGAACAAGAGCTCTGCAGTCAAACTGTTCCTTTTTATCTCGTTTCTGGCTTAGGCATTTGGTATTGCCATTCATGGAGAAAAGGAATACAGAAATAACTTTCTGGGGGCCAGAGAGTAAATGAAAAGATCAAGGGAGACATGATATATCTTAGGGTCCTACAAATATCTGTGGCCTCTTCCAATAAGCAGACAGACACACGTTTCTGAAGCAGAGGTCTGTCTGGGAGTGCTAATAGCAGATGGGGCTTTTCTGGGAGTGGGTGAATAAGAGCAGAAGAGGCGAGGAGGCCCAGGGTAGACCTTGAAGAACTGTTCTAGCATTTCTTTTTTTTTTTTTTTTTTTAAAGATTTTATTTATTTATTTGACAGAGATAGAGACAGCCAGCGAGAGAGGGAACACAAGCAGGGGGAGTGGGAGAGGAAGAAGCAGGCTCATAGCAGAGGAGCCTGATGTGGGGCTCGATCCCGTAACGCCGGGATCACGCCCTGAGCCGAAGGCAGACGCTTAATCGCTATGCCACCCAGGCGCCCCTCTTTTTTTTTTTTTTAAACTAAATGTTTTATTCATTTATTTCAGAGAGAGAGTGAGTGAGCAAGCAAACGAGCATGGGGAAAGGCAGAGGGAAAGAGAGAATCTCAAGCAGATTCCACACTGAGCGGGGAGCCCAACGCAGGGCTCCATCTCACGACCTTGAGATCATGACCTCAGCCAAAATTAAGAGTTGGAAGCAACTGACTGTGCCACCCACGTGCCCCTGGCATTTCTGTTGTAAGCCACCCAGCACCCTGAACACAGTAGCTGATCAATTCTACTAAGCGGTTACTAATGACCTTGATAAGTGGGGAGAATAGTCTCTCTGCAAGAAACAGCCTAAGGGTAAATGTGACGCTATATATAAACTATCAATTTTTTCAAATACAAATAGAAATATTGTTAATACCATATTTAGTTACTTTTTAAAATACCTCTACTTCTTTTTTCTCACAAGATTAACAAGTCCTTCGTTTAAAAAAAATCTAACATAAAAACATATAATTTAGAAAATAAAAGAGTCTTGTTATTCCGTTTCAGGAAAAAAAATTGCTAAAAGTCAGGTCAATATTTTTTCTTAATGTGTACGTGTATTCCCACCAAGTAACTGCACAAATTGTAATTTGTAAAAATCCGGGCAGTCTCCGTTGTTATTCAGTTTTCATAATGAGAGCATGGATAAATCTGTAACTTAATCATTCTTATCCTGTGAGATAGTCAGGATATACTGATAAAACAGATTTAAAAAAGAGAAGTCAAGTAACTTGCGTAGATTGAAATTCTAAGCACGAACTAAAAATCTATAGTCATAAGACTCTGATTGATACTTCCTACTAGATTCTAGATTATTTCCTAACAACTTCCTGTTAGCCAACTCATCTCAAAAGTGTTTAGCTCCAGGAATTTTATGCCTATGAGGAGCCAAAGGATAAGTGGGGACCTAGACAAAGGAGAGAACAGTGGGCTACGGTTGCCGGAGGGGTCGAGCTGGTGGTCGCACCGGATGACTGATGAGTGGCAGCTGCTAAGAACTTCCCTTTCTCCTCCTCACAGACCTCACAGTCCCGGAGAACCAGCAAGGACAGCTGGACCCCCTGCTTCTCTTCCTCCACCTACCATGACTACCCATTGCAAGGATCACACTCAGCATACACCCATTTTAACTGCAGTGATTTAAAGATTTTTTTAAAAAAATAAGTAATTCTCCTCCTCCTTACTTAGAATTACTTAGAAAGTATGTAAATAAGTAAAGCATGTAAATGAATGGACAGCAAGTTTTGTTTTGTTTTTTTTAAGTAGCAAGCTCTAACATTTACTTCATCTGGTGTGGACCAGTTAAATAATCCCACTCACCACCTTTGTCCATTAACTTCCAAGTGCCGTAATAGAAGAAGTCTTCTGTTACCTTCCTACTGAAAAGTAATCATGTCTAATCCTGCGAGACATTTTAAGATGCTCACTTTCTAAATTAGAAAATATGGGATCATAAATAAACTTTACAGAGTACAGAAGAAAAGAAAGAAGAAAAAGAAAGCCTTTGCTTTCCAAACTCTGAAATGTGTTGATCATTTTTGGGCTCTCCTCCAGGTAAAATGACGGACGTAAGAAGTTTACACCAAATAATTCAGAAGTAAAAAGAACAAAACTCAAAACTGCTAGTACAGAGAACCATCTAAACATAGGATACTAGAAGTATATGACTACATGCTTTGATCTAGCAGTACCTCTTTTAGAAAGTGATTCTAGAGAAATAATTAAGGATGTGTTAAAAATTTTTGCTGAGAAGTATCAAGCTCAACATTTTTTATCATAGAAAAAACTGTAAACAACCCAGACGTCCACATTCTGTGCTGATACAATGGACTACTATGCAGCTTCTTGAAATAATGTAAAGAATTCTGGTATTTATTAACACTGGAAAGATTTTCATGGTATCAGTGATGAGTCAAAACATCAGGGTACAAAACAAATGAAAACCAAGAGCCTATTTCTATAACAAGGTATACATATTTCATAATAAAATAGGTAAAATGAAAACGTAGGACTACATTACCATTTCTTGACTTGAGATCTCTGTGAATCACCTTGACAGGAGCCTCCATATGTAAATAGTGCATTCCTTTTCATACAAGAAGGAAGAAAGGCTTTTATTATCATTTTCCAACATTGCATTAGTATTAACTTTCTATTTTAAAACATCAGTATTACCTTTCAGATTTTTGCAAAGGATTCAATAGCAGGAACTAAATTCTTGTGTTCTGTTCTTATATGATTGATAAAATAGAGACAGGATATGTCTACCTTAGAAAATTAATATGCTAAGGAAAATTCAAGTGCTTTAATCTCTTAGAAGTTGGAATTTGATTGTGGGTAAAGCTATTACAATACCTAATAAGGACACCTTTATTTTCTGGAGTCTGCACAAAAATAGCACAGTTACAACTGGAAGAAGGGCTCCAATGACTAAGGTATTCCACCACCAGTTGCCTTCTAGATCAGCCCAAGCTCAGACCAAGGTTTTCGGCTTCCATTGGGATGTCTGCAGCCGCCCAGCTGCAGCCTGCTTGATTTTCTCAGTACTCATTCCAGTAAGACCCTGGAAGTGGTGGTGGTAGGGGTGGGGGATGGGCGGGGAAAACTGGCTGGATTCATAAAGTGGTGGCTGGTAAAGGATTTTATGATCCTCAGAAAAATTTACAGTAGTTACAAAATATTCTCTTTACAAGGATGAGTCTTTGGGATAATCTCTATTTAAATGCACTCCAAAATTTTCTCCAACATGTTTAGAATGTATATCAAGTTACTTCAGTAAATTGAATGTATATATATAATTTTATTATTCTGAATACAATATTATACTTTTGCACTTTAAAAGACACATATTTCACAGTGATCCTCTTAGTAGTATTTGACTCTTTTTCTGTATTTATGTATTGTATACCCCCTTAGAATAAAGAAAAACAGCATTTTCTACTGAAATATATTTCCTTTCCCTTTAACTTCTCAAGTTGTCTTTTCTAAATAATGGAAGAAACAGCCTCCCCACCGCCTCAACCAGACAAGCTCCTTTTATTCATGAACTATTCATTACATGTAATAAGTAGGCTCTGGTGTTTTGTTTTGTTGAGTATATAGAAAATTTCAATTTTATAAAGGCTAATTTTTAAAAAATAATCTATTATTTTTCTACCATTCTGATTCTTAAATATCGAAGGTCCTGTAAGAACAAAGAAAATTAAAAAATTTAAACTCCTGTGATACAAAGATATGACTGGAAAGAGTCAAGTTCACAAAGGTATCAGTAATTTAAGTGATACTACTTAAATTACTAAGTTTAATTTACTTAAACAAGATATAGCTAGAATACAGGAGAGCATTCTTCTAACACAAAGGTCTACCTACTACACACTGAAAATTCAATAGCTACAACCTGGATAACTTTTAATAACTTCTAGGACTGAATTTCATAATTACCTCTTTCTTGCTTTAAGAACCAAATTCAGGTAGAATCTGTTTAATTACATTAGAGGCCGGGCTAGATAGTGTCTACGCTGGCTGACAAGCAAAGATTTCCAAAAATAACACTCAGGTACTAAAGCTTTAAATAGAGGCATTTTCTTCCTTATGGCAGATATTATGAGAAAAAAAATACTGTAAGTTACTTGTTTATAATGTACAGTATGCATTCATATTTAGTGTGCACAAACACAGTAGTAATCACAATCACAGAAAAGTCAATTTAATTTGTTTTTATAGAGTCGTCCATAATTCTGCCTTATATTTATTGCAATGAACAATAAAGAAGGCTTAAAAAAAAAAACCAACAACCCATCATCAGTTTTAAGACTCAGGGTTCCTAAAAAGGATGTGACTGGTGTCATTCGGGGGAGATGTGGAGTCAGTGAGGGCCTTTCTGAGACTGGATGCCGGTTCACCTGCTTGAATTGTTCCGCTTACACACGGGGGAGAGACTCACCGCACTTTGAGATGTACTCTCCGGCCTGCCCTCCACTTCCCTTCCTACCCAGAAATGCGAAGGGCTTTTTTTTTTTTTTTTTGTGGCTTTGAGGAGGTATGCTCTCAGCAGTGATGTTAAGCAATGCCTACTTCAAAACGCACGCATGAATCAACTCTTATTTGAAATGAATTATTCATTCTTTGATTTCTCAACATCTTGTTGCATCAGGGTCTTCCATCACGGGCAAACTGAAAGGTGCACGGCTGAATGTGACACAGAATCAACAGAAATCAAGGCTTCCTACTTGGTCTCCGAGCCTGTGCACAGCTCTGCGGAGAGAGCAGGAGTCATTCTGAAAGCACTGATTTCTTCTTCCTTTTACAGGCCATTTTAAATATTAAGAGTTACTTGTGACTAGAAATAAGTCTCTTCTCTGCCTCACTCTTCTCACCTGAGGCCAAACACATTAGAACCTGCCTCTCAGGGCAGTTCACTAGCCACAAGAAGGTGAATTTATTACGCTGCAGTCTGGCTCACGGTCCCCTGTCCACTCTCATTCCCTGCACCCTTGTTCGTTACCTCGAATTCCAGTCTGCTACCTCATTAGCCCTGTTCGTCCTCTGCTTTGCCCATCTGAAACAGAGTGCCAGCGGCCTTGAGAAACCCCAGGAATAACTGAGCTGATCTGGAGTCAACTTGCCCCTCAGACGGGGACTGTGGTGGGGAAGGGCCGGGAGGGACAAGGCTTACAGGCCCGGCCGAGGGCCAAGGAAGCTTCCGGAGCGTGTGCACAGCAGGAAGCAGAGTGACTGATGTCAGCTGATTTGTTTGCTGTCTATCTATCCTAAGTGCCATTAAGTAATAACACGGGTGTAATTGGCTAAGCACCCTAAACGCAGATGTCTGTAAGGTGAAGTGCGTTCAGGCAAAGACTGCTCGGATATATATTTACATTCGTGCAAGTGTATTTCACGATGCTGCCGGCGGCTCCCAGTGGTCACACGTCCCCCGGCTTACAAACAGGTGGTTCCTGGGTACTACTGACACATACAGACGTGACCATGATGTTACACAAAAATGTCGAAGAATGTGAAAATTTAAGGCTGATTTGAAATGCGTGATGCATGAATACACAATTAAGTTAATTAACACAGCCAAAGCCTTAAGTACACCATCCTAAACACAGAGCGCATTATTCTTATACGGTAATGAAGAGGCTCAGCAGCAGCATTTTGCATGAAATTTAAAAAAAAATTTTTTTTTCACTTTCCCCATTTGAAGAATTTGGCAGGTGTTGATGAAACTTAAAACTGACAAGAAAATTCCCCAAAGGAAAGACTATTACTTTTGGGAATCACTGTATGACTTCCCAGTGAAAGCCAAGTATGAGTTGCTCTTCTTACTGAGCGCTAAATATCCTTTCACTTGCTTTGTAAAGAGATGGTTGTAGAGACTGGGGGAGCAAAATGCAAGAAGTGAACTGCCCTGGTAAATGTGGACACACTTGCTTTCTAGGGGTTGCTAGAATACAAATGTAACTATCAGTGTTCGGTATTTAGATTAAGTTGTTTCTAAAGCAACTTTGACAGTTATAAATAAAACTCAGAAACCTTCAGTTAGGAAAATGGAAAAAAAAGAGATAAAAATAAATGGAATCTAAATTGCTTTAGAAAGCATTAGTCTATGCCGGAATTTATGAGGGAAAGAGAACTGGGCACCTTGTTGAGGGGTTTTGTGTATTAAAAATATTTCATTTCCAGGGTGATTTCCAAGTTTACATTAAATAGAAAATAAAATCCGAATTGCTTTCACATGGCAGGGCAAATAAAACTTTTTTTTGAAAATGGTTACGATTTTTAGCATATTATTATGTACACAAAATGAGTAGAACTAATCCGACAATAAATCGCGTTTTGTGGATACGGAGTCTAAGAGGAGACTTGCGGAACAACGGAATTGTGAGCTTTCCTTTTAGTGTGTCAAGCAGGCTAGTCAATGACAATGTCACAAAATGTAGCAAAAATGGCTGCCCTGGAGTCACTAATTTTGTTGGAACTTGGTTTTAGGGAAAGAAATAAGGTGAAGAGAGAAAAGGAATGCAGGAGTGGAAAGCAGTGACTTAAAATAGCTATACCAAAAAAAGGGGGATAGAGAGAGGGGGAGAGAATGAGAGAGCAACACACAAACCAAAAATCAGACCCTTAACTATGGAGAACAGATAGTTACGGGAAGGAAGGTGGGCGGGGGGATGGGTGAAACAGGTGAAGAGGATTAAGGAGTGCACTTGTGATGAGAATATATAGAATTGCTGAACCACTATACTGTACACCCGAAGCAAATGCAACACTGTACGTTACATAACTACACTGGAATTAAAACATCTGTACAGAAGTTGCAGAATTCTTGCTACTTGTCGTCTGGAAAAGGAGCATCTAGAGACACAGAGTAACCCATCTTCAACCTTAGGTCACCACGTCACGATGGGAACACGTGCCCCGCCAACTGTGTAAGAATACAGGAAGCTTTATTACCTTTGGCTACATCAGTGGCCCAGGTCATAATGTGATCCATGTCCATCTCTTCACTTCTGTTACTATTAATGTAATCATAGAGTGATCCCAGAGAAGCATATTCTAGTTTCAAAGGAAAAGAGAAGGATACAATTAAAACCAAGGTACATTTCAGAAAGAAGACCGTGTAGGCCTGAAACTAGTATGTCAACTCCATCCAAATGAAAAAACACAAAACAATAAAAAATAAGACTTTAAATTCTCATTGGGAAAATGTGTTAAAGAATTGACCAAAGGACATTAAAAGCACATAAAAACTGTTCCATGCTCAGGTTTCTAAAAGTTACTATCCTCCTGAAGAGAAATTTGTTAAAGACAAGACCCCTGACAGAATGAATGGTAAAACTTCAACTGGGGACGAACTCCAAGCTGTCCGGATGGCACTGAGAAACACAGGTGCGGACGTGACACAAGGTGCGGGGATCTGACACAAAGGCAGGCTGCATACAGGGATTTCTTTAAAAACTGTCATCCTAATGAGATAGAGAAGATTAAAATACACAAGCAGGGCATTTATGTGACAAGGAAAATAAATCAATCCTTTTGCATCAGGATTTAGAAGAGCCTTCAAAACTTACACACACACACACACACAAACCCAAGAAAGTGAGAAAATTCCTTTAAAAATGGCTTTGAGAGCATCTGCCGGAATTCCTCTCAGGTCATAATCCCAGGGTCCTGGGATCGAGCCCCACACTGGGCTCCTTGCTCAGCAGGGAGTCTGCTTCTCCCTTTCCCTCTGCCTGCTGCTCCCCCTGCTTGTGCTGTCAAATAAAATAAATAAAATCTTTTTAAAAACGGCTTTGAGATATAAATTACATACCATAAAATTCACCTGTCAGTGTACAATTGAGGTGATTTTCAGTAAACTGACAGAGCTGGGCAACCACCACCACAGTCCAATTTTAGAACCTTTCCAGCATTCTGAATGGTTCCCTTCTGCCATTTGCAGTTAAGCCCCCTTCTCAACCCCAGCCCTGCAGTCTGATTTCTGGCTCTACAAATGTACCTTTCCTAATAGTTTATATAAATGGAATCATACAATATGTGGCCTTTTGTGTCTCACTTCTGTCTCTTCACAAGATGATTCCAAGGTTCGTTCATGCCATAGAATGTATCAGTACTTCAATCCTTTTTATTGCTGAATAATAGTCCATTGTGTGAATTTACCACAATTATTTTATTCACTCACCAGTCAATAGACATTTGGGCTATTCCTGATTTTTGGCTTTTAGGAACAATGTCCTATGAACACTTGTGTACATTTCTTTGTATGGAAATATGTTTTCCTTTCTCTTGGGTAGATTCCTAGAAGTAGAACTGCTGGGACATATAGTAAGTTCATATTTAACTTTTTAAGAAGCTGTCAAACTGCTTTCCAAAGAGGCTGTACCATTTTACATTCCCATTAGCACCCTACGAGGGTTTCAGTTTCTTCACATCCTCGTCAGCACTTGGTACTGTCCATGTTCTTAACCATAGCCGTTTCAATGAGTATAATTCTGGCGGCATCTCTTATTGTTAATTGCACTTTCCTAGCGACTAAAGGAGTTGAACATCTTTTCACGTGCCTATGAACCCTGAGTATATATTCTTGGACAAAACGTTTATTCAAATAGTTTGCCCACTTTAAAATTTGGTTGTTTTATTAATGCTGAATTTTAGGAATTCCTTATTCTAGAAGCAGGTCCTTTATCAGATTTATGGTTTGTAAGCATTTTCTCCCAGTCTGGAACTTGTCTTTTCATTCTTAACAGCATCTTTCAAAGACCAGAAATTCTTAATTTTGATGATGTCAAATTCACTTTCTCTTTTATGGATTGTGCTTTTGGTGTCATATCTAACAACTCTCCGCCTAACTCAAAGGTAAAATGATTTTTTCCTATTTTTCTTCTGAGAGTTCTACAGTTTTAGCTCTTACACTTAGGTCTATGACCCATAATGGGTCTATGACCTATCTTTTGTGTGTGGTTTAAGGTAAGAATTTAATGTCATTTTTTTTACATGTGGGTTTCTAATTGTCCCAGCACAATTTGTTGAAAATACTATCTTTTATATCAATCAATACTATCTTTTACTATCATTGAATTGTCTTGGCACCTTTGTTGAAAATCAATTATTAATCAGTGTAAGATTTTCCCCCCTAAATTCTTAATTTTGTTCCATTGGCTACATGCCTGTCCTTGGGCTGATAGTGCTCATATCCTTGTGTACTATATCACTGATTACTACAGATTTATAATAAGTATTAAAATGAGGTATCCTAAGTCTTCAACCTTAGTTCTTTTAAAATTCTAGGTCTTTTGCATTTCTTTGTGAATTTTTGAATCCCCTTGTAGTTACTTATTTTAAAAAACCTGCTGGGATTTAGATAGGAATTGTTTTGAATTTATAAATCAATTTGGGGAGAACTGCCATCTTGACAACAATGAGTCTTCCAAACCACGAACAGGTAATGCTTCTCCATATTATTGAGATCTCTAGTTTCTCTCAGCAATGTTTTATACTTTTCATGGTAAAAGTCTTCTTTATTAAATTTATACTCAACTATTTTATTCTTTTTGATACTACTGTGAATGAAACTGTATTTTTTTAAGATTTTATTTTTAAGTAACCACTACATCCAACATGGGGCTCAAACTCACAAGCCCACGATCAAGAGTCACATGCCCTACTGACTGAGCCAGCCACATGCCCTGAATGACATTGTTTCTTAATTAGTTAATTCATTTGTGGACTCCTTGGGATTTTCTACATACAGGATCATGTCATATAAGACAGTTTTATTTCTTCCTTTCCAGTATGGACTCCTTTTATTTTTCTTGTCTAATCATGCTGGCTAGAACATTTACTATAGTGTTAAATAGATGTGGCAAAAGCGGAACCTCACTGCCTTGTCCCCAGTCTAAGGGGAAGAACATTCAATTTCACCATTAAATATGACATTAGCTGTGGGTTTTTGTAGATGCTATTTATCAGGCTGAGAAAATTCCCTTCTATTCCTACTCTACTGAGGCTTCTTATGATAAACAGATACTGTACTATGCCAATAAGTTTTGTCTTTTTAATCTATTATCTATTATAGTGCCTTATGTTAATTGATTTCAGATGTTAAACCAACCTTGCATTTTTGGGATAAATTCCATTTGGTAATGGTATATTATCCTTTTTACAGGTGGCTGAATTCAGTTTGCTAACACAGCTCTTCCTTGACTCTCAACGGGGTTACATCTCAATAAGCCCATCATAAGTTGAAGATATGGTTAACTTGAAAAATGCATTTAGGGGCACCTGGGTGATGCAGTCAGTTGGACATCCGACTCTTGGCTTCAGCTCAGGTCGTGGTCTTGGGATTGTGGGATCAAGCCCCATGTTGGGCTCTGTGCTCAGTGGGGAGTCTGCATGAGGATTCTCTCTCTCCCTCTGCCCCCCTCAAATAAATAAATAAAATCTTTAAAAAAAAAAAAAAGAAAATGCATTTAGTACACTTAACCTACCAAATATCATAGCTTAGCCTAGCCTATCTTAAGCTAAGTGCTCAGAACACTTAGATTAGCGTATAGTTGGGCAAAATTATCTAACACAAAGCCTATTTTATAATGAAGCGTTGAATACCTCATGTAATTTATTGAATACTGTACTGAAAGTGAAAAACAGCATGGATAGAATGGCTGTATGGGTACAAAATGGTTGTAAGTCTATCAGTTGTTTACTCTTGGGATCATGCGGCTGACATGAGCTATGGCTCATTGCTGTTGCTGCCCAGCATCACAAAAGAACATGGTACCACATATTATTAGCCCCAGAAAAGATCAAAACTCAAAGTCTGAAGTACTGAAGTGCCGTTTCAACTCAATGCATATTGCTTTCACACCAACATGACGTCAAAAAATTGTAAGTTGAACCATTGTAATCTGGGGACCTTCTGTATGTAGTTAAGAATTTTTACATCTATGTTCATGAGGGATATTGGTCTACAGATTTCTTTTCATACTATGTTTTTGTCTGGCTTTAGTACTGGGATAATACTGGCCTTATTGAACGAGTTAGTGTGTTGCTTCCCTTTTATTTTCTGAAAGAATATGGAAAGGATTGGTGTTATTTTTTCCATAAAGATTTGATAGATTTCACCAGTAAAATCATCTGGGTCTGGGCTTTACATTATGGAAATATTTTAAATTACTAATTCATATTTCTTTACTTATTATAGGTCTGTTCAGATTTTGTTTCTTCTTGAGTCAGTTTTGATAATTTGTATCTTTATAGGAATTTGTTTATTGAGTCTAAATTGCCTAATTTGGTGGCATAAAACTGATGACACCATTCCCTTATAATCCCTTTAAATTTCTGTAGAGGTCATAGTGCTGTCCTCTCCTTCATTTCTGAGTTTGCTAATATGTATCTTCTCTTTTTTCTCTTGGTCAATCTAGCTAAAGGTTTTTCAGTTTTATTGATTTTTCAAAGACCAAATTTTTAGTTTCAATGATTTTTCTCTATCATTTATCTGTTTTCTATTTTATCATGTTGTGCTCTCATCTTTATTATTTCCTTTTTTGGCTTGCTCTGGGTTTATGTGGATCTTATTTGTAGTTTCTTAAGGCTGAAGCTTGGACGATCAATGTCAGACCGTTCTTTTATTGACACAGATGTTTAAAGTTATAAATTTCCCTCTAAGTATTATTTTACCTGCCTCCTATAACTTTGTTATGTTGCATTTTCCCATTTTTCTTTTTGTCCAAAATATTTTAAAGTCTATTGTGATTTCTTGACTAAGTATTTAGAATATTAGAAATGTGTATATTTCCAAAATACTCGGGGGAATTTTGCAGATTTCTTTCTGATGCTGATTCCTAACTTAATTTTATTGTAGTTGGAGAATTTACATTGCAGTATTCTGATCCTTTTAGATGTATCAAGATTTATTTCATGGCCTAACTTATGCTGTATTCTGAAGAATGTTGGATGTGTACTTGAAAAGAATATGTCTTCTTTGTTGGGTAGTGCATTCTATGTTTGGTGAGTTAGGTAGACTTGATTGTTTGTCAAGTCTTCTATACCCTCACTGATTTTCTGTCCAGCTGTCCTATCAATTACTGAGAGTAGACAACAATCAAGTATTGTTGAATTACCTACTTATCCTTTAAATTCTGTCAATTTTTGTTTTATGTTCTTTGGGGACCTGCTGTTAGGTATGTATACCTTTACAATTGCTGTATCTTGACCAATGTATTGATCCTTTTATGATTTATGAAATGACATGTTCATCTCTAATATTTTTTAAGTCCATTTTGTCTGAAATTAATACAGTTACTCCCAATTCTCTCATTGTTACTGTTTCCATGGTATGTCTTTTTCCATCCACTTACTTTCAACCTGTCTGTGTCTCTGAATCTTAAATGTGTCTCTTGTAGACAGCATATAGTTGGAGCTTGCTTTTTTTATCCAGTCTGACAATCTCTGTCTTTTAACTGGAAAGTTTAGATCATTCACATTTAATGTAATTATTGATATGGTTGGATTTGATTTTGCCATATTGTTTTTTACATGTCTCCTGTCCTTCTCGGTCATCTGCTCCTCTTTTACTGCTCTTTGTGTGAATATTTTTTATTTATCATTTTAGTTCCTCAGTTTATTATTTTTTTTCTGTATTTCTTGAATGGACTTAGCAGTGGCTAAAGGCAATATAAAATGCCCCTTAATTTAGTACAATCTACTTCAGCTTAACACTAACTTAATTCTAATAAAATACAGAAACTTTTCTCTGATACAGCTCTATTCCCTCCCTCATTTTTATGCTATTACTCTAAAAATATATCTACATTTTTAAAAAATTTATTTATTTGAGAGAGAGTGTGGAGGGGGAGGAGCAGAGGGAGAGGGACAAGCAGACTTCATGCTGGGTGCAGAGCCCAATACAGGGCCCAATCTCATGACCCTGAGATCATGACCTGAGCCAAAACCAAGAGTCACTTAACCAACTGAGACACCCAGGCGCCCCATCTACATTTTTTAAGTAAGCAAAACAGTGTTCTAATTATTGCTTTATACAATCTTATGTTTTTAAGGATGTTAAGAAATAAGAACAAATATATCCATGGAGTATTTTATATTAACCTAAATATTTATCATTTCCAGTACCCTTTATTTTTCCTTTAATTACTATCTGCTGTTCTTTTCTTTCTGCCTGAAGAATCAACTGCCTTTAGTATTTCTAATAAGGCAGAACTAAGAGCAACAAATTCTCTCATCCTTTATCCAAGCACATCTTTGCTTTATTTTCATTTTTAAAGATAATTTTTGCTGGATATAGTTTTTTTCTTTCAGCATTTTACATGTCTACTGTTTTTGGTCATTATTGTTATAGATTAGAAGTTAGTCACTAATCATATTGTTGTTCCTTTATAGGTGAGAAGTTGTTTTTATTTACTACTTCCAAGATTTTCAATTTGTCTTTAACAACACAGTTTGACTACGATGTGTGTAGGTGTGGGTTCCTTTGCATCTATCCTACTTAGAGGTTCACTGAACTACTCCAGTATGTAGATGAATGCATTTTATCAAACTCAGGAAGTTTTTTTGGTCATTAATTCTTCAAATGTTTTCTGTGTTTTCCATTTTCTATTTTTATATTTTTCTACCCTCTTCTCTCTCTGCTACTATACATTAATTGGTACACTTGATGTTGTCCATAGGTCTCTGTGATTCTGCTCATCCTTACTCAAATTTTTTCTCTTTCAGACTGGATAATTTCTATTGGCCCAGTTTTAAGTTCACTGATTTTTTTTCTTTTCTTTGCTACCTCAAATCTGCTGTTAAGTCACTCTAGAGATTTTTCATTTTTATCATTGACCTTTTCCACTCCAGAACTTCCATGGGGGTCCTATTTTTTTAAAATTCGATTTGCTTGATGAGAGTCTCTGTTGCTTGATTCACTGTTTTTTGTATTTGTGTAATTTTTATTTGTACATCAAAATTATTAATAACCACCAAATAGCATAAAATTACAATGATAATCTTAGATGAACAAAGGAATGGCAAAGAAGAGCTTTAAATTCCACTATGAAATAGTTTGGTCCTATGTAACAATGAAGGCATTAGAAGTCTACACTACCACATGATCTAGACAAGTAAGCTGGCTTCTATAAATGAAAATATCCCTGGTGATACACCATTCAAATAGTTTTTGGTTACTAAAATAGCATTTAGTAGAAGATTCTCTCAGTACCTTTAAGAGTTACTGTAGATGCCCAATATAATGTTCACCCCCACCATGAAAAAAAATTACTCCTCAGAAAAGAGGGAGTCACCTTTTATTAAGATACTTCTAAAATCTCTCATAGGGTGCTCTCTCAATTACTTTATTTTGTACAGCAGAACATATTTGGGGGAAAATATCAGCGGGAGATTCTCTTAAAGGCAAATGTTAAAGGCTTATCAAGTCACCCATATGAGTGAGAAACAAAAAGGAGGAGGCAACAAAACTTACACAGACAGAATAATTACTTCTGGACCTATGAACTCTCAATTGCAACTGTGGGAAGTGCATGAAAACAAGTCTTCTAAAGATCACTTAAAAAAGCATTACAATTATGGTTACACATATGCCCTATGGGACTAAATATCCAACAATCCTAATGTTATGCCATTGGGTACTTGAAGCTTGAGATGGATATCCAGAGATACCTCATAGAGAAATCCAAAACCTACTGTATTTTGAACATCTTAGACTACAGTGAAGATGCTTTCGTAATACTGTGATTTATATTATGAAATATGTGTCTGTCTTCTTCCTGTTTCTGAAACAAAGCTCCTAAAACCGATGGAATTTTCTAAGCAATAAGAGTAACGGGAGCATCTTTTGTTATAATATTTGGTCTTTGTCCTTGGTTCCTCAAGTAGCTCCAGAGCCATCAAGATGAAAGGAGTGTCTTGTTATTCATAACAAGCCCCTTTCAACCATATCTGAGTTTATGTTAATGAAATGGCTTTTGGAAAGCCCCTAAGGATGGGAGCTATTCTCCAGGAGAACCAGCAACTGTGATTAGAATCTCCCCCCCACACACATACGCCTTTGGGGAGGGGAGAGGGCTGGAGGTTGAAAATCACCAACCACCAGTGCGTAATCAATGTGCCTATGTAATAAAACATATACAAATCCAAAAGAATGGGGTTCAGAGAGCTTCAAGATTTGTGCTGGGAGGGCTCACCCCAAACTCCAAAGGGACAGAAACCCCTGCACTCAGGACCCTTCCGGACTTCACCCTATGTTGTTTCATCATCTGATAGCCTTTAATATCCTTTGCAATATATCAGTAATCTAGTAAGTAAGCTGTTTTCCTGAGTTCTGTGAGCTGCTCCAGTATGATCAAATCCAAAGAAAGCATAGGGGGAACATGCTATTTACAGCCAGTAGTCAGAAGTACAGGTGACAACCAGAACTCAAAACCGGCATCTGCTGTGGGGGGGAGGGCACTCTTGTGGGACTGAATCCCAACCTGTGGTATCTGGCGCTATCTCCAGGTAGATGACGTTAGAAGTGAATTAAACCGCAGAATACCCAGATGTGTCACAGAATCACTTGGTGCGGGAAAACTACCACACACTTGGCCAGAAGTGCCCGAAGTGAAGGACTGGGAGCAGAGGAGACACACAGCACGGTGTTTTCCCATTAGAGATGTACTCTGAAAACCATGTTAAAATCATTTACAAATGGATTCAGATAATGAAAAAAAACACGGATATAGAAGATACATTATGAAATGAAATTGCTTCATGAATGGGAGGGTGCAAGAAAGGCAGTACTATTATACTATTTCATATAAAACAGGATCCTTAAATATGTTGGCAGGTAAACCATTTTAAAAGGGCATATAATTCTTTCATCCTTTTGGTCTTCTCATTGGAAATTAAGGACCCACCTTATTTATACACACATGATTATATGCTTTACAAACCACTTCACTTCTCCCTAGAACAGTTTATTGGACTTTGGTATAAAGTATTTGTTTTAATTCTTTTAAAAAAGGGTCATTAAGAACCATATTAAGGAAACATTTCCTTTTGATTTCTAAGTTAATTTTCCCCTTTTAGTTTTATGGCAACCATAGCTGGTTTTGAAAAATGTAAACATATATTCAGTCTTGTTGAAATAAATACCATTATCACAAAATCTCTTTATAATAAAATATTACCAAGCAAGCTTTGTTTGGATTATAACTAAGAGTACAAATGAATTTAGGTAAAAGTCTGGAATTTGTTATAACAAGACGTGAGATTTATTTCTAATTGGCTAATAAGAAAAGACCAACACAATATCAAAACATGCAAATTAGATGTGTCTGAGACTGAAATAAATCAAGATTGAGTTCAAGGAAATGAGATCAGGCACTTAAAAATTAATGTTTTCCATGTTGAGTTTTAATGAGGATTTGGGCCTGTCAAAGAATCATACAGTACTAGTATCCTCTCTCAGAGTAGTGATAAGAGGTCATGTAGAATCAGTTAACAAATTTAAGAGGTTGACAGCAGCCCTAGAGCACAAAGATGGAATTCCCCAGGCCTCTGAGACCCTCAACCACCTTCCTCTGGAGTCCTGGGAGTCCGGACCCAGTCTGCCTCCAGATACTTTGTGTACCATTCCTCTCCAAACTGGCTCCAAGAGAAGGACTTGACCCAGTGTCTAACAACCCCTACCTTCCTTCCCAGGAGTTATCTCACCATTACACTCCCAGCCATTAAGTATTTGTGTAAATACTTGTTAAGGAAAAAAAAAAGATAAACGAATGGGAGTAGTACAGAATTTAAGAGGTTTCCAAAGGTAAAAGAAAATTTGACCCATTATCGTATTGTTGCTTTTGGAGTCTGAGGTTCTAGTCACTCCATTTCTTTGTAGATCTAGGGGAAAGATGCTCACTTGCCCTCCAAGGGAAATAAGTGGCAGCTGCCTCTTGGACTCTTCCTTGGGTCCCCTGTAAGCAGGTTTCTAAATCTGTGATGAAAAGTTTTGGCACACATGCATGCACAGGTGCACACACACGCATAAACACTCCCACCCAGAAATCATCTATTCTAGTCCCCTCATCGGCATAGGAGAAAACGGAGACACAGATCATCAGAGACCCATCTATGCAGCTTTGGCAGAATCATGACAAGACTCATCTCCCAATCCCCATACCAGTGACATTCCATTCCAACACTCTGATAAATCATTCTTTCAAGTCCTCTGAGTGCCAACAGCTGCTTGCTGCAACAGCCTTTTCTATTAACAAACTCAAGTGTAATAGATTCAAGCCATTCAAGTTTTCCCCCTCAGAGCCCCAACAACTGAGGAAGACGACAGAGTTCAAATGAGGGGGGGCCAGCTAAGCTGGGTGATCAAGGTCTCTGTGCCTGTCTCTCTTTTCCCTCTTAACCTCCCCATATTAAGACTTATTTGTGTTCATTTCAAGAGACAGAAGAAGTGCTATCAGCCCCAGCCCATCTGAGCTCCCAAACAAGGCTCAGTGGGCAAATGGACTGCTTCCACCCATGCACAGAACAGTTTGATGCCCAAGCTACAGGCGGTTATTTGAAGAGTTCAGATATTTCTTCAGTAGATACTTGTAAACATACAAATAAAATTAGTATCTCTAGAAGCAAAACTAATCTTATCAGATTAATACATTTTAAAACACCAAAACTTGGTTAAAGTGTCTTTAATAATCGACCTCACAGGTCAATAAAGGAGCTATAAATACATAATTTACTATTACCGCACAGTTGCGAAACTCGTGTGGTTTTAAAGAAATGTGTAGTGTTAACAGTTGCTTATTCCTGGCTCTACAGGGAAACAGGTATAGATCTAAAAAGAACTAATCAATTATAACCAAAGATTTGGGGTAGGATAGGTATGAGCAGGGAATGCTAGCGAGGTGCATTAAACAGAGGACTGGCTAGTTAAACTTACTCCTTGGATCCTTTCTTCCTCTCTTGGATGAGAAGACCGGGTTGAGTATGCTGGCTAACAATGAATGTGTTTCATATCCTCCTGGGACTCAGAATAAACTCTTGGAAAGAGGAATTCACACCATGACTTAGGTCCCTTTTTTTATTCCTCATCCTCACCTCAAGAAACTACAAAACTTCATGAATAGTCCCTTGAGTTCATTAAAGCTAAAGTCTTCCACTCAAAAGTGTTAAATTAGGTCAAGGGTACAAAACTAGAAGCCCAGTTTCTCGTCTCTTTGGAGCACCACACTTTCATCTTCAAGAAAAGAATAACTTAAGCCACAAACAAGCATCAGAAAACCGGATTCAGAAGCGCTTGGGTGGCTCAGTCCGTTAAGTGTCTGCCTTTCGCTCAGGTCATGAGCCCAGGATTCTCGGATCGAGCCCCACATCAGGCTCCCTGCTCAGCGGGGAGCCTGCTTCTCCCTCTCTCTCTGCTCCTTCCCCCACTCCTGCTCTAGCTAATAAATAAATAAAATCTTTAAAAAAAAAAAAAAGAAAACTGGATTCAGATTTTTAAGGTAAACCTAACTAGTAAAAAGTAAATACGATGGACTAGGAAAGGGGGAGCAATATGGTAACGGGGTCAGAGACAGGATTTAACTTTAAATCAGAAATACGACTTAAAAGATTAAATGTGGTTTACACCCTAACAATATAACCGATTCTTAGGTATTCAGGTTAATAGGAAATGTACAGATTCGAAATTGAAAGCTGACACATTACCCCCTTTTAGGCGTCAATCTAAACATAGCTGAATGGGGATAAAATTCCCTCCATGTAAGAACTTAGGTAAAAATGCTGTTTATCAGAGTAAAAGCTTGTCAAACTGCCTGCTGCTCGAAGGTGGAAATAACAGCAACCACGTTCCTATGAGGGTAAGAACCAGTGTGCTCAGCCTTCTGGAACCTTGCCCATATATAAGAGGAGCTTCTGCGTAAAATCAACCTGAGAAATTTATTCTAGTGGTTCTACCACTAGCTGGATGACCCTGGGAAAGGTGCTTAAGTTAGAGTTTTAGTTTCTTCTTTATAAAAATTACTTATAGAAATTATTTAACCTATCTCATGGGGTCATTGTAAGCATTAGAAGAAATCATTTATAAAGAGTACCTAACCGAAAGCCCTTTACTGAGGATGTTTTGTTGTTACTCTTTGTAAAGACAATCCAAGTTGTTAACACTACAGCAGAAGAAGACGGGTTCATCTTTTAAGCTTTTCTTGTTTGTTTCGTTTTAATCAAGGAATTGTCACAATAAAGAACCTGACCAAAGTTATTTATTATACAATTGTACGTTATACTCACTGTGAACCCAAAGCTGCTCACTGTATTGTACAAATACGAGCACAAAGTATTAAAAATACGAGTCTTTGTTTTTATAGGGCAAAATTTTCTGTGTGCTCCTATTTGGAAAGGGTTTTCCCATCAGTCATAAGCTGCTGCTCCAAGTTTGATAATTTAGATCAAGGTCATTACCAACCCAGATGACCAAACCTGAAAAATACTGTTCTCATGTCAGAGACCTTGAAGAAAGAAGGCTCTAATGGGATTAAAATACCTTGCAAAGAATTACAATATGAACAGCTCAAGAAATCTTAATTTGTAAAAGGTCACAAGAGTTACAAAAAACATCACTCATTTCAGCTAATTAAATGAAATTTTAGTTAAACGGCACCTTTAAATATTGGTATTGCAGCTGCGAGTGCATTTAAATAGCATTTACGCAGATATAATTAGCACAATTAAACATGGGTAGAAGTGGAAACACCATTCTTAATTATATTGATATAATCAGTTTTATTAATGCTTTATAGCAACAAAAGTGACATCTGACAGTAGCACACAATTCATGACTGAACCTAATATTAAGCGTTTTAGCATATTAAGGAATCTAAAGCTAGGTAATTGGGGAAAGAAAGAAGTCAAATAACGCGTGCCTACCTGTGACGATGCCATAGTTGGGAGGTTCGAGAATTACTCCATAAAACTGGATGATGTTTCTGTGACTGAGGACGCTGAGTATTTCTGCCTGTAGGAAAATCAAATACAGAGTTACATAAGATTTCACATTTATAAAAGTCTCATAAAATAGGTGTCCCACTCAATCTCCTTTTACATACGTCCACAAAGATGGATCTGTGCTCGCCAAGTACGTGATGCTGACAGAACTCTGTCTTTAGCAGCCTTCTTAAAGGCGAAGAATTTCAGCGGAAGCTTTCTGACAATTTAAAAAGGAAATGGGGTGGAAGGGGCAGCCGCAGGGGCGCGTCGTGGCAAGGCCGCAGGACAGCGAGCGCAGGACAGCGAGCGCAGGACGGGGGCGGTGAGGCTGGAGGCCATATCCGTTTACAGAAAAGCCCTCCTCTTAATAGTCGAATATGTTTTTTCTGCATCGTGTCTCTTGTGGGGGACTTAACACTGAACTTCTGCTGGTTGGATGAATAGTCATGACAATATGAACAGAGGATTTCTTAACTATTACTGAAACAGGTTCAGGTAACACCCATTTATCTTATTTATCGAACCACTCAAAATATATTCTTGCTCTTGTACTGCATGCAGCAAGGCCCTGGGAAGGATGTAAGGGTGGGTTCCTGACCTTCAGGAGTGATTTGGGGAGGAGGGAAGCCATACTTTACATTTGAAATGTATTAAATACCAGAAAATTCTATTGCAGAGTGACATCATAAAAAAATATTAAACTTGATTTTTTAAATGAAAAAACAGACACTGCAGCATGTAACTTCTAATGTCTGTAAGGACATTCTCTAACTAAATCACATGTACTTACTACTTTCGTGGAAATAAAATATGGCAAATCAGGAATTACAATTAGATACAAAATCACTTAGGTACAAAAAAAATTAATATTTTTAAATGAAAAGCATGTTATTGGCAGTAAATAAATAGAAGACTTATAATTCCCTATTCCAGAAAGGGTAGTCATCAAGAAGGTAAGCAATTAAGGAAAACGAACTGGCCTTGGTTAGAAAGGGGACTCCCCTTTGGGAATCTCCAAAATGTAAATTAGTATTATTTGTTACAAATTTTTTGTCACAGGATAAGAATTGAGATTTCATTAAAAACACTGTGAAACTTGTTTTTAAGGTGGTATAACTAGGTACAAAACAGGTTTAAGGGTCGGCATGGGGTCAATATGGAATCAAAAGAAAGGAAAATTACTGACTGAATGAGACATTTATCAATGTTAATGTTTTTCTTTTAGTGATACAGGCGCTGAAGGGGGCTATCAAAACACTTCTCTCACATTCCCTGAGTGCCTACTGTGTGCAGAGGTTCTAGGTTCACCAAATGACCTTCTTCCCATAGTTTAGTTTTCTAAGTAGAAAGAAAATGCATTAATTGAGCAAGACAGTTATTCATCCGGATGGCAATTCTATTCTTATTAAGAAATAACAAATGGGGCGCCTGGGTGGCTCACTCGTTAAGCACCTGCCTTCAGCTCAGGGCATGATCCTGGCGTTCTGGGATCAAGCCCCGTATCAGGCTCCTCCGCTAGGAGTCTGCTTCTTCCTCTCCCACTCCCCCTGCTTGTGTTCCCTCTCTCACTGGCTGTCTCGCTCTCTGTCAAATAAATAAATAAATAAAATCTTAAAAAAAAAAAAAAAAAGAACAAATGAGCTTTGTCCTTAAAACAGAGTTCATGTGAGGACACCTGGGTGGCTCAGTCAGTTAAGCATCTGCCTTCAGCTCGGGTCATGATCCTGGGGGTCCTGGGATTGAGCCCCAAGTAGGGCTACCCGCTCGGTGGGGAGTCTGCTTTTCCAAACTCTGCCCCTCACACCTCTTGTGCTCTCTCACGCGCTCTCTCTTGCTCGCTCTCTAGTAAATCAATAAAATCTTAAAAAAAAAAAAAAACCAGTTAATGTGAAGTTTGGAAAACATAAGCCCCCCTGTTTTTAAGGCAGATCAACTCTTTGTGAGTAAAGTATTAGAATTCAGTGCAAGTAAAGCACTAATGTCTGGACTGGCATTTATCAAAATAGGGAAGTGTTATCCTTTGGTATGTTTTGGTGTATTCTTTGGGGTATCTAAATTCTGTGACCATTAAAAATGCTTATATGAAGGGGTGCCTAGCTGGCTCAGTTCATAGAACATGTGACTCTTGATCTCAGGGTTATAAGCTCCAGCCCCATGTTGGGTGTAGAACTTACTTGAAAAACAAACAAAAAAAAAGAATATTCTAAATCTTTGGATGACCATTTTATAATTCAGCACCACATGGGCTTTTCAATATTCCAGCTAAATTTCATGTTTACATTTAAGATACTGCCACGTGACACCTTGGAGAGACAGAATTTATCTTTCAAGTGCTGGTAAACATACGCAGATGTTAAAATAACAACCATTATCTTGTGTCCCATTGTTATGCTCATTTAAAATTTTTTTACAGTTTGGAAAAACTAAATTCTTGTGGTATAATTTGTAAGTAAAAGACATTTTCACAGAATAAGACTTTAGGTTCTAATTTAACAAACTAAGAATTTGATTTAACATTATAAAAACAACATAGTACTATAGAGTGCTGTCCTAGTTCCATGGAAATGGTCTTATAATAAGCAGAGAGAGACTAAATAAGTGGTATTTGCAATAAAGGAAGATCAAGTCATATCATGATGTACCGACTCAAGCGAGCTCCAGTAGAAATACCTGTGGGATTAACAAGTGCCTGAAACCTGTGCTGTAGCAATCAGGACCTGGCAGCAAGCGGATGTACTCTCTAGACTCGCCTTTATAGGCACCCGCTTGCCAACAGTTCGTTAGTGCAACTATTATAGTAACAAAAAGCTTTTCTTTACATTGTTGTTTTCCAGATTCATATTTTGGAATACTCTAGCAAATAGACTGCCCATCAGAATAATGGATTAGTGGTTTAAAAAGTTCACTGTTATAAAGGAAACATAACTAATGATGAAGACTAAATATAATGATCCATTGTGCCCCAAAAAATATCTTTTACGCTATCAACATCAACAAAAGCCATTTATTTTCAGTAAATGTAATTTGATGAAAATTGTTCATTTTAGTTATGTTGACTTTATACTTTTATTTTACAAGAGCTATAAGCATAAGGAGTGCTGGGGTGCCTGGTTGGCTCAGTCAGGAGAGCAAGGGACTCTTGATCTCGGGGTTGTGAGTTTGTGCCCCATGCTGGGTGTAGAGATTACTTAAAAATAAAATCTTAGAAAAAAAACACATAAGTAGTTCTTAGTTTTATGTTGTCTATCCTTAAGCTACACCGAAATAATAATTTTAATCAACATTAGAAATACAGATGACTTAATATTTCTATATAAAGAATCTATATATTTCTCAGTTTGCAAAATGCCATTCTAGGAACTCAAACAGAGATGTGTATGCCAGTGCTCTGTGCAGCATTATGCACAATAACCAAAAGGTGGAAGCAACCCGAGTGTTATCAACTGATGGGCACATAAACAAAATGGGACATAAAAATACAATGGAATATCAATTTAGCTATAAAAAGAGATTAAGTTCTGATACATGTTACAATACAGATGAACCTTGAAAACATTATGTTAAGTGAATAAGCCAGATACAAAATGACAAATATTCCATGACCCTTCTTTTATAACGTTTCTTGAACTGTCAAACTCAGAGATAAAGAATGCAGGTTAGAGCTTACAGCCGTGCTGGAGGAGGAGGGAATGGGGAGCTGCTGCTTAATGTGCAGAGTTTCTGTTTGGAGTGATGGAAAAAATTTGGAAAAAAATTTGGATGTACAACACTGTGAATGCAATTAATGCCACCAGATTGTACACTTAAATATGGTTAAAATGGCAAATTTCAGGCTATATATATTTTACCACAATAAAAAATGTTTAAAAAAATGCAGTCAGAATGGCTAAAATTAACAAGTCAGAAAACAACAAATTTTGTCAAGGATGTGGAGAAAGGGGAACCCTCCTACACTGTTGGTGGGAATGTAAGTTGGTACAGCCACTTTGGAAAACAGTGTGGAGGTTCCTCAAAAAGTTAAAAATAGAGCTACCCTATGACCTAGCAATTGCACTACTAGGGATTTACCCCAAAGATACAAATGTAGTGATCCGAAGAGGCACCTGCACCCCAATGTTCATAGCAGCAATGTCCACAATACCGAACTATGGAAAGAGCCCAGATGTCCATCAACAGATGAATGGATAAAGATGTGATATACACATACACACACACACACACACACACACACACACACACACACACTGGAAAACTACTCAGCCATCCAAAAAAAGAAATCTTGCCATTTGCAATGACATAGATGGAACTAGAGGGTATTACACTAAGTGAAATAAATCAGAGAAAGAAAATTATCATATGATTTCACTTGTATGTGGAATTTAAGAAACAAAACAGAGGAGCATATCAGAGAGGGTGACAAACCAGAAGAGACGCTTAACCATAGGAAACAAAATGAGGGTTGCTGGAAGGAAGAGGGGTTGGGGGGATGGGGTGATGGACATTAAGGAGGGCACATGATGTAACGAGTACTGGGTGTTATATGCAACTGATGAATCAGTGAACTCTACCTCTCAAACTAATAGCACACTATATGTTAATTAACTGAATTTAAATAAAATAAAATTTAAAATAGGAGAGCTCACAAAAATTTTTTAAAAAGCTATTCTAGACTTTTGTAGAGATGATCATATTCCCTCTCTATATATTTATATACACATACATATATACACATAATAATCATCTCAAAGTCACAGAACTCAAGGTCTAATATCCTTGGGTAAATAAGTACTCTTCCAGATTAGGATTTAAGGAAGAAAAGTCTGTGACAGACTATAGCAATTTTAACTCTGGCTCAAAGATTCTCCATAAAGGGTCCCAATCTGATATAGAAGCGAGGTAACCACAGTCCATCCATAAAAATGTCCTTGTCAGAGTACAAAAATGTCTACCCAGATACTGCGTTTGCAGTAAGACATGCGACTGCTCCTACTGTTTCCAGCCCGGGTGGTTCCTTCCTCTCTCCCTTCCCGCTACCCTCCCTTCCTACTTCTTTGATTACAGGCATTTCAGTGAACAGATCAAGGGGGAGGAGGTATTTTGTTAGCTTTATTTTATCTAGCCTTTCTATATGTTTATATGGACCGATGAGCCATTAGCTCAGTTTGTCATGTTTTCAGAAGTCAACCAGCATACAGATTCCAAATGGCCAATTCTGATTAAAAGAAGTTAAATATTATAATTTAAATTAAACTAAATTTAACTAAATATCATAATTTAAATTAATTTAAGGGAATTTAAGTTTTAATCCTCTTCCTTCAAAGTATTTGCAATAGTCTTAAAAGATGATTTTAGATCAATTAGTATCTTCATCTTTAGAACAATCCCTTTCCCTCAATTGAAAACTTATTTTCTCTTCTGGCAAAATTGCCTTTTTGAAAAAACTGAGATATAACTGACACATAACATTATATTAGTTTCAGATGTAAAACGTGATGATTCAATATTTATACATACTGCAAACTAATTGCCACACTAAGTCGTTAACATCCATCACCACACATAGTGACAAGTTCTTTTCTCTTGTGATGAGAATTTTAAGACCTACTGCTTCAGCAACTTTCGACTATATAATACAGTCTTATTAACTGTAGCCACTATGCTGTATGTTACATCTCCATGACTTATTCTATAACTAAAAGTTTTTCAACCTAATCCCAAATTTAAATTTAATATTGGAGAGCTGCCATAAAATCCTTACAGATTCTGTTTTTAAGGCTTGTTTTACATTTTTTACATTCCACTGATATAGTCTATATGCATTTATATGATAAATATATATGTATATTTTTTTAAGTAGGCTCCATGCTGGGCATGGAGCCCAACGTGGGGCTTGAACTCACAACCCGGAGATCAAGACCTGACCTTAGATCAAGAGTTGGATGCTTAACCAACTGAGCCACCCAAGTGCCCCTGTGATAAATAGTTAATGAAAGTGAGTTCACTTCCTTTTTAAAAGAAACTAAAGATACTGACAGCACTCTATTGATCTACAGACAACACAAAAGAAATAGTTTCTGAAGACACATCATTAGGCTGGCCGGCTCTATTTACATCTTCTCCTAGGGACAGGCTTTTCTCCCAGGTTGTCAACAGCTATTATCCTCCACATGACAGCAGGATTGTGTCCTTCTGCCTGTGATGTGATACTGCCAACAAAGACAGTAGGTATAATAAAATCCAAGGTACACGTCTATTGTCCACGATGTCAACTGCTCCTTCTTGCCCTCTGGTGCACGTGACATTAAAGCATTCCAGGGACCCTGATCTCTGAGGTCCTCACCAATTCTAGGATTCTCTGACTCCATCGGAGTATGATAATAAAAAAAAAGAAGTGGCTCATTCAACCATTCAAAGGAAGTAGTGTCCTTCACACTGTGCATTCAAGGTCAAAGGTGTTCTCCAAAGACAGCTCTGTCTCCAAAATACCAATATGACCCAGGATCAGTATATTCCCTCAAAGTTTAATAAGATAGCAAATGATCCCACGCTTTTTTAAAGTAGAAATTATATATGTAAGAGAAACTGAAATAAAATATTAAATATGGTCATCTCTAGGTAGCAGAATCATTAATTATTTTAAATTTGTATGTATTTCTAAAATTCTTCACAATAAACCTATATATATATATTTTAAAAGATTTATTTATTTGGGAGGGAGGTTAAGATGGCGGAGGAGTAGGGGACCCCTTTTTCAGCC